>NW_025999784.1:0-600000 GCF_019419815.1 Pyrus x bretschneideri
CTGACCTTATCTTTTTCAAATAAATGGTACTCATTATTAAAAGATCCGGATAAAGGTTCTTTCTTCCTCATCCTCCAAACCCCTCCTATACAAACCAGAAGAAACCGAATAGAGATTCAATTGTTCTGAGTCCAAATTGTGAAAAAAAAAAAAAAAAAAAAAAGAAAGAAAGAAAGAAATGCTAATTGATAACCGATTAATACTGTGTAATCACTAAAATTGATAAACTTGGTAAGGAAGGGAGAGAGGGGATACGAACGATGAAAAAAAAAATGGAATTACTAAAATAGAAACCCAAATTCTAGAAATCAAGAAAAATAGAAAGTTTATATTGAAATTGAAGCTTTACCTGCAGATTGGCAACAACAAACAGAACCTGCGGCAGGTACCTGAAAAGTGAGAGAGAGATAGCTAAGCAAAAGAAACCGAATAGAGATTCAATTGTTTAGAGTTCAAATTCTAGAAATCAAATGCTAATCAACAACTAACTAATATTGGGTAATCATTGTAATTAAAGTTAAGAACAATCTGAAATTTTATTGAGGTCAAATTTACAGCTAAATGAGCAATCAATTTACTGAATTATATAGTATAACTGTTCAAGCCTGAGAAAATTAAATACCTTGCAAGCACTCAAAGGATTATTTCTTGGCATGTTTACACTCTAATAATATCCACAAGCATATGTTTATTTCAGCACTTGCCTACACTTAACTATCTGAAAATAGGGAAAATTTGATAAGAGAACGCTATAAACTATTGGTAGAAAAGTATTAAAAATAAATAAATAAACTTTCGACAAAAAAAAAAAAAAAAAAAAAAATACTGAAAGCCAAAATTATTCCTAGCATCAATAAATTAACAACCAAAAAAATATAATCAATATAAATTTACAGGAAAATCAAAAAATTGTATATCAACGTTACCATAAACTTAGCCGCAAACCTAGATAAACCCATACTGAATCACACTAAAGAGAAAACACATAAGTTGTAACGCTGAAATAAAACCTCAGATAAATAAATTTGAAAAAAAAATAGTAAACTCTGGCGATTAATTGTTCTCAACAGCTTAAAACATGGTGTCAATATATATATATATATATATATATGTATATATATATATTTTATCCAACGTAGACTGCCTTCTTGACAACGAACACCAATGGAAGAAAACTTTTACCACCATCTATCAATCTAAATAAAACAACGTTCTTCAATATTTTTTGCTGAATAAATACCTCAACAGTCAACACACGATGAATTTCCCCATATTTTTTTCACGCAAACAACTCAGCATTTCACAATCTTTTGTGTCTATATGCGGCTACCAGTAAAAAACCACATAGTAAGTTGTAACCCAATTTATTTAAATATCTAACAGAACAATGATAACACACTTGAATCAAACTGGTTACACTTTCCACCCAATTCTTATGAAACATATATAACTGTAAACACGAAAAATTCTTGAAACAAGAAACAAGAATACGTGTACAAAATATATTTTTGTATTAATGATTTTGGGGTTACAATCTCTTTGTAATTTGATCATCTGATTCTATCTTTGTAGGGTGTAGGTTTGTGGATGAGCCGTTGATCCAAAGGGCCGTCGGGGCTTGATCTAAGGATGACCAGTTGATGAATGGGTCTTCAAGGGGCGTTGGGCTTGATCTTGAAGAATGGGTGTATGGGTTTGTTGGATTTTTTTGTTAATCCAAAGGGCCGTTGGGGCTTGATCTTAGGATGAACAGATGATGAACGATGAACACTTTCTTCAAGGGCCGCTAGGGCTTGATCTCGAAGGTTGAAGGAAGTTTCTTCAAGGGCCGTCGGGGCATGATCTTGAAAGGGGATTTGACGAAGAACGAAGAGGGTTTTACTAATCCTTCGGGATTTGCTTGAGAGCCTTAGAGTTTCAAAGCTTCAAGGTTTTGGTGTGTATGTAAAATTCCTTCCCTTTCCTCTTGATGGAGAAGGCTATTTATAGGCCAAGAGAGTGAATCACCACCATCCATTTTTCGGTGAAATGAGTGGAGTTGGTAGGTGAAGTAAATGTGTAATGTAGGTGAAATGAATGGAGTTTGTAGGTGAAATGAATGTGTGATGTAAGTGAAATGAATAAATGTTGTAATTTTAGTACATTGGTTAACCTTTATTTCACTGAAATTTCGGTGTCTACAAATGCCCCCACTTCAAGGCGCGTCGTATACATGTGCTTGTCACGTGTAGAAGATGCGTTTTGAAGTCCCTTAATGTAGATGTCGACCCAAGGGCCGTCGAGGCTTGATCTTGAATTGGGCTGGAAATTTCTTCAAGGGTCATCGGGGCTTGAACTTGAATTCGATTGGAAGATTTTCTGGTTTCCTCCAATCGTTGATTTTCCACAGGCTTAATCTTGAACTGGGCTGGAGGGTTTTTTGGTCTCCTCCGAAGGTCTGAACTTACTCTTCTTATTTGGAGTTGAATTTGATTCAAGGGTGGTGAATACTTGATTTTGAATCGGACTTGTGATTTCTTTAAGGGCCATCGAGGCTTGATCTTGAGTGAAAATAAGACCATGAGCGGTTTCAGGATTCAGACACATGGCAGGCAAGCACGAGGTGGAGGTGATGGCCTTGTTTCTTTGTTCAATCTTTCCAATTCATATTGAAGAGGGTTAGGGGATGAATCAGCATATGCAGTTGTTGTGTTTGCTGACGATCCACAAGATTGATGTTTCATTGTCACTTGTCTTAGCTGTTCTCTAGGCAGATGTGGTCTCTTCTCTGAAAGTGTATCAACCGTTGAAGAAGACTACTCGAGAGCAACGCTAGGTAAGCAATCAAGGAATAGATTCCAGGCAGTCGGTTCCAGATCGGAAGACTGATTCCAAGTGCTGGCTGATTGCTTTCGTTCTCCTTGCCCTGCAGGTAAGAACAAGGACAAAGGAAAGGACATGGAGAAAGCATGATATGAGATACTTTTGCTTTTGAAGACGTATTGGCGATTTAATGGCGTCGCGCGGCGAGGCTTTGCTCTTTGGCGACGGCGCAAGCGTAGGGTTGTTGAGGCTTCTTGAGCTCTTTGATTAGAACAATGATGTCGAGCTTGGATTCGACTTAAACTTCTCTGTCTGGATTATGCAATTATGCAGGGGAAGGCGTCGCGCTCCAACAATTTGTTCTAGCTCCTTGTACTGCATTCTTCTCTGCTTGTTTCTTTTTACATAGCCGAGGTGGTACGCAACCTTTTGCCTTTAGATGGTCTTTCAGACCATCACTTCTCAGCGATTCATCCATGCTTGGCAGCTTCAGTGTAAAGAGTTGACATTCCGTCACCTGTCCTGAAGTATGCGCTGAGGGAATTCAAGACTCACCGACAGTTGAAGTACGAGCACTCAAGAGCAACGCTAGGTAAGCAACCAGGTAAAGGTTCTAGGCAATTAGTTCCAGATCGGAAGTTTGATTTCGGGTTCCGACTGATTGCTTTCTTTCTCCTTGTCTTGTAGGCAAGAGCAAGGGCAAAGGAAAAGACAGGGAAAAAAGCATGATTTGAGATACCTTTGCTTTCGCCCTTGATAATATGAGATACTTTTGCAGCGGATGAATCAGCACATATATTTGTTGTGCTTGTCTCTACATACTTCGATCTACCGTTTCCTCCTGCTCATCTGTACTCCAGGCATCTGGTATCTTCTTTGGGGGTACATCAACAATTGAAGTATCTGAGAGTAGTGCTGGATAAGCAATCAGGGAAGGGGTTCCAGGCAGTCGATTCCAAACGGGAAGCTTGATTCCAAGTGCCGACTGATCACTCTCTCTCTTTGTCTTGCAGGAAGAACAAGAACAAAGGAAAGGATGAGGAAAAGGCATGCTATGAGATACTCTTGCTTTCGACCCTAATGATATGAGATACGTTTACTCTCGAAGACTTGGTTAAATAGGTGTTCTCAAGGGAAGAAGAAAACTGAGCATATTGAGAGGTTTGGTTGCAGCTACATTCTCGGCCGAGAAGAAGAGTCATGCGTTTTTGGATGTATGCCTTGCCATGAATGTTGATATATATAGGGATTTTAATGGCAAGTAGTAGTGCAGTTGCGGCTTTGTCACCCACGCTTGTAGGCAAAAGTGTGGTAGTTGGGATAATGACCTTCACGCGTTTTCAACTTTGTCAGAGATCTTTGACAAAGTTGCACGTGTTATCTGAAAAGCTGAGATTGCGTCCGAAAAGTGTTGACGAACTTTATGCAGGAAAATCCGGCTTTTAAGATTTGAAGAGTGGTGTCTCTTCGATATTTTTTTTTTTTGAATAGGTGGCTGTGTCGCCTCTCCTTTTATAGAGGTATCGATCACATCCAACATGCACACTTTGAAGATTGCCCGTTCGTGAAAATCGTCTCCGGTGTATTTTGTTTTTTTTTTTTTCGAGATTTTACTCCATCCAACCCTTCTCTTTTAATATCTTTGAAAATGGCTAACCCATCTAACATTTACTTAGATTTGAGTCTCAGCAGTGATACAGGCGCGCCGCGTCAAGGTAATATATGGTGCCCGTCTTTTTTATCTTCCAATGGCCCTCTTACAGGTGAAGACTCCGTGATGAGGGATGCCACAACGGCTACGGTAGTAGCTAGGAACTTCCTCACTCCTAGAGATAATAGGTTGCTTTCAAGATGGTCCGATGAGTTGGCCGTTCAAGAGTCCCTAGCTCTCAGTGTTCGGTGTGCGGGCTTTGTATCTAACATGGGCCAATGCCTACTTGCTCGAACCCGTCAAGTTGAATCATTGACAGCGGAGGTGGAAATTCTTAGACAAGAGGTCAAACAGCTTAAGCGCGAGAATAGAGATTTGCACATGCTTGCAAATAATTATTCGATGAGCATGAAGAGGAAGCTTGATCAGCTGCAAGAATCTAAAGGTCGGATTCAAAGTGACCATCAGAGGTTTGTGGCTTTCTTCCAAAGGCACCTTTTGCCTTCATCATTTAGCGTTCAACCAAGTATTGAGGCTTTGAATAATTTATCTTCAATGCCTCCCACTCCTGGGGTTTCGCCAAGTAGTAGGGCTTCACGTGAGCAACCTTTGTGAAGGCTCTTTTTTTTTTTTTTTTCTTTCTTTCTTTTTTTTTTTTTCTTTATTTTTTTTTTTTTTTTATTTTTTTTTACGCATTTGTAATTTCTCGGAGATATCAATAGACGGGCTTTATTTTATTCAGTATATTGTGCTAAATACAGATAAAACATATATATCACCAAGATGTGTTATTTCCTTTTTTTTCAATCACACTTTTGCAAGGTGGTGCCGTGCACCATCCTTCCCTTATTTTCTTCTTTGCAATAATTCTGTCGCCACCACCTCTTTTCCTTTTCCTTCTTGACTTGCTAACAATAGCTTGCAATTTCTTTTTGTGTGCGTGTACATTGTTCTGATGATGAGTATGACAGACTGGCACCACTGGGTTCATGGCTGCACCTCATGCGGACCATTTATTTATTTATTTATTTGCAGTCATCCTATTACATTCTTCACTGCATGCGTATTTCTGTTTGCACAGTCATCTCATTACATTCTTCACTGCATGCAGATTTCTGTTTGCACAGTCACTGCAACATTATTTGCACACTCGTTGCACTTCATTCGCTTCCATGGGTTCATGTGCACATATATATATATGTATTTATATGGGATCGAATCGTCACTGCACAACCATTGCACAGCCACTGCATTGCTTGCTTTCTTACATCCCGACTGCCCTGTCCTGCAATCCTGCATTGCCGGTAACTGCATGCACTACTTCCTCGCTACACTGCATTCTCCACGTCTGCTGCCCGTTGAGCTGGGTGCTAGACCAAAAAGGGTGGTTACAAGTGTAGGTTTGAACTGCCAAGGCGAGTTGCTTTCCACTTCTTCAACCTTTGCAGCTCTCTGTGCTATTTGTGGGAGTTCAGTTGCTGTGGATGGGAAGGAAATGAAGCAGTCACCTAGCAAGTTTCTTCGCACAGCTTTTGCTCTGTAAGGTTTATTCCTTTTAAGCTGAAGACGATTTTGATATGTACATATATATACATATATTGATTTTGACATGCACTTACATATATATATATATATATATATATATATATGCACGGACGTTGGATGTCCCATCACCATGTGTGTGTGCACCTTATATATATATATATATATATATATATATATATATAAGGTGATTGTCCCATCACTCTGTGTGGGTGCGTCTTTTATATATATATATAGGTGATTGTCTCATAGCTTGTCCCGTCACTCCATGTTTGTGCATATATATATATATATGTTGATTGTCTCATCATTGTGCGTATAAAATATGTAATGTGTGTACCCCACTAATGGATTCCTTGTTGTGATGCTACGATTCTTCGTTTTTTTTTTTTTTTTTTGGGGAAGGCAGAGCATGATGCTAGGACCATCTTGAAGTTTCCAAAGGTGTGGTAGCTGGTGGCAGAGTGGGCAGGATTGCAGGTGTACATATGCTTTCTGCTGCCTAGTGTTTGTGCAAGAGACTGCAACGAGGGTTCCGCTGTGTAGTGCATTTTGATCACAATTTTCCCTCGGTGGTGCACTGTCGTGTGGTGCTGTGCAAGAGACTACAGCGAGGCTTCGCTGTGTAATGCCTTTTGGTCACAGTTTTCCTTTGGTGGTGACGTCGCTATGCGGTGGAAAAAGCTACTTGTGTAATTGTTGCGGGGTTGCGTAATGCGATTGCGTGACATTTTGGTTTTCTTTGCCACTGTAGCGTGTCTTAAAGGACCGTTTTGTGGCTGCCCTCTTTGCTGTGCTGCTTAAGTTTTGTGGCTGATTTTGCTTTGTTGCGGTCATGGTATTTTTCAAGTGTTTTAAGAGCAACACCATCACCATTCTTGCGAAGGAAAGTGATTCGCAAGATAGGGGAACAACGCTGAAGATTTACGCACCACTGACTAGCCCTAAGGCGCTTGCTCTTCCTACAAAAGACAACTCTATGCATATTAAGTTGTAGTCTTCTGAAGTATCTTGGGAGGTGGTAGACTTTGTTCTATCAAATACGGAGAAGAAGGCGTGCACACTGAGGATTCCTATCTTGAACCCTTCACACCATGCTCGTGACAATCATCCGACTTCGTTTAAGCTTCTTGGTGATCACATCCGCAGCAGAGTTATGGCTTGGAATGATGGCTTGTCGACTACTAGAGAAGCTGTTTTTGCTGAGTCTTATTGGGTGTGGCTTGAAAATGTCTTGGGCCGATCTAAACATGTGCTTACTAGCGTGGGCCTTTACCATGTCGTGTACGCATCTTTGTTTAGTTATGATCTCCATCATTCCGTCCTTTATGGGTTCTTCGAGCATTGGTGTTCAGCAACTAACACGCTTCATACAGCTCACGGAGAGATGTCAATTTCACTTTGGGATCTCCACAAGATAGGGGGCTTGCCAATCCAAGGTAAGTTTTACGACGAGGTCGTTCCTAGTGCGGAGGAACTTTCTCTCTGTAATAGCTGAGGATTGCCTGCGAGTTGTCGCTATTTATTTTGGGCATATCACAAGTTTTCCCAAGATGCTCGAGGTAAATCAGGCGTGAAGATTTCTTCATGGATCTGCTTCTGGTATTGGGAGGACACAAGGTACAAGAAGTCCTTGAAGAAAAGAGGTTGCAACAAAACCACCAAGCCAAAGGGAGATCCATATTCGTCTGGTGCTATTGGTTCAGCTAGGTGCTGCTCCCCTGCCGAGTTGAGAGCGTTTGAGGACCTTGGCATAACATCAGAGCATGTGGAAGAATCTTACCTAGCTGCTTTCTTAGCTTCTTGGCTTTGTAAGTTTGTTTTTCCAACCGGCAGCGTCAACTTTGTTCGTCCTGGGGGTTTCAAAGTTGCTAGCAAGATGGCTGCAGGTGAATCTTTTAGTCTTGCTATCCCAGTCTTGGCCAACATTTATAACGGCTTAAGTGTTGTTTCGAACTCGGCAAACACTGAAGATCGTGCTACGGTTCTTCCTTACCACTATGTGTATGGTTGGTTGGGTGAGTACTTCGGCATTCATTTTTTTTCTTCAACTCTAGACAAGTCGGGGCCTTTGATGACGAAGTATTCTGGCGTGCTTTCTTCGAAGAGCCTCAATGATTCCCAGGCGCAAGCACTGTTTAGAAGCTGTGAAGGCTTGAAGATGGACCATCTGGCAAGAGTTGGCTCGGTGCGGCGAGGCATCATGGATGATTCGTATCTTCGCTTCTCGGACTTATCTTACCTTATAAGTCTTCGCTCGGGGTATGTTTCTTTGCGACAAGAAGACCGATGCATTGTTCAGCCATATAGTCCCCACCGTTTCAGCAGGCAATTTGGTTTTGTCCAAAATGTGCCAGGCAAGCTGAAGGAAAAAAACCAATTAGACTTTTGCAAGCCGTGTATATGCATTGGGAGCCTTGTACCCGTGCATGTACAAATGCTTCTATCACCCTGCCGGCCAAAGACGAGTTCAAGAGTAATCCAGTGACTCGTGCTTACATAAGTTGGTGGTCAAAGGTACATTATGAGAACTTGGGGATGGCAAGTGGTACCAATTCTTCTCATTCATGCCTTGATGTATCGAGGGGGGTTGTTCTGTGGTTCCTACGCAACTGATACCTTTTGATTGCGCAAGTGCTGCTACTTTGCAAGATAGACCAGTGGTTTTAGTCCCTCAATGCCCACGCTTGTCTTCTCAACATTTGGATGTATCTGAAGAGGCTGGTGATGAAGTTGGTTAGCATGAAGATGGACTTGTTTTGCGGCAGCGTCAACAAGTTTTAAACAAGCGACGACTTGAAGGCGCTCAGGTCGATATCGATGTCAATTTTTGTCATAAGAAGAAAGAAGTGTTTAGGCTCCCTTAACTCGATGGCAGTGTGTCGTTTGAGAAAGATGTATGCATTTTCTTCTCTCTTATGACTTCTTCTGCTTTCATTGTTCTAGCTTTTGTTTCTAACAGCTTTCTTTGTTTTCTTTAGGTTGGGCCTTCTTATTCTTTTGACTTGGTGACCACAGGTATTTATTCTTATACGGAGATGCTATTTGGAGGCGACCTACCTATAGGCAGGGAGATTGGGGATCCACCTGGTACAGAGCCTGTCCCAAATCCGTCAAGTTTCCCAAGTTTGCCGTATGTACGTGGAGGCATGCAAGATCCCGTCATGCGTTCTATACCTTTGCCAGCTAGCTCTGAGATCTCTCTAAGAGGGCCAAACCTTAGTGGTACTAAGCAGCTTATTCATCGCATCAATCTTCGTGCGGCAATGGATATCAAGAGCCATATTGAGGGGAGGATTTCAAAATGCCCGTTGAAGGACCTTGCATTGCTTAAGGAGGATTTGTCGAAGCTTGTTTCTGCAATTGACAATCTTAACGTTGATTCTTCATCCTTAAAGATCAAGATTGCCGAACTTATGGCCGCCTCAACTAAGTATTCTTCCTTGCGTGCTATTTCCTCGAAGAAATTGAGTCCAGATGTTAGAGCTCACCAGCTTGCTGCAATAGACTTGTCACTAACCCAAGTCCGGTCTTCTCAGCAAGCTGCTTCGGGAGATTATCAATCCACAGAGACTTCTTTAGCTTCCGTCCAAGTACGTCTAGATACGTTGATACGAGAGCAAGAACAGCTGGGCATCGAAGCATCAAAACTTGAAAGTGTTCTCGGGGAGCAGGAGCAGGGAGCAGGGAGCTACACTTTCTCAATGCCAAGAGGAGATTTCACGCCTAGAACAAGAGAAAGGCATGGCTATGGAATTACCCATCTTGTCTCTCACTGAGGTAAAGACTTAGAAGACTTTGGATGGCTTGCTTGAAGATCGCCTCTGTAGTTTTAGGGACATAGTTTTCGAGTAGTGTCTTATGCCTTCTTTTTTTTTTTTTTTTTTTTTTTTGTAATCGGACTTTGAAGAAATAAAATGTTTGCATTCTTGAATTTGCTCTTTATTCTTCAAAGTGTTTGTGTTTTTTGTTGATGATGTGACTGTACTTGAAGTTTTGAAGTTTCAAGTTGCCTACGTACCCTTGGTTGAGGAGGGATCAAGTCATGACGTAGTTCAAATGAGTGATGGTTTTTTTTTTTTTTTTTTTTTTTTTTTATTTTAATGGTGATTTTGGTGATGATTTTGCCGTACACAGTTTATGCTCTTGCGGGCCAGGAGCGTGGTGCGTTTGCTTTATGGGTAATAGTGCTTCAAAAATCTGCTGTTGATGAAGCCGATCTTCAAGCCGTCTTCTGCCATGATTAAGTAGGCGCTGTTGGTGTAGACCTCTTGTATTACGTAGGGTTCATCCCACTTTGATGTGAACTTGCTTTTTGTCTTGTGAGTTGTGATGATAGGCCTACGCAATGCCAGCACGAGATCTCTGGCTTGGAAAGACCTTGGGCGGACTTTCTTATTGAATGCCTTGGATAATCGTGCTTGGTAGCATTCCAAGTGTTGTTGAGCTTCGAGCCTTCTTCCATCCAGCTCTTCCAACTCTTGAAGGCGTAACTTTGCATTTTTTTCATCAGTCAAGCCTTCTTGTATAGCCATCCTTAGTGAGGGGATTTGACTTTCGAGCGGTAGAATAGCTTCCACGCCATATACGAGAGAATAAGGCGTAGCTTGGGTGGGAGTCCTATGTGTAGCCTATATGCCCAAAGTGCTTCACTTATTCTTTCATGCTAGTCTCTCTTTGTTCGGCCGATTACCTTTTTCAGGAAATTGCACAGCGTCTTGTTGAATGCTTCCACAAGGCCGTTGGCCGGAGCATGATACAACGGCCTGAGCATGATACATGGAAGACTTATGCTACCTGAACTTGTATTTGTCGCAAAGCTCGTCCACGAGTCGGTTGGAGAACTGTTTTCCGTTGTCAGTGATAATATAGCAAGGCACACCATATCGGTGGATGATATGCTCCTTGATGAAACGAATGACAGTTTCTTTTTTGACTTCCCTTAAAGGTATGGCTTCAACCCACTTGGAGAAGTAATTTGTTGCAGCTAGGATGTAAGCTTCTCCTGCATATGACTTTGGCATAATTGGTCCTACAACGTCCAATCCCCATGTGTCGAAAGGCCATGAAGCAACTGTAGGGTGTTATGGTTCAGGCGGTTGATGTATGAAGTTGGCATGGAATTGGCAGGCTTAACACCTTTTGGCGTGTTCCAGGCAGTCCTTCACCATGCTTGGCCAGTAGTAACCCATTCTTTTGAGCTGGAAATGTAGCTTTGGTCCAGACTGATGCGCCCCACACACACCTGAATGTGCTTCTTCCATGGCTTGATTGGCTTCTTCCTCACCTAGGCATCTCAGGAGCACTCCTTCAAAAGAGCGTCGGTAGAGTGTTCCTTTGTAGAAAAGGAAGCGGGGTGCTCATCGATGTATTTCGGAACGGTGTCTAAGATCATCTGGAAGTTTTCCGTGCTCTAAGTAGTCGATCAGCGGCTGTCTCCACTCTTCAGCATTGACTGGAAGTACTGAGATGACATTTGTATCATCTAGTGACATTTCATTAACGAGCGGAATCACCCATCATTGGCAAACTGGTACGTCTGCAGCTTCATCTTTTCCTAGTGTCATACTCGAGGCTAGATTGGCGAGAGCGTCTGCCATTTGATTTTCCTTTCTTGGCACATGTTCTAGTGTCACGGCCTCGAACTTTTGTAGCAGTTTAGTCGCTAGCCGGAAGTATGGGACGAGATCATCTTTCCTCACCTCATATTCAGTTAAGAGTTGATTGATTATGAGCTTGGAGTCGCCATACACCTCAAGAGCTGTGATTTTCATGTTGATCGCCATTTGGAGCCCGATGATCAACGCTTGGTATTCAGCAACATTGTTGGAGCATAGCTCACTCAGTTGGAAAGAGTAAGGTAGTATTTGCCTTTGTAGCGACATGAATACTACTCCTGCTCTCGCTCCGTCTGCTCGTGCGGATCTGTCGAAGAACATTGTCCATGTCGGGAAGATGTCGATGTAGAACACCTCTTAGTCAGGCAAGTCGTCTGAGATTTTCCAATCAGCCGGGATTGGGTGATCGGCAAGGAAGTCTGCTAGCGCTTGTCCCTTAACGGCTTTAGCTGGGACGTAGATGATCTTATATTGATTAAGAAGTAAAGCCCACTTAGCGAGTCACCCTGTCAAGACTAGGTTAAACATGACGTATTTGACAGGGTCAGCTTTAACAACCAGGTGGATAGTGTAAGCATGCATGTAATGTCTGAGTTTCTGAATGGCAAACACCAAAGCGATGCCTATCTTTTTTATTAGGGAATAGTTCAACTCAGCGCCGGTGAGAGTTCGATTGAGGTAGTAAAGTGCTCATTCTTTCTGGGATTCATTTTCTTGTGCCAAGAGTGCTCCGATTGAACTCTCTTGAGCAGCAATATACAATATGAGCGGTTTCCTGGGCACAGGTGCCCCCAGGACAGATGGACTTGACAAATATTTCTTTATGTTTTCAAAAGCATTATGGCATGCTTCGTCCCATACGAATGGAACATCTTTCTTCATAAGGCGACTAAACGGTTGACAACACCCTGCGAGGTTGGAGATGAAGCGTCTGATGAAGGCTAGCCGTCCTTGTAGACTTTTCAGCTCGTGCAGGTTTCTTGGCTCGGGCATGCCTTGAATGGCCTTGATCTTTGATTGGTCCATTTCAATACCACGGTGCTTGACGATGAAGCCGAGGAATTTTCCAGAGGTGACGCCAAACACACACTTTAACGGGTTCATCTTGAGGTTGTATTTTCGCAGCCTTTCGAACACTATTCGCAGATCCTTCAAGTGGTCTGATCTTTTCTTTGTCTTAACCACCATATCATCTACGTAACATTCTACGTTTTTGTGTAGCATGTCATTGAAGATTTTCTGCATTGTGCGTTGATACGTAGCTCCAGCGTTCTTTAGACCAAAAGGCATCACCTTGTAGCAATAGATACCTTTTGAAGTGCGAAAAGCTGTTAGTTCCTCATCTTCGAAGGCCATGCGAATTTAATTGTACCCAGAAGAGCCATCCATGAATGATAATGCCTCATGGCCAGTGGTTGCATCCACCATGGTTTCAATGATTGGCAAGGAGAAGTCATTCTTCGGGCAAGCATCGTTGAGGTTCCGAAAGTCTACGCAAACACGTATTTGTCCTGATTTCTTAAGGACAATGACGATGTTGGAGATCCATTTGGGGTATTGCACTTCTCAAATAAAGCCTGCTTCGATTAGCTTGTCGATCTCGACCTTGATTAGTGGGATAAGCTCGGATCGATAGCGTCTTTGAGTTTGCTTTATCGGTCGCGTTCCAGGCTTGACCGCAAGATGATGAACAACGATGATAGGGTCCAGGCCGGGCATTTCTTTGTAGGTCCAAGCAAAGACATCTTTGTACTTTAACAACAGCTGATAATACTCTTTTATCTCATCCGTACTTAATAATGCACTTACGAAGATAGGCTTTGGTTCCTCGCTTGTACCTAAGTTGAGTTCCTTGAGATCATCAACTGTGGCTTGCCCCCCATCTTCAAGCTGTGGTGGTGCAGCAATGACATCTTCCTCGGGGATTTCGTCTTCTTTGCTTTCTTGAATCGTGATGTGGAAGACATCTTGGACCTCCTCTTCAGTGTTGTCTTCTTGAGCTTGTTGGCATGAGGATTGTCCGGTGTGGATGATAGTATGCCTTCTTACTTTCAATGGTCCATTTGTGTCAACCTCTAAGATTGCTTGGCGCTTCATCCTTGAAGAAATCAAGCTTTGAATGTCGCCTTTTTCTGCTAACCCATCGAGCTTTTCTTCCTTTGGTGTTGTCTTCCTCTTTCTAGAAGGCTTCTCATTATCTTCAAATCTTTCCGAAGCTGATCGTCGCAGAGGAAAGATAGCTGTGTTGCTTTGTTTCTTAGGCTTTAACAACCTTTTAAAGACAGAGCTTTGGGATGTTGGCGCGTTAAGCCTCTTGAAGACAGAGGTTCGGTCTTGACCACCAATGCGATTAAGCACTGAAATTCTAGGGCTTGAACGGCTCATCCTATCGAAGACCGACGTCGGAGGGGCGGGTTTAAGCTCTTCTTGGTCTTGTTTAATGCTTACACTGACGTATTGAGCGCTAGTATTTTTCGCTTTGTTTGAAATCATCACAGGTGCATTTGGTGTGAAGCCAAGTCCAGCTTTGTTGTTGTCAACTCTGTAACCATGCTCCTTCAACTTCTTTTGAGTTTTGGTGAGGTTACGTTCTTTGTCATTGACAGTGTTTGCAACCTTCTTTCCAGCCGTAGAAGATGAAGCAAAGTCATACCTGGCCTTCGACATGAGTTTGTAGGTGTTTGGGTCGAAACCTTCCTCGGTCCTTTTGGTTAAAAGAAAGCTTGATTCCACCTCCTCTGGTAGAGCTTTTATGAACCCTTGTGGTAGTCTTGCGACCTTAGCACTCCCTAGCTGTGTCAGAGGCAAAACTGCATTCGTCTTAAGCAACTTCACATTATCCTTGTGCCATCGTGTGTCGCCTTTTCTTGTTCCAGTTTCGAATGGAGATTGACCATTCTTTATTCTTGACATCGAGATCTACCAGAATATGGGTATGTTCGGTCCTTTTGAAGGCATCCTACTTCCTTTGGTTGTTGCAGGTTTAGCAAACTCGTCATCGTCTTTGCTTAAAGATGGCACGGCTTGCTTTTTTTGCTTTTTAGGCATGGCTTGCCACTCCTGCGTTTTAAGTGTTACTTTGCCCATGGATTTGATCTCTTCCGGAAGAGCTTCGGGTACCATGTCTTCGTCTATGTCGAACTTGGCGTCTGCAAAGTGTGATTCGGCTTCGGTGAATGGCTTGGTGTCACCTTGGATCACCTTCACTCTTTCTCAGTAAAATTTTAGGCATTGGTGAAGGGGTGGACGGTACTACCCCATTTGCGTGGATCCAAGGTCTTCCTAGGAGCAAGCTGTAGGAAGTTCTTGCATCAATCACGTGGAATATCGTGCTTGATTTGAGCTCACCAATGGTCATCTCTACTCGGATCATGCCTATCGCATTTTGTCCTCCTTGGTTAAAACCCTGGATCAGCAGACGGCTCAGGGATAGTTCATTCACCTTGATGCCGATTATGGTCATTGTTGATTTTGGCATGATGTTTATGGCCGACTCACCATCCACAAGTATGCGGTTGACTTTGTGTTCCCTTACGTACCCCGAGACGAAGAAAGGACGGATGTGAGGCTTTGATCCCAGCAGTAGGTCTTCGTCAGTGAAGTTAATTGCGTCATGGGTGGCATAACATGTGGCACATTCATGTGGCTGAAGCTTCGAGCCTTCGTCGTTACTTTCTTGCACTTCGTGGTCGCCGGGACTTGCCAAGACTGTTGCTAGTGCTTTTCGCATCTTTTTTGGCAATTGTAACGCTTCCTCGATGCTAAAGTGTGTTGGCAGACCTTCTTCAGGTGTGAGGGTCTTTTCTACCTCAGTGGCGATAGCTTTGCCTTTTGAGGGCTCTTCTATTTCTACTTCAACCATGTGACAGGCGACGATAATGCACTGTTGGAAAAAGTCATTCGGGAAGTACTCGTGCAAGGAAACGGGAATGCGTGGCTCCTGCTCCATAGGTTCCCCAGCATATGTTGTCTTATCATCCTTTATGTTTCTTTTAGGCCTCCCATTGTTGCGGCAGTGGTGATTTCTTCTTTGTTCCACCTTTGGCTGTATGACTCGTGGTCTTGGCTTCCTTGTCTTTTTGTAGGTTGCCAATATCCATCCTTCTTCATCATCAGTATGTGCATCTTGGTCGCTTCCCTCCAGTGATGGTTGTGTAGGAGGTGCCGTGCAACTTGAGCATTTACGGGAATGGTCAGGTGTCACTTGGAGAGGCACGGGATCGAACGATCTAAACGCAATTGTAGTGGTATGCGTTGCGGCCGTGTCCTCAAGGTCAAGCTCAATTTGCCCTTGTTGTGCTAGCTTCATGATGAGTTCTTTAAGAACGAAGCACTTGCCAACAAGATGGCTCATAATACGATGGTACTTGCAGTACCTAGGATCATTTATGCGATTCATTTCTTCAGGACGCTTACATTCGGGTAGCTTAATCACCTTTTTTTCAACAAGTCATCTAACATGGCAGCCATGTCAGAGTCAGAAAAAGGGTACGTTTTCTGTTCCAGCTCTCTCAAGGTGTTCTTGTATCTGTCTTGGGTGCGAGAAGGCTCACCTTTCTTTATCTCCTTTGTTTTCTTCTTGGAGGAGATCTTGATGGGCGCTGAGGAGGTCTTGATGGGGGTAATGTTGACGGTGAAAGTTTCCTTAGCGGGCTTCTTCCCAGTCTTGTCTACATTTGGGGCGAATACTTTATCCTTCTTAAAGTTAGTAATCGGCTCCTTTTTCCCGTGATTAGCGATACTCAACTCCATGTCGTGGGAACGAGTTGCCAACTCTTCGAATGTTCTTGGTTTTATGCCTTGGAGGATGTAATGTAACCCCCAGTGCATGCCTTGAACGCACATCTCAATGGCAGAGGTTTCAGAAAGCTAATCTTTGCAATCCAGACTTAAAGAGCGCCATCTATTGATGTAGTCGACGACAGGTTCATCTTTCCACTGTTTCGTACTGGTCAGCTCTAGCATGCTTACAGTACGGCGAGTGCTGTAGAAGCGGTTGAGGAATTCCTTTTCTAGCTGGTCCCAACTGTTGATAGACTCGGGTAAGAGGTCGGTGTACCAGTCAAAAGCGTTACTTTTCAGCAAACGTGCGAACTGTTTGACGAGGTAGTCCCCCTCTGTCCCAGCATTGTTGCAAGTTTCAATGAAATGGGCGATATGTTGCTTCGGGTTGCCTTTTCCATCGAACTGCATGAATTTTAGGGGTTGATAACCCCTTGGCATCTTCAAAGCATCAATTTTCTTGGAGTAAGGTTTTAAGTACAGTACGGAGTCATGTAAGCTTCCTTCGTACTGTGTCTTAATAGTGCTTGCAATCATCTCCTGTAGCTGCTGGATAAAGAGAGATCCTATGAACGTTGTTGCTTGGTCTAGCTTCAGCTTATCTCTGACTTTCTCCGCTGGAGGCTCCTCTTCTTCGTCAACTTCTTTCTTTAATTGGCTAACATTTGGGTCGACTTTCACGTCGGGTCGCACATCTAGTTAGTTGACAAGTGCGGCAATCTGCAAGTCCTTCTCTTCCACAGTCCGTGTGAGCTTTGTGATTACTTTATTCATCTGAGCTAGTTGCTCCTTAATTAAAGTTGCTCCAGTGGTCATGACTTGCATGTTTGTACTGCCGCTCGAATCAACGTCGGAGAGTAGGGACTCTGAGTATTTCCTCGGGCTCTCCTCTCTTGACGCCCTTAGCGAGGCTAGGGTGATCACAGGCTCGTGCCTCAGGTGCTCTTGTTCCTTTGACAGAGTTAATGTAGGGGTGGAAGCCGTGGCAAAAAGAGCTCTTGCCTTACTTCGGGTTGTGATGCCCGAAATATCACCAGTTGCAGCGATGATGTTCTTGTTCTTCGCTTTGATTGCAGGAACAGCTTGATCCTTTCTTGATGCCATTTGCGTTTTTCGATGATTTGAGGATAGAGATGAGAGGTAGAGATATCCCACTAGGCGTGCCAAATTTGTAAACATGAAAAATTCCTGAAACAAGAAACAAGAATACGTGTACAAAATATATTTTTGTATTAATGATTTTGGGGTTACAATCTCTTTGTAATTTGATCCTCTGATTCTATCTTCGTAAGGTGTAAGTTTGTGGATGAGCTGTTGATTCAAAGGGTCGTCAGGGCTTGATCTAAGGATGACCAGTTGATGAATGGGTCTTCAAGGGGCGTTGGGCTTAATCTTGAAGAATTGGTGTATGGGTTTGTTGATTTTTTTGTTAATCCAAAAACGATGAACACTTTCTTCAAGGCCCGTCAGGGCTTGATCTCGAAGGTTGAAGGAAGTCTCTTCAAGGGCCGTCGGGGCTTGATCTTGAAAGGGGATTTGACGAAGAACGAAGAGGGTTTTACTGATCCTTCGGGATTTGCTTGAGAGCCTTAGAGTTTCAAAGCTTCAAGGTTTTGGTGTGTATGTAAAATTCCTTCCCTTTCCTCTTGATGGAGAAGGCTATTTATAGGCCAAGAGAGTGAATCACCACCATCCATTTTTTGGTGAAGTGAGTGGAGTTGGTAGGTGAAGTAAATGTGTAATGTAGGTGAAATGAATGGAGTTTGTAGGTGAAATGAATGTATGATGTAAGTGAAATGAATGTGTGATGTAAGTGAAATGAATAAATGTTGTAATTTTAATACATTAGTTAACATTTATTTCACTGAAATTTCGGTGTCTACAATAACCAAAGACTAATCGTTTAAGTGTGTTAAATAAAGGATTCAATTAAAAAAAATCCTTTCAAGCACATAACCCTAACTAATCCATTATCCTAAGCCTAATTGGCAAGATATATACATCAATTCAGCTAAACAACACAGATAAATAAGAACACGTGGTGTTCAGATTAGAAATAATACAAATCACTGACACTTATTTAAAAACTAAAAATAAATATATGAAATTTATCTTCACACAAAGTCTAATGCTAGTACAAAATATTAAAAACCTATGTCCAAGCAAGTGCTCAGTGCCCCCTTTCTTCCATATCCAAACTTTTTCCCCCTTTTTCTGCAGACCACTCTTCACAATAATTCTACACTCTTCTTGTGCCTTTCAATTATTTTAATTAATCAAAACATCAGATCATATTTTCAAAAACACCAAAAAACCCGAGCAAATCAAAATCACAAAATGGTCCAATGTTTTGATTCATTTTTATGATCAATTAATTATTTTCCCAGGCAGTAAAAAAAAACCCACAAACTCACAACCACAAAAAATTCCAATCGAACACATCGAATCACATATTCTGATGCACAAAAAGATAAATTACAAATCCAAGATGCACAAAAAAGATAAATTACAAATCCAACACGATATAAAATTCAGAAACAAATTAAAAACTGAGATGAAGACCATACCATGAGAAAGGTAAACACACAAAACTCTTCCAGTCAGATCCTAATTCCGCAGTCGGAAACTAAAATTGAATCCAATTGTAAACGATTTGGGGCAGGAATCGTAAGATCGATAAAACAATCAGAACACAATTTATAGGTTTGCACTAAACGCTGACAAAGCTAGCTTTCAAGAGGTTTAAAAAAATCAGCCACTCCTCAGATGGTGGGTGCAAACAAAATTCCAAAATGAAAAAACGAAGAATTGGGTTTGCTTCGATCAGTTTTTGCGAGAAAAAAAGTAGGAAGAATTGATAGCAAGAGAGACCAAGATGGAGAGCAGAAAAATTATGGATCTGTGAAGGAAAAGAGCACAGACAGAAGAAAACATCTAGAACACCCAGCCAAAGCATACAATCCAACGATGATCAACGCGTGGCCAAGATGGGTAAAAACGTCATCTCACTGTACCAAGCAGGCAAGACAATGGGTAACAAAGAAGACGCCAAGGGGTATTTTAGCCATTACACTGCTCATGAATAGTGCCACCGGGTTTTAGTATACAGATAATGTTAATTTCATGGAATAATTTTTGCCTATTTCATATATGTTAATTTCACTGACTTTGGAGAAGATTGAGTTTTGTGAAGAAGTTAAGAAATGTAATCTTACTTATTTTGAAATTGTATCAATTTACTCATTTTGTGTAATGAATTAACTAAATCTTCATTAATTTGATGACATGGTGAGCATCAAATGCGTAACTGGATTGATATGTAAGCCACATTTGCAACATATAACCTAAAAACTCATCAATTTATTGTATAATAGACATTTAATGTTACAAAAAGTGTAAATTGATATAGTTTCAAAACTCTAAGAAACAATTTGAAAAAATTAAAATTTAATGACCTAATTTAAATATCATCTTAAACTTTGAGAGCATAATATATAGTTAGGGCAAAAAACTTTACATGTTATAGAATTAGTGGGTGAATGCCCACTCAAAAGAATGCCCAAAGACTTAGTAATAGTGAGTAATAGTGTTTGATACTTTCAAAAGTATCATCATTGTATTTTGATGGTTGTAGTTACGAGAGTCGCTCTATAAATAGAGCACTCCATGCACTGCGAAAGAAAGCATGAGAAATAATATCAGTACCCATCCCTCTCTTTATCTGCCATCCTTTTTGTGTTATAGCTACTAAAGTTATAGTGTGATATTTTGCACATGCTTCGCTCCTGTCCTTAGAAAGGTTATCTCTCTAACTTTTGTTTATTTATAACACGTTATCAGCACAACTCTCTAACCTTAAATAGTTCACATCTCCCTTCACCGAAAGAAAGAAGAAAAAAAATGCTTCCTTTAAGGTTTTTCGTGTTTTTCTTCTTCTTCTGCTTCATCTGCGTGATGCACCCTTGCGATGAACTGCTAGCATCATGTCTGCTTCTCGTTCTAAATTTAACAGTTACTTATATCTTTGATTTCTTATTTGGTGCAGTTCCTGGTTTCTAACCTAGTGTTTATTTATGTTAATTTTACTGTAATCAAAGATGGTGCGGTACAATCGCCCATCTTGAACTGCAAATTTAATTTTCACTGCGATCAAAGATGGTGCGGTGTAATCGTCCATCTTAAGCTGCAAATTTAATTTTACTGCAATTTTAGGTGGTGCGGTATAATCGTCCACCTTGCTCTACATATTTAAATCGATTATATCTTGCTCTGCATATTTAAATTTTTTTGCTGTTCAAGTGGTGCAGAATAATCGTCCATCTTATGCTTGTTTCAATGAGAATGGTGCAGTACAACCGCCCTTCTCATTAATCATGAAAATCTCGAGCTTGAAGTTTCGAACGCTTATCATTTTTGGCCTGAAAATCAAAATGAAAAATTTGTAAGAATCAGAAGTTTTAACGATATATTCCTCCAGGAAGACATATTATTGCAAGTTCTTACACATCTCATTTTTCTTTTAGAAAGAAAAGAAAATGGCAAACTTGGCAATGCTTGATTTTGCTGCCCTGGACATTATTGGGAAGAATTACCTTACCAGGGTACTGGATACCAAGATCCATCTGGAAGCAAGGAATCTTGGAGATACCATTAGAGAAGAAAACAACTCATCCTCTCAAGATCAGGCAAAGACCATGATCTTTATTTGTCACCATCTTGATGAAGGACTAAAGAAGGAGTACTTAATGGTTGAAGATTTGTTAGCTCTCTGGAAGACATTGAGAAACAGATACAATCACCAGACAACGGTGATTTTTCCAAGGGCTCGCTATGAATGGACTCACCTAAGGATCTAGGATTTCAAGTCAGTGGTTGAGTACAATTATGCGTTGTTCATAATTACCTCTCACTGAATACAACCAGCTAATATCTGTGCTCTTGGTAGCTGAACAAAATAATGAGCTCCTGATGAAAAATCATCAGTCCCAACCTACTAGATCTGCACCATTCCCAGAAGTGAATGTTGCTTCCCTCGAAGTGAACGTCATATCCTCTGGTGGCGATAATCATAAACAAGGACGTGGTCATAAGCGAGGCCGGTGGAACAGGAAAGGCAAAAATCATGGTGGTCAGTTTCACAACCAAATTCCAAGGCAAAATTCAGGCCCGAGCTTTAAAAATGGAAATCGCCACAAAGGCAAAGCTCGTATGAACAATGCTCCTAGAAACTCTGATAAAGCCTACCATAGGTGTGGTAGCGATAGGCACTGGGCCCGTACCTGTCGTACCCCAAAACATCTGGTGGATCTATATCAAGCCTCTCTCAAGGAGAAGGGTGTCAAACTAATTTCCTTGACCAGGCTAAATGAATGGATATACCTGATCCAGTGTGCGACTTACCAAGACAGTTGAACACAACCCACTTAGATGTCTCAGACTTCATTGTGGAAAAGGGGAGTGAAGTGTATCAGTTCGACTGAACCATTTATATTTAATGTACTTTTATTATTATGAACTTGTAGTTTAAAAACTCGTATTTCAATAAAAGAGGCATTTAAATTTCTAAGTTGTTTTTAACTGTGATCCCCTTTACTCAGAAAGCATGGATAAAAGCTATGGCTATTCTCAAAACATGAGAAATGACAAAGATATTTGTTTTGTAGACAGTGCAACCACAAGTACAATACTTCGTGATCGAAAGTATTTCCCAAGCTTGGTGCCTACAAGAGTAAGGGTAACAACAATATCAGGTCAATCGGATGTAATTGAAGGCTTAGGGAAAACGCTTTTGGTGATGATGTAATTGAAGGCTTAGGGTAACAACAATATCTGGTGATGATGTTATACAAGAACTGGATGAATTAAGAAAAATAACTCATGGCAAGCAGAACAAGCAAATGATACCTGGGTTTGGAATGAGGCATAATTGGAAAAACATTCTATATTTTTTCAATTACCTTATTGGAAAACACTTTTGGTGCGTCACAACTTAGATGTTATGCACATCGAGAAAAATGTATTTGAGAGTGTGATTGGCACAATGATGAGCATTGATGGTAAAACAAAGGATTCTTTAAATGCTCGCATTGATCTTCGCGAAATGGGTATAAGGGAAAGATATCATCCAAAAGTAAGAGAAGATGGTAAGCTTGATTTTCTCCTAGGTGACTATACGTTGTCAGATGATGATAATAAAGTTTTATGTAAATGGTTATCTGAATTACAAGTTCCAGATGGATACTCTGGAAATTTATCTCGATGTGTGGCTGTTGGAGAATGTAGTATTTCTGATATGAAGACCCATGATTGTCACATTTTCTTGGAAAGATTACTTCCCTTTATAGCGCGAGAGTTAATGCCTAAAGACGTATGTGAGCCCCTCATTGAGCTTTCTTATTTTTTCAAGGAATTGTGTGCTAAAGTGTTGAGAGAAGAAGATTTGAATGTTCTTGAAAATCAAATTGCTATTACATTATGCAAGATGGAACAAATATTCCCTCCTGCCTTCTTTGACATCATGATTCATCTAACTTGCCATTTAGCATGTGAGGCAAAAACGGCGGGTCCAGTGCAATATAGGTGGATGTATCCTATAGCAAGGTAATGTCAATTTTCAAATATTATTATTACATAACATTTTATTTGATATCAAGTTATATTCTCTAATTTCAATTTTTACTATCTGGTTAGGTATTTGCATAAACTAAAAGGTTCTGTTCGTAATAAGGCTCGTCCAAAAGGATCTATTGCGGAAGGCTACTTAGGAGATGAATGCATAACATTTTGCTCTCGATATTTGCATCAAGTTGAAACTAAGTTTAATCAAAGGGATAGAAATGATGATGGAGGTCAATCGTTATCTAATACATCTCGATTACCTATTTTTTCAACACCAAGTAAATCTTTTGGGAAAGGTGTACTTGAAGAGATGTGTATCAAACTCCTTAAGGCTGCCAAGTTTTATGTCCTACAAAATTGTGATGAATGTCTACCTTTTATTCAGTAAGAAATCTCTCATACCATATGAACTTTCAACATTTGATCTTTTACTACTTATTTTTAGTATTACAATATTTTAATATATTAATTTAACTAACTCCTTGTTATATGTGCAGAGAACATAAGAATATTCTAATGCATTCTGGTGTTAGAAATGTGGAGGAGTCACATAGGCCTCAATTTTCAAATTGGTTTCATGAGAGGGTATGTATAATATTTATGTGAAAACTGTTGATTATTAGATATATTGTTTCTATAATATTTTTCTTTCCATATATGCAGATCAAACAACTATACTATGATAACAAAGTTGATAAGCAAATGCTTTCGTTGGCTCTCGGTCTGAAAAGGCGAGAAAATATTATCCTAGTTACTATATGAGTGGGTTTAGGTTTCATACATTGCAACGTGATGAGAATAAAAAAAACACAAAATTGTGGAGTTATGGTTAAGGGGGAGAATCAGATTGATAGTGTGCCTTGGTATGGAGTATTAAAAGACGTGGTTGAGCTTCGTTACACAGAATGCAATAGAGTTGTATTGTTCAATTGTGAGTGGTTTGACATTGTGCGAAAAGGAACATGTTATAAGATAGATCGTTATGGAACAATTAGTATTAATACAACTCGCAAGTTGAATACTAAAGAGCCACTTGTGCTTGCAAACCAAGCAACCCAAGCTTTTTATGTGAGAGATTAAAAATAAGGCTTGGAGTTATGTGGTGGAAACGAAGCCTAGAAATGTTTATGAGATGCCTAATGTTGATGATGATGATGAGCCATACCAAGAAGAAGAGGCGCATGGGGTATTCAAGCCAACCAAAATGATGACGAAGATGATGAAATTATGGGATAAGCTTTCATTGTGATTGAGTCTTCTTCTTTTCTTTTCTTTTTTTTTTGTCTAAAAATTTAGTTGTGGAAGTGATGTGGTTATGTTTTGTTCAATGTCCATAATAAATGTTATGATTTAACAAAGGCATGCAAATTATTTTTTTATCATAGAATACTATATTAAGTTATACACCTTTTTGCTCAATGGTTTTTTTTTTTTAATTTTATGGTCCAATTTTCTCCATATGTATTCTAAGCTATATGATCTATTTATTGTAGAATTTAAATTAAGCATCAAACTTATTTCAAGAATATTCAAACGACACATGTGACCTTCAGTAAATAATTGATTCCAACAAAACCATATGCCTTAAAATTTATTTTGACAAAGAAAAAATTTTGTCGGAAAAAATATGATTACTTCCGACAACAACTAATCACCCTCGAAAATATAAAAGCATTACCGAGAGAACTTTTTTTCCCTCAAAAATATAAAAACATTATCGAGAGGACTTTTTTGCCCTCGAAAATACTAAATCAATTTTGTCAACATGAGTAAACCTTCAGAAATAACCATTCTATTTCCGATAAGAACTTTACTCGTCGTTAATACAATTGGCGCAATTCTTCCCGCCAAACAAAAGTGCAATTCCAACGAAACTTGAGACTTTTTCTGAGGACATCATGTGCTTTGGTAATAAAAATTTGTTTCATGCCATGTTACCGACGACTCATATTTTATGGTCGCAAAATGTGCTTTTTACGACGATTTTTTTGGGCCCTCGGAAAATCTTCGTCAGTAATGACTACTTTTTTTTTGTAGTGAGCCCAGATTATGTTACCAAATGGAACAATCTTGTCCATACAAAATGCATTGTATGCTACTTGATCTACTCGAAATTTGTTGAGTTTCAAAGACATACGTTTAAATGGATACCACATTGAAACGAAAAGTGCAGAAATCTGGAGTATCTATGCATTATCTCCAATGATACCCAAAAGCGTATATTGGAGAAGTTGTGTGGTTTGTCGAGTGGATTGTATTATACATACATAAGGACAATTGAATCACATGTTGTCATGAACCAGAAGTTCATTAATTCAAAAGATTACATGTTTTGGCATGACTGTTTAGGTCATCCAAGATCCACCATGATGACATGCCATCTTACATGCTGCATCATTGGTTCGATTGAGACCTATAGCCAACCACTAATACTCCTCAGTACAACTCGTGTTTGGACATCAACCAAACATTTCACATTTACGAGTTTTTGGTCGTGCTATTTATGTGCCTATTGCACCACCGCAACGCACTAAAATGGGACCTCAGCGTAGACTGGGAATTTATGTGGGTTTTCATTCACCATGTATCATTAGATATTTGGAACCCCTGACAGGTAATATGTTTATAGCTCGTTTTGCTAATTGTCACTTTGATGAACAGTCTTCCCGTCGTTAGGGGGAGAAAAGACAGTTTCAGAAGAACGGCAAGAACTGACATGGGTTGTACCCACCTTGTCTCATTTTGATCCACGTAGCACTCAATGTGAAAATGAAGTGAAAAGGATCGTTCATCTTCAAAGTATTGCCAATCAAATGCCAGATGCATTTAATGATGCTATGAAAGTGACAAAATCACATATACCAGCTGCAAATGCACCTGCAAGAATTGATGTCTCTGTTGGACAAAATAAAGTGGCAGAGAATGATTCATCTAGTGCACGCCTGAAGCATGGTAGACCCCCAGGTTCAAAAGATTCAGCCCCTTGAAAGAGAAAGACAAGGGCACAACTGAATTCAAATGAAACCATTCAGGAAGAGAAAATGAATGAAAAATCTGTAATTCATGATTCTGTACTTCCAGAAAAAGAAAATGTCATTGATGAGACACTTGTCCCTAAAGAGACAACAGTACATGAAAGCAGAGAAATCTCCATAAATTATGCATGTACAAATGAATTGTGGGATTGGAATGAAATAATCATCGATGATATGTTCGCATTCGCAGTAGCCACTAAAATCATATTAAGTGATGATATTGAGCCCCACTCTATTGATGAATGCAAACAGAGACAAGATTGGCCTAAGTGGAAAGATGTAATCCAGGCAGAATTAAATTCCTTGGAAAGGCGAAGTGTTTTTGGATCGGTAGTCCAAACTCCGCCTGATGTAAATCCCGTGGGTTACAAATGGGTATTCACAAGAAAACGCAATGAGAAAAACGAGATTGCAAGATACAAAGCACGACTCGTTGCACAAGGCTTTTCACAAAGACCTGGAATTGATTATGAGGAGACATATTCTCCTGTAATGGATGCAATTACGTTACGTTACTTAATAAGTTTAGTGGTTTCAGAAAAACTTGACATGCGACTTATGGATGTCATGATTGCGTATCTATAAGGAGAATTAAATACTGACATATACATGAAGGTCCCAGAAGGACTTAAGTTGCCTGAAACAACTAACAAACCACGAGCTATGCTCTCGATCAAATTAAGACGATCATTGTATGGGTTGAAACAATCTGAACAAATGTGGTATAATCGTCTTAGTGAATATTTGATCAAAGAAGGATAAATCAACAATGTCATTTGCCCTTGTGTGTTCATTAAGAAATCCAATTCTGGATTTGCTATAGTGGCAGTATATGTTGATGATATGAACCTAGTTGGAACTCCTGAAAAGCTCAATAAAACTGTTGAATATCTAAAAAGCAAATTTGAAATGAAAAACCTTGGGAAAACAAAATATTGTCTCGGCCTGCAGATTGAGCATTGTGCTAATGGAATTTTGGTCCACCAATTAGCTTACATTGAAAAAATCCTGAAGCGATTTGGCATGGACAAGGCTTATCCACTCAGCATGCCAATGGTCGTTCGTTCTTTGGACATTAAGAAAGATCCATTCCATCCAAAAGAAGATGATGAAATGGTTTTTGGTCCAGAAATACCATATATGAGTGCAATAGGTGCTTTATTGTATTTAGCGCAACGTACTAGACCAAATATAACTTTTCAATTAACTTGTTAGCAAGGTATAACTCTGCTCTAACAATTCGTCATTGGAAATGAGTCAAAGATGTTTTGCAATACCTTCGTGGGACAACAAACATAGGTATATTCTATTCAGGAAAATCCACAAATGACCAGATCCTTACTGGATATGCAGATGCTAGTTTCCTCTCTGATCCACATAAAGCCCGCTCACAAATTGGATATGTATTCACTAATGGAGATACAGCAATCTCATGGAGCTCAACAAAGCAAACATTAGTTGCTACATCTTCAAATCACTCAGAAATACTTGCTTTACATGAAGCAAGTTGTGAATGTTCCTGGTTAAGATCAATAATCCATCATATCCGGAATTCATGTGGTCTACCGTCAAAGAAAGGACAATCCAACTGTCATCTATGAAGATAATGCAACCTGTGTTGTCCAAATGAAGGAATGATTCATTAAGGGCGATAAGACTAAACACATATCTCCAAAAATTTCCAGTGCACATGAGCTTCAGAAGGCTAAAGTTATTGAAGTTAAACAAATTTGTTCCAATGAAAATCTGGCAGACCTGTTCACCAAGTCTCTACCAAAGTGCACGTTTCAGAAGTTAGTGCAGAGTATCAGATTACGTCAACTTACCAATCAGCTAAATTTGAAGAATGGGGGAGATAAATATCAGGGGAAGCATCCATGATACATGCTTGTTGTACTCTTTTTCCTTCGATTATGATTTTTCCCACAGGGTTTTTTCCTATCAAGGTTTTAACGAGGCAACATAAGCATGCTTAACACTATATCAACAATCCAGGTAAAGCTGTACTCTTTTTCCTTCGCTATGGTTTTTTTCACTGGATTTTTCCGAGCAAGGTTTTAACGAGGCAACTGATGTTGATATGTGGGCATTCAAGGGGGAGTGTTATAGAATTAATGGGTGAATGCCCACCCAAAAGAATGCCTAAAGACTTAGTAATAGTGAGTAATAATGTTTGATACTTTCAAAAGTATCATCATTGTATTTTGATGATTGTAGTTACAAGAGTCGCTCTATAAATAGAGCACTCCATCTGTTATCAAATGCATTGCGAAAGAAAGCAAGAGAAATAATATCAGTATTCCTCCCTCTCTTTATCTGCCTTCCTTTTTGTGTTATAACTACTAAAGTTATACTGTGATATTTTGCACTTACTTCGCTCCTATCCTTAGAAAGGTTATCCCTCTAACTTTTATCTATTTATAACATAACAAAGAATCTCTTGGAGTCGAACCTATAGTTATATCCAACTTTCCTAAACATTAACCATGATTGAAATAAAAAAAATTTGACATGACCAAATTTTAAATAAGTTATTATAAGGAAAACTAGGTTATTGCTGATTTTATACATCCTTCAAAACCAATTTTTCCATTTATCGTTGTCATGCATTTTGGTACTAATTATAACGTCATTCTTCTATTTCGGATCAATGAAGATGAGAGATTACAAGAGTAAAAAATAGAAATACAAGGTTAACAAAGCAAAAACATTCGTTATTGACAATCTAAAAAAGTCATATAATATAAAAGTACTTCAATTAAAGTTTAAAAGACCAAAATACGGCTTAAACATGATTTTTCAATCTGCGGGACAGAACGTGTGTTATACAAAAGAAACTAAGCGCCGACTAAAAAGGCGGAACCGCGTTTAATAGTGAAAATGCCGAGTAGCAGACTCTGATTTTTCTGTTCAGACTTCTCACACAAAACAAGGCTCGAGTGCCGAGTAAAAGGCCGAACGCGCCTAAAAGGGTGTGCCGAATATTTAAGAGTGAATGCCGAGTAGTAGCCAACTCACACTTTTTTGTTCAGACTTTTCATACAAAATAATTTCTCTGCATCAAATCAATCGAAGCACCCGACAAAAAAAAAATAATAATCAAAGCACCGAATTGTCTTTTTATTTGTTTGTCTTCAATATTCCGAATTTACCCTTGTTTCGGAACAAAAAAAAAAAAAAAATTAGTATTCAATCCCTAGTTGTTAATGTTTATTGACTGAAACCTTATTAGTTTTCATATCTTATTCCAAGTCCCTAGCATTAATGTAATAATGAATTTACATGTCAGTTACATAAGATTTTAAAATAAAAATTAATAATAGATTTATAATTTTAATACTCACACCTTTATTAAACTCCTAACTAATTTTCAATTCAAAACATTAAATAAAAAATTAGAATAAGTTTGTACCCATTAGCTTTTTTAAAAAATGTTTTCAATTTTTTAATCTTATATGTACTCATTCTTAAATATATCAATTTGTTATATGTAAAATGTACCATTTTTGCTTATATAAAATCTATTCAATTTTTTTCTAATCCATTTTTAAACTTATATGGGTACATTCTTTTTTCTTTGATTTGAGAATGTATCCATGTCAAGTTTAATTGAAGAAATTTACTAATGTTATTAAGCCTAATATCTTCTTTTTTTTTTTTTTTTGAAGAATGTACCGATATTTTGTTACAATAATTTTTTGATTAATTTAGATGAATGTACCCATGTTTATACACACACACACACACACACACACAATAGTATAATTTATATTTTAATATTTTTAATCCCACAAATTATGGTTTTTTATTTAAAATCTCATTAATATAAACAACTATTAATTTAAATTTTTAATTTAAAAAATATAGTAACATCCGTAGAAATAAATTATCACATTAATTTCAGGGACTTTGATTAAAAATTGAAAACCAACAAGGTTTCAATCAAAGAATATTCATAGCTTAGGACCGCATCCAAATTCGCTAAAAAAAAAACACCTCTCCAAACCTCACGCCAGCAACTTCCACCACGAAAACCCTCATGCCATCTCCCATCTCTCCCTTCTTTGAATCTTCACGGTGGTGGACAAGCAAGATCAATGCAAGAAGAGAGAGAAAATGAGAGGATGGTCGGTGTTGCCGGCGGCGCCTCCGCTGTGGCATACCGTGCAGAAGGAGGCTGCGGCGTTGAGGGGTTGTTGGTGCGGCTGATGCATCGTAGTCAGTGTTCTGGATCGTTTCGTCGTCTACGTACCCATGCCCTGTTTGAATGAAACTTTCAATATGCTCGTATTACCTGTCGAAGTAAAAAAATACACATGCAAAAATGAAATTACAAATAAAAATAAGGGAGTTTTAACGAAAAGGCTGTGGTACTGTTCACTTTAACGAAAAACCACATTTTTACACCAAAAAGTCAAACCTGGTACTATTCACTTTTACCCATTATTTTGTCCTTATCATTAAAACTCAAAGTTTTCAAGTCCTTTTCATTAGTTTTCCTTGAAAATAAATGAATGAAAAAAAAGTCGCTCCCGTATTCAAGGAAAGTGGAGTTGGAGTTGGATGTACCCTTTTTTTTTTTTTTTTCTCCTCTTCCCACGTTGGCTTTTAGAAGGCATCTGATGGTGGATATTACACTATATATTTTACTTTAATTTTTGCATTAATTTATTAGATACTTATGAGAATTTTGATACTTTAAATTATATTTTTAATGCAGGACATTCGACTTCCTCTTGAGCAAAAAGTGATCAAACGGATGAATTTTGGAGAAATTCCAATTGGAGGATATTCGTGAGTAGACCTGGCATTCATGTCATGTTTCGTGTTTGTGTCATTTTCGTAACCGGTCGTATTGTGTAGCACCCATTAAAGTAAACGGGTAATATGACCCGACCCATTATCCGTTAAAGAAAATATATTTTAAATCAATAAATAATGAAAATGAGACAGATAATTTGACCTCAAAAAAAAGGAAGACATAATACTAAATTAATATATGCATATTATTGTTTGGGCCTGAAGTAACACTTTTGGTCGAGCCTAGCATTGCTCTTGGTCCAATAAGGATTATTGGGAATATTGTCATGGGCCAAGCCCAATGGAGTTTGGCCCAATCGTGTCATGAGATGGTTCGGCCTGGATAAGGGTGAAGTGGTCGAATCCTAGAGCAATGATGATTCTTTAGGAGTTAAGGATGTTTCAAATCATCAAAGATGCCGAGAGTCAATGAGTAAATCTAAATGGTTAAAGAGATTAGTTCAAAATCCTATAGGGGTTAGGATTGGTCGAGATCTAATCAGATTGGGTTAAGGAATTCTTGTCCGACTGAGATTTTACTTCGGTCATTGGGAAATCACTACATAAATAGAGAAAGAAGTGCATCATTCAAAACCCCCTCCAATTCAACACACAAATTGCCATACGCAAAACCTTTGAACAACCTTGAGATTTTTATTTTCTTTTTTCCAGCCAATACGTCTTCAGCTTGAATAAACAGCATTGTGAAGGCAACCGTCGACATCTTCAGTTTAGATAAACAACACTGCTTCGAGACCGACTGGTTATTATCCAAGTCTCGGTTAACAAGGATTTTTGAGTCCTTATTGGAAGAGGTCATCTCATCAACCTTCTCGACGAAGTGAGGTGTTACCAGACTCGGTACATTGAAAGCCAATTTTATTTATGATTGGATATTCGCAAGTACATTTTAGAGTTCGGCATTCCGATGGCCAAACCACATTTACAATCAAGACACTTATCTCTTTTGAGTATTTGTGTCCGTACAGTTTGGTACCAGTTCGGCGTACTTATATTCTCACAAATATAATTACTGAGTCCGAACCCGATGCCGATGATTTGTGAACTTCGAAGAAACTACCAGCCTTGTCTTTAGGCTCTAGAACCTCAAGGTCGAGACGTGTTCCTTCTTCGACCGCAGTTGCGAGATTAAGAAGTCAACAGCGCGCCCAACGCCACATCAACATAAATTTTACTCCCCAACCGAACTCGGCCGATGAGTTGGCATGCTCGCCACGCAGCCGAATGATGTAATTAGCTTATTAGTTACTCAACATGCGCGTCACGTAGGTTTGGTAGTTTTTAAGGTCAACATTTTAGCATGCCCAGTGGGACCTAGTGCTAAAGCTACGAAGTTCATGACCATTGAAATACGGTTAGTAAAAAAGAAAAGAGTTATAGGTAAGTCAACTACTAATTTACCCCTTATAGTTCAAAACCCAGCACAAGACAGTACGACACAGGCATAGGAATTTCATGTTGCCGTGGCACCTGAAGCCATAGGTACATCACGCTGAGAAAAGGAAATTAGTCTCGGCGGTCGGAGTCATGATGTGGTAATCTTCACCTAGACTACCAAAACAGCAAAAGATAGTTTTATCGAATGACTGGTGGAGGATTGCGACGACGACGACGATAAGATCTCTAGTCCACCATCTAAATCTTTTCTCCGACGACGATTAGAAGAACAATCTCAGTAGCTTGAGCAAATGTTTAGTCGGGATATGAAAAGCATACTTGAAGAAGTACGCGATAATGGTGCTTTGAATATTAAGTTGCTCAAAATTTTAGTAAACAACAAAGCTCACGAGAATGATCTCATTGATTGACCAACTTCTTCGAGACCGACTAGTTATTATCTAAGTCTCGGTTAACAAGGATTTCCGAGTCCTTGTTGGAATAGGTCATTTCATCAGCCGTCTCAGCGAAGTAAGGTGTTACTAGGCTCGGCACATTAAAAGCTGAGTTTATTTTATGATTGGATATTCGCAAGTACATTTTAGAGTTTGGCATTCCGACGGCCGAACCATATTTATAATCAAGACACTTATTTATTTCGAGTCCGTACAATCTAGTACCAGTTTGGTGTACTTATATTCTCACGAATATAATTACCAAGACCGAACTTGACGCCGACGATTCATGAACTTCGAAAAGACTAGCAGCCTTGTATTTAGGTTCTAGAACCGGAAGGTTAAGACGTGTTTCTTCCTTGGCCACAATCACGAGATCAAGAAGTTAGCAGCTCACCCAACGCCACATCAACATATTTTACTCTCTGGCCAAACTCGGTAGACGAGTTGGCACGCCCCACACATAACCGAATGACGTAGTTAGCTTATTAATTACTCAGCATGCGTGCCATGTAGGCTAGGTAGTTTTTAGCGTCAACATTTTGGCTCGCTTAGTGGGACCCAGTGCTAAAGCTACGAAGTTCATGACCATTGAAACACGGTCAGTAAAAAAGAAAACAGTCATGGGTAAGTTAACGACTAATTTACCACCTATAGTCTAAAGCACAGGATAAGATGGCACATCACAGGTACAAAATCCTCCTGCTGTCGTGATACATGAAGCCACAATACAATGCGCCGAGAAAAGGAAATTAATCTCAACGGTTAGACTTATGATGCAAAAATCCCCACCAAAATGGCAAAATACATCTTTGTCGAATGACTAGTGAAGGATTGTGACGATGACGATGATGAGGCCTTTGGTCCACCATCTAGATATTTTCTCAGGCAACGATTAGAAGAACAATCTCGGCAGTTTGAGTAAATGTTCAGCCTCAAGGTAAAAAGCATACTTAAAGAGATGCATGATAACAAGGCTGTGAATAATAAATTCCTTGAATTTCTGGTTAATAAAGCCCACGAAAGTGGACCCGTTGATCGACTTAGGCAGCCTCATCTCCTAAAGAATATTCTCTTGCCACCAATACAGGCCAAGATAGGATTTGTTCAGCCCAAAATGATCGACCGAGGAGCAGAGGCGACGCCTATTGACATGTTCGAAGTCCAGAGAATGATTGATTTGGCCTTAAAAAACGGTTGAAGTTCCCAAAATTCATTCACCCATATCTAGCCTTTGTAGACAGGTTCGAATATCTTAAGGGATTTAAAATTCCAGACTTCAGCCTTTTCGTTGGAGAATCATCCTTGTCCTCATTAGAACACGTGGCTCCATTCACTGCTCATTGTGGAGATGTTAACAGTGATTTTCATAAACTACGATTGTTCAATTTCTCGTTAACTAGCACAACATTCGCATAGTACATCAACCTCCCACCCAACTTCATCCAAAGTTGGGAAGAATTAGTCGAGAAATTTCATGAGCAATTATATAGGCAAGGGATGAAAATGTCAGTTTCTTCTTTGGCCAAGATGGCTCAATCATGTGACGAATCACCGATAGAGTATCTTATGAGGTTTAAATCGGCTAGAAACTGGTGCTGAGTACCCCTCCCTAAGATTGGGTTTGTTAGGCTTGCCTTGAATGACCTAGATGTTGAGTACAAAAAGAAATTCTTGGGGGCAAACTTCCGAGATGTGTATGAATTGGCTCAACATGTTGAGCACTATGATTATTTTCTCAGAGAAGAGAAAATCTCGAAAACCCCAAACCCGAGGGACGATCTATAAAAACCCAACGGTAAGCTATGTATCGACCGAAGGTGAAGAGTCCCAATATGCTAGTATAAATGCAGCCGAGATAATAATTGACAAACCGTACGTACACAAGGCATTGGCTCATGCTAATTCCAATGATGTCAAAACTCGCTCGGCCTCTGTGGAAGCAACCGTCAAAACATCGAAGGTCTACAGTGTCGACATAACCAATACTGACACCATCTTCGACCAGCTGTTACTTGCAAAAACCGTCAAGCTTCGGCTAGGGCACAATATCCCCAAGGCTGATGATTTGAAAGGAAAGACGTACTGCAAGTACCATAACTCAAACAAGCATATGACAAATAATTATGTTGTATTTCACGATGCCATCCAAAGCTGGATCAACAATGGCAAACTCAAACTTCCTGAGAAACCTAAAATGATAGTTGACGCCGATCATTTTCCTCCAACAACGGTAAGTATGGTAGATGCTCATCTACCTAGGGACAAGAAAAAAGGAAATGCCTGAGTTCCTCCTAATGCAGTATGTCCTTAAACAGAGCCTTTGGTCGCAATTAAAGATTGATCTATTTACGGACAAGCCACCCAAGTCCTTTTCAAACCCAGCTTATGCCGAGTCAATGTCAGACTCCAGCATAGGAGAAACTGAAGGCCCGATGGTTATGTGTAGTCGATGCCAATAGACCGTCATCATAACTGAGCCAAAACCACAACCACTTCCTGCTGAGGCACCATAACTGGCATCTACAACTGCGGCAACATCTCACAAAGTGATCAGTGCAGGCCAACGCCAAAGAGTTTTCGATAGGCTTGGCCCTCAAACGCAGAGTAACAAGCCGTCTTCAGCCAGACAACAACTCGACTTCGACGAGCCGTTTTATAATGAAGATTATTATGCGCGCAACTCTGGCAGCTGAAGTTCACCCGTGAACCAATGAACCTTCAAGCCACCTGAGTCACAAGACCAATGTTGGTATATCTACAACTCCTCTGCTAACGTATATATCACTCTGTACAAATTGCAGAAATGTCGCCGCCAAAGAATAGACTGCATGGCCTGTGGACAAGCAGCCCAGGCTACCCTAGCTACCAAATGGCAGCCGAAAGAAACGGTGGGAAACGAAAATGGTCGACAAACTGTGGCAATTATGACGGAGCTCCTTCAAGGAAATAAGGTTTTAGTTTTCACTTATGCAAAAATGTTTTAGCTTTCACTTTTGCTATATATTTTGGCAACCAAATGTATGTTACGTATTCGCTTCTGATTAATGGTGATGGTTTGCTTATTTTCTATACATGCACACAGTTTTGATCATCTCAGTTTGCAACAATCAACTTCTTAAATGGATAGAGAATGTATTGATTTGTGTTTTCAGTTGCATTCCTAGGTGTTGCTGCTGTCTTCCTTAACCTCATTGAAAAAATTGATGCAGCAAAGGAAAAGTATCTCACAGCTTCTTCTTCGTCAAATATCAAGGTAACTCTGCTAATTAAAATGCATCCTTGTACATTGGCTTTTAATTTATATGTTGTCGTTATTGATCTCAGGGGCAGTTTTATTTCAGTTTGTCTAATTCAGAATCCTTCGCAATTTGGAACAGTTTGGTATGGTTTATGATGTTAGACTTCTTTGTCAAGATTGTTAATGCAACTGCTCAGAGGTACCGGAAGAAACAACAGGAAACGGAGGTTGCTTTGTATTCAAAGAAGTCATAGAATACCAGTCACACAAAATTGACAAGTAGAAGTAATAGAAATTGCTAAATACAGCTCTTTCGGTAGGCACATTTGATCTCTCCCCAAAATGTTCCATACATGTCCTTATTAGAAGCTTGTTAGTCGGAGGTCAGTGCTGGTGAATTATCTTCTTAAAGGTTGTCCAGAGGACATCTCCAGTATCCAACGTGGTCTTGAGAAATGTTATATTTGTGATTATCTTAACCATATCATAAAACTCCCAATTTACCATATCGTAAGCTCACTCGTGAGGAAGTACAGAGAAAGAAAGACCGGGGGGAATGCTGGTTTTGCCCTGAGAAATGGATCATGGGGCATAAATGCACACATAAATAATTGCTTTTGTTAGATGTGTGTGATGATAGGGAATTGTGTGAGGAGAATGACGAGGCTGTGCAAACTGTGTTGCAAGGAATGACACTGAGTGAATGTGCATTTTATGGCATGAATGCTAAGCGCTTCCTACAAACTATGAAGGTTTTAGGTAGTGTTAAGGGCCAACCCGTACGAATCCTCCTCAACTCGGTTAGTACCCACAACTTTATTGATTCTAGGTTCACTAAGAAATTGGGGTGGTCTTTACAAACAACCAAACCATTTGAAGTAATGATAACAGATGGAGGCAAAATCAAAAGTCAGGGTTGTTGTAGACACATTCTGTTGGAATTGGGAGGATACCATTGTCACACTGATTTGTTTGCTTTGCCTTTGAGGGGTTGTGACTTAGGTGTTGGGAGTGCAATGGTTGTTTACGGTGAGTCCGGTACTCTGGGATTTTCAGTTACTCACAATGGAGTTTCAAGTGGGCCAAAACAATTTCAAACTGTCCCATAGTATACCATCACAGCTGACTATCCAGGAAATGTCATTGCAGTAGCTCAACAAGGAATTCTATGATTCTAACTTGGGAGTTTTATTGTATTCAATGGAGTCTACACCAAAGGATACTGGCACCCTCAGTGCTCAACAAATGGAAGAGTTACAAGCAGTTTTAATGAGATTTGATGTAGTGTTTCAGATTCCTTCACAGTTGCCTCCACATAGAGCACAGGATCACAAAATCCCGCTTCTGCAAGGGTCTAAGCCTCAAAACATTTAGCCTTACCATTATGGCCCTACACAGAAAGATGAAATTGAGAAAGTAGTGCAGGAACTTCTAAAATCAGGGTTTATCAGCCTAGTCACAGTCCATTCTCATTCCCTGTGCTGTTAGTGAAGAACAATGAATGGACATGGAGGTTATGCATGGACTATAGGGAATTGAACAGACTCACAGTCAAGGATAAGTATCCTATTCCACTGATTGATGATCTTTTGGATGAATTATATGGAGCTCACTATTTCTCAAAGCTTGATCTAAGGTCCGGCTATCACCAAATTCGAATGCATAAGGATGACATTGAAAAAACAGCTTTTAGAACTCATGAGGGCCATTATGAGTTCCTAGTGATGCCATTTGGCCTCACTAATGCCCCTGCAACATTTCAAAGCCTCATGAATGACATTTTTAAACCTTACTTACGGAAGTTTATCCTTGTGTTCTTCGATGACATATTGATATATAGTCAGTCATGGGATGAGCACCTAGTGCATTTGGAAAAAAAACTCTAAAATTATTGCAACAACATCAATTGTTTGTCAAGAAACAAAAGTGTTCTTTTTGGCAGCACCAAGTGGAATACCTTGGCCATATAGTATCCAGTGAGGGAGTTTTTGCAGATCCTGCAAAAATTCAAGCTATATTGGAGTGGCCTGTTCCTAAGAATGCTAAGGAGTTAAGGGGATTTTTGGGGTTAACAGGCTACTACAAAAATTTATACCTAGATATGGCAAAATTTGCCAGCCTTTGTACAAACTCACTGGAAGAGAGGGATTCCTGTGGTCGGAAGCAACTGAGGTAGCTTTCCAGAAATTAGAAATTGAAGCAAGCCATGACTTCACCCCAATTGCTAGCTCTACCCAACTTTGCAGAACCATTTATAGTTGAGTGTGATGCTTCTAGTTTAGGTATTGAAGCAGTTTTGCAGCAACATGGGAGGTCTATTGCTTTTGCCAGCCAAGCTTTAGGTCCAAGAAATCAGGCATTGTCAACTTATGAAAGGGAGCTAATTGCCATCGTTTATGCAGTAAAAAAATGGCAAAACTACTTATAAGGGCGCCATTTCATTATCAAAACAGACCATAACAGTTTGAAATATTTCTTGAGTCAAAGAACCAACACCCCATTCCAACAAAAATGGGTGTCCAAACTGCTGGGACTTGATTATAAGGTGCAATATAGACATGGCAAGGAAAAAATTGTGGCAGATGCTCTCTCTCGGGTTCCAGAGTCACCACCTCTTTCTGAGCTACCTTTAGAGGAGAATGGAGAATTACTGGTTGTTACTTATCCCTATTTTGGGTGGTTGGATGACCTCAAGAGAGATTTAAAACAAGATTCGTGGGTTAGATCAAAGAAACAAGAAGTAGAGGTACGAGATCAAGATCCTAGAACTACTATCACTGCTCCTAAGTATCACCTGGATAATGGCTTCTTGAAATACAAGCATAGGATTGTATTGGGAGTTGATTCTAGTTGGAGGAGAAAAGTTTTCGAGGAGCATCACTCTACTCCCACAGTAGGTCATGAAGGGGTATTGAAGACTTACCAAAGACTGAAAAGAGGTTTTTATTGGGTTGGGATGAAAAAAGATACAAAAGCTTGGGTGGCTGAATGCAGGACTTGTCTACAGAATAAGTATGAAACAATATCACCACCTGGGTTACTGCAGCCTCTTCCAATTCCACAGCAAGCCTAGACAGATATAAGTATGGATTTCATTTGCGGGTTGCCTCCATGCAAGTGGAAGTCGGTCATTTTAGTGGTGGTGGACAGGCTCTCTAAGTATGGGCATTTCATAGCATTGGGGCACCCATACACTACTAGCATGGTAGCACAAGAATTTGTGGAAAACATTTTCAAATTGCATGGCATGCCACTGACCATAGTGAGTGACAGGGATCTCATTTTTCTTAGTGCCTTTTGGCGGAAGTTTTTTAGACTACAAGGATCGAAGTTATGCATAAGCTCGGGTTATCACCCACAAAGTGATGGACAGACGGAGGTTGTCAACAGATATTTAGAAACCTATCTGAGATGCTTCACTAGCTGCCAACCCAAGAAGTGGCTCTAATGGCTTCCTTGGACTGAATGGAGTTACAACACTTCATTTCACACTGCCTCCAAGTTCACACCTTTCAAAATTGTATATGGCTACCCTCCTCCACACATTGCCTCTTATGAGCTTGGTTATGCTAAACTGGAGAGTGTTGAACAGGGATTGATGGCAAGAGACAGAACGTTGACAATGCTAAAAACTAATTTGATCATTGCTCAAAACAGAATGAAGGTGCAGGCGGATAAAAACAGGAGTGAGAGAACCTTTGAGGTGGGAGGTTGGGTCTACTTGAACCTTATTCCCTACCAGTTGCAATCACTAGCAACTCATGCATACCACAAACTTCACCCAAAATTCTATGGCCCCTTCGAAGTATTAGAGAAAGTTGGTAGTGTGGCCTACAAGCTAAAGCTTCTGGAGACCTCTAAGATACATCCTGTCTTCCATGTCAGTTGCTTAAAGAAACATGTGGGTCCTGATGTTAATCTTGTGCCACTGTTACCACTAGTGACTGACGATGGACTCCAAGCTCAAGAACTTGCAGCAGTGCTACAAAGAAGAGTCTACAAAAAGAACAATGCAGCTGGGGTTCAACTGCTCATTTAGTGGAAGGGACAAGAACGCTGAAGAATCTACTTGGGAAGATTATGATAAGTTCACAGCAAAATTTCCAGGATTCAAGTTTTAACAGCAACCTTGAGGACAAGGTTTAACTGAAGGGCGAGGCAATGTTATATCTGTGATTATCTTAATCATAGTTTAGCAATTAAATAAGAATTTCGATTAAGTTGTTTTGTAATTAGTTATGCCAACTGGCTTTGAGAGTTTTGGGGAACCATATATGTAGCCACTTGTGAAAGGGAAGAAACAACGAATATTCAAAAAGAAATATATTTAAAAAAAATATACTCTTCTCTCTTTCTAGCTCTCCTATGTATTCCTCCATCCGCCATTGTCACATACTTGCAGGTCTGAGTTAAGGTTTTGAGTTTGGATCATAACAAGATTACCCACATTTTCTTTAAATTGATCTTACTGTAGGAGGAATTTCTCAACTTGTTCTAGCATCGCTTTGATGGCGCCACGAATTTCAGCAAGTATGCCATGAATTTCAACAAGTACTGCAGCCTGCTTGCCTTCAATCGTCATTTTCGCTTTCGCAAGCTCTTGAAATTCTCTCTCCTTGCTAAAAAAAAACTGAACCTTGGGTTGAAGAAGCTGTTTCGTAGCTTCGACTTGATCAGTCAAGTTTTTGCCCCTATCATACTCGGAATAGGCTTTGGAGTAGGCTGGAACATATTGTTCTAGCTGCTTCAAAAAACCCATAATCATTGTTCTGGTGCCGGCAGGAAAGCAATTAGAATCTACCAAGCTCTGGATACCTGAAATCATGCGAGTTAGTTGAACCTCGCCAGCCATAGTAATAAAGTCCATTTCTAAAGTAGCTTTGGTCATCGCTATGGCTTGCGAGTCTATGGTAGGATTCGAAATGGAGGAGCTGGCCAGTGTATTAGGTGCAGATGCTCGGTCTAAAAGTTGATGGAGTTCTTCAAGAGAGCACATCACCACACCTATCGCAAACTCATGACTCTACAATAGAAAGACATTGAAGAAAATTAATAAGGTCTCTTTAAGCTAGTGTCAAAGGACTGGAATGGAATATAAATATAAATATAAATATATATATATATATATATAAAATATAATATGATGTATCTCAAACGAAGACATGGATGCGAGATTCCAAATCCCTCTAAACCACAGCCTTGCCTTTGACATTAAAAGGCTTAATCGAGGTAGGCTCAGTTTCCTTCTCGACTCTTGTGTTTAAACAGATTTGTTATTGAAAAGGTTCAAATAAAACAGGATCAGAAGATTAAAACAAACGCAACAAGACATTCGAGGTTGGTTCCGACCGCACCAAGGCAGGATTGCTAGACTCGGAAGCAGCAGTGCCATTGGTTGTGGCGGAAATAACAACCCCAGTGGTTGCAGTGTTGAGCCTAGCAGAACGAAATTTATCTTTTTGATAAAAAAGATATTCTACTTTAAATTAATATAAAATGAAGGCAAGGGAGATTAGGTGCATAGGGGTATATCCACTCTAGCCACGTGTGACTTTGAGTGGCTGAGTCTACCTTCTGGCCACGGCTGACTTTGGGTCGCTTCCGGACTTGGTTGATATCGTTTCCCTCTTCATCTTTCTCTTTGTCTACTTCTTCAATGGTTGCATGGGGTGTAACCTTGGACTTTCCATCTTCTGAGGCAGTGGAGTCTAGAAATAAGTCATCACCCTCAGGTAAGAAACTAAGTGTATGAACGAGAAGTATGATGTGCGAAAGAAAATTCGAGTTTAATTAGCCAATACAATATCTCTTAACAAATGCATCATACTCGGTGGCATATATAATTGCAGGCGGATTTCGAAGAACTTCACATATTTCCTCCGGACATAGCCATCGAGGATGTTTCTTGTCGAGTCTTGCTTCCATTCTACCTGCTGCATTCAATCATTATCATATCAATAAGTAATAAAATATATAAGTTGAAAATTTTGATATATTTCATGTGTGGGTATATATATATTGACAACTTTGAAGAAAACATAAGAACCAGAGATAAACCTGGATCAAAATATTGCAATGAATTGCAAAAAAGTCAAATTTTTATCCAACATATAAAACCTACCTAATTGATCAAGAAGATCGTGATTGCTCTCCGGCATAAAGTCGGCAGTGGGTTTCGAATAAATTCACTGTGATTGCAATTTGCACAAGCAGCTGCAGATCCAGCAACAACATATATATTCCGTTCTTTGAGCCTTATCGGGTCAAAAAAGGCATCCTGTTGGCGGTTCCTTCGAGTATCTATAATATTATAATGCATTACTTTGATCTGAAAGTGGATCCCTCAAAGTGTTTTAAGACAAATAAACCGAGTGCTGAGTAAAAGGCAGAACGCGTTTAAAAGTGAATGCCGAGTAGCCGATTAGTGCCGAGTAAAGGACAGTACTTCTTTTTCTCGGTGCAACGAGTGAGCAGGTGCGTAAGCTGATGCACGCGTAAAATTTAGGATGAATTGTCAATTTAATTCTTGAATTATTATTTTAGTAAAAATTAGGTTCTTAAACTATTTTTTCAGAAAAATTCGTCTATGAATAATAAAAATCTATCAATTACATTCCTAATATTATAGTCAAAGCTACTATATTCAATTTTCCGTCAATTTAAATCACGGTACTTGCATGTAGTACACATTGGAGGGTAGATTGATAGTTTTTCATAAAGAAATAGTGTATGTAGTTAACTTTGGAGGGTAAATTAGTAGTTTTACATAAGAAATAGCGTAAGTTAACTTTGAAGACTAAATTAGACGTTAGATTTGCAATCTATATGAAATGTTAAGGATTTATAGGCGAGAAAATGACGGTATTACACCCTAAAATGTGTGAAGTGATTTAAGTTGATGAAAAATTGGATAAAATAACTTTGAATATAATAGTAGGAATGAAATTAACAATTTTGAATGAATTTAGGAACTTATTTTACCAATAAATTAACCTAGGAACCTAATTTTCACTGCAATGATAGCTCAGGGACTAAATCGACATTTTACCCTATAATTTAATAAACCAGTCGGTTCACAGGAAAATGCTAGAGATGGTACCAAAAGACAATGTAGAGCTGTTTCAGCTCAAAATCCAATGAAAATATTACTGCAAAGCAATTGCAGCATGTTCCTAAAATAAGAAATGATACGCATTTAATAGAAAGGCCCATTACTTTAGTCTAAAGAAGGTTTTGAAATTGCACTGTATAAATGAATAGTTTTTGAACCCCAATTTCCCTCTATTTACGAACATGCCATTGCTCCAAGGATTTTGCCTGGGTTTTTTTTTTCAAGTTTAGTTGTATGGGCTTTTGTCGGTTTGGGCTATGACTGGGTTGGAGGGTTTTGTTTGTGGTTGAGTTTTTTGGATGGATGGTTGAAACGGACAGGCGTAGCCTGTAACGATGCTAGTGAGAAATGAGGGAAGGTGTCGTGTGATGCAAGAGAAGAGAGAGAGGAGGAGTGGTCCGATGACAGAGAGAAGAGAGAGGAGTCAGTGCGATGCCAGAGAGAAGAGAGAGGATGACTCCTGGAAGGAAAAATTGGAGGAGAGAGGGAGGGGTAGGATGAGCAAAGTAGTAGGTAGGGCTGCCTGGAATTTGGGTTTTGTTTTTTTCTCGGTGAGCTCTGCTTAGAGAAATGGTGAGGCAGGAAGGGACGCCTAAACCTAGGGTTGGTTTCAGAGATTTGGTTCCAGCTGGAAGCTATCTCTGCAAGCATTGATGAGGATTTCTCCCAGCTGGCAGCTTGGATTCCGTTCAAAGCTAAGTGTCCCTTTTGAACAGAATTTTCCCTTATTTCACTATTTCTAGTTTGAACCTCCTTAGAAACCTGTTTTTTTTTTCCTGCTTTGTTTTCTGTTTGGTTTTGGTTCGGTTCTTCAACTTTTAGTTGGGAGTGCAAGATTTGTTTTTAAATTATTAAATTAGGACAGAAAAACAGCAGGAAACGGAGGTTGCTTTGCTGTCAAAGAAGTCATAGAATACCAGTCACACAAAATTCACAAGTAGAAGTAATAGAAATTGCTGAATACAGCTCTTTCGGAAGGCACCTTTGATCTCTCCCCAAAAAGCTCCGTCCATGTCCTTGTTAGAAGCTTGTTAGTCGCAGGTCGGTGCTGGTGAATTATCTTCTTAAAGGCTGTCCAGAGGACATCTCCAGTATCCAACGTGGTCTTGAAATTACCCACATTTTCTTTAAATTGATCTTACTGTAGGAGGAATTTCTCAACTAGTTCCAGCATCGCTTGGATGGCGCCACGAATTTCAGCAAGTATGCCATGAATTTCAGCAAGTACTGCAGCCTGCTTGCCTTCGATCGTCATTTTCGCTTTCGCAAGCTCTTGAAATTCTCTCTCCTTGCTATAACAAAACTGAACCTTGGGTTGAAGAAGCTGTTTCGTAGCTTCGACTTGGTCAGTCAAATTTTTGCCACTATCATACTCGGAATAGGCTTTGGAGTAGGCTGGAACATAGTGTTCTAGCTGCTTCAAAAAACCCATAATCATTGTTCTGGTGCCGGCAGGAAAGCAATTAGAATCTACCAAGCTCTGGATGCCTGAAATCATGCGAGTTAGTTGAACCTCGCCAGCCATAGTAATAAAGTCCATTTCTAAAGTAGCTCTGGTCATCGCTATGGCTTGCGAGTCTATGGTAGGATTCGAAATGGAGGAGCTGGCCAGTGTATTGGGTGCAGATGCTCGGTCTACAAGTTGATGGAGTTCTTCAAGAGAGCACATCACCACACCTATCGCAAACTCATGACTCTACAATAGAAAGACATTGAAGAAAATTAATAAGGCCTCTTTAAGCTAGCGTCAAAGGACTGGAATGGAATATAAATATAAATATATATATATATATATATATATAATATGATGTATCTCAAACGAAGACATGGATGCCAGCTTCCAAATCCCTCTAAACCACAGCCTTGCCCTTGACATTAAAAGGCTCAATCGAGGTAGGCTCAGTTTCCTTCTCGACTCTTGTGTTTAAACAGATTTGTTATTGAAAAGGTTCAAATAAAACAGGATCAGAAGATTAAAACAAACGCAACAAGGCATTCGAGGTTTTGGGTGGCTGAGTCTACCTTCTGGCCACCGCTGACTTTGGGTCGCTTCCAGACTTGGTTGATATCGTTTCCCTCTTCATCTTTCTCTTTGTCTACTTCTTCAATGGTTGCATGGGGTGGAACCTTGGACTTTCCATCTTCTGAGGCAGTGGAGTCTAGAAATAAGTCATCACCCTCAGGTAAGAAACTAAGTGTATGAACGAGAAGTATGATGTGCGAAAGAAAATTCGAGTTTAATTAGCCAATACAATATTTCTTAACAAATGTATCATACTCGGTGGCATAATTGCAGGCGGATTTCGAAGAACTTCACATATTTCCTCCGGACATAGCCATCGAGGTTGTTTCTTGTCGAGTCTTGCTTCCATTCTACTTGCTGCATTCAATCATTATCATAATCAATAAGTAATAAAATATCTAAGTTGAAAATTTTGATATATTTCATGTGTGGGACAACTTTGAAGAAAACATAAGAACCAGAGATAAACCTGGATCAAAATATTGCAATGAATTGCAAAAAAGTCAAATTTTTATCCAACATATAAAACCTACCTAATTGATCAAGAAGATCGTGATTGCTCTCCGGCATAAAGTCGGCAGTGGGTTTCGAATAAATTCACTGTGATTGCAATTTGCACAAGCAGCTGCAGATCCAGCAACAACATATATATTCCTTTCTTTGAGCCTTATCGGGTCAAAAAAGGCATCCTGTTGGCGGTTCCTCCGAGTATCTATAATATTATAATGCATTACTTTGATCTGAAGGTGGATCCCTCAAAGTGTTTTAAAACAAATAAACCGAGTGCCGAGTAAAAGGCAGAACGCGTTTAAAAGTGAATGCCGAGTAGCCGATTAGTGCCGAGTAAAGGACAGTACTTCTTTTTCTCGGTGCATCGAGTGAGCACGTGCGTAAGCTGATGCACGCGTATAATTTAAGATGAATTGTCAATTTAATTTCTGAATTATTATTTCAGTGAAAATTAGGTTCTTAAACTATTTTTTCAGAAAAATTCGTCCATGAATAATAAAAATCTACCAATTGCATTCCTAATATTATAGTCAAAGCTACTATATTTAATTTTCCGTCAATTTAAATCACAGTACTTGCATGTAGTACATATTAGAGGGTAAATTGATAGTTTTTCATATAGAAATAGTGTATGTAGTTAATTTTGGAGGGTAAATTAGTAGTTTTACATAAGAAATAGTGTAAGTTAACTTTGGAGATTAAATTAGACGTTAGATTCGTAATCTATATGAAATGTTAAGGGTTTATAGGCGAGAAAATGATGGTATTACACTCTAAAATGTTTCAAGTGATTTAAGTTGACGAAAAATTGGATAAAATAACTTTGAATATAATAGTAGGAATGAAATTAACAATTTTTAATGAATTTAGGAACTTATTTTACCAAAAAATTAGCCTAGGAACCTAATTTTCACTGCAATGATAGTTAATGGACTGAATCGACATTTTACCCTATAATTTAATAAATCAGTCGGTTCACAGGAAAATGCTAGAGATGGTACCAAAAGACAATGTAGAGTTGTTTCAGCTCAAAATGCAATGAAAATATTACTGCAAAGCAATAACGGCATGTTCCTAAAAAAAGAAATTATACGCATTTAATAGAAAGGCCCATTACTTTAGTCTAAAGGAGGCTTTGAAATTGCACTGTATAAATGAATGCTTTTTGAACCCCAATTTCACTCTATTTACGAACATGCCATTGCTCCAAGGATTTCGCCTGGGTTTTTTTTTTTTAGGTTTAGTTGTATGGGCTTTTGCGGGTTTGGGCTGTGACTGGGTTAGTGGGTTTTGTTTGTGGTTGAGTTTTTCGGATGGATGGCCGACACGGGCAGGCGTAGCCTGTAACGATGCTAGTGGGAAAAGAGGGGAGGTGTCGTGTGATGCGAGAGAGGAGAGAGAGGAGGAGTGGTCCGATGGCAGAGAGAAGAGAGAAGGGTCGTGTGATGCCAGAGAGAAGAGAGGATGACTCCTAGAAGGAAAAATTGGAGGAGAGAGGGAGGGGTAGGATGAGCAAAGTAGTAGGTAGGGCTGCCCGGAATTTGGGTTTTGTTTTTTTTCTCGATGAGCTTTGCTTAGAGAAATGGTGAGGCAAGAAGGGACGCCTAAACCTAGGGTTGGTTTCAGAGATTTGGTTCCAAATGGAAGCTATCTCTACAAGCATTGATGAGGATTTCTCCCAGCTAGCAGCTTGGATTCCTTTCAAAGCTAAGTGTCCCTTTTGAACAGAATTTTCCCTTATTTCACTATTTCTAGTTTGAACCTCCTTAGAAACCTGTTTTTTTTTCCTGCTTTGTTTTTTGTTTGGTTCTGGTTCGGTTCTTCAACTTTTAGTTGGGAGTGAAGGATTGTTTTTAAATTATTAAATTAGGACAGAAAAACAGATATTTTGTGATGCTTTCTTCACTATCTGATAATACCACTTCCTCTTCATTTCTCTTTTTCTTCCTGTTGTGATGGTCTTTCAGTGTTATAGCTTCTCTGCAGAAATCAAACTGTATGCATTTTGCCCCTTTTTGTTCATTACCTTATTCTTTGTTTTTGTGATGGCTCTGTGAATCAAATGCTCAGTTTTTTTATCCCTCTAAAATACATTATGTATCTGGTTTTTGTTCATTCACATATGATGCACTGCGAATCGTTTCCTAACAAATCTGTTGAGATATGTTATTTTTGGTAGGAAATTATGGTTGCTATTGTTAGAAATAGATTTAATTTTTTTGTTTGGTTTGATTATAGCTTATTTCTTTGAACAAGCATGCTTTTAAAGTTGTTGTAAAGTGTTTGTCATCGTAAACATGATCAGCAACTTTGGCTTTCAATGCGTTTTGCATGATAAAAACAACAAATATATTGATCTTCAAAACTAGGGTTTAGGGTTGACTGTCATTCGATGTATAGAATTTTACCCCTTTTATTAGTTTTTTAATATTTTAATCCTCTTTCAGAATACTAATCCCTAAACTTATTAATGTTATTGACCAGGTGATTTTTCACTCAATCCCGAAGTTCGTATTTCTCGGATTAGTGTTTTGTGCAGATTACTGGTGGTCAACTTGCTAAAGCATTGTATTTAGGTGAAGGTATTTGACATTCCTGTTTTAAGCTTTTCAGTTCCTTTCTGTGATTTGAATTGGAACAAAATCAGTAAACAGAATAGACTGATTTACAATATGTAATTTTCTAAAAAAAAATTCATTTTTTAATTGAGCTCTGTTTTAACTTTTTTGTATTTGTGCCTGTGTGTGTGTGTTTATGTGTATATCTGTGTGTGTGTGTGTGTGTGTGTGTGTGTGTGTATTTTCTTCCTGTTGTGTTGGTCTTTCAGTGTCATAGCTATATGTTATTTTTGTTAGAAAATTATGGTTGCTGGTGTTAGAAATACATTTAGTTTTTCTGTTTGGTTTGATTATAGCTTATATCTCTGAACAAGCATGCTTTTAAAATTGTTGTAGAGTGATAGAACAAATATGAAAGTTTAGAAATTAGCAAATTGGGAGCTTTAATTTGTGCTGGTAATTGATCTTTGCTCAAGAAGGTTCCATCTTTCATTTCACTCATCTTGAAAAGTTCTCCTTAAAAAGAGTGCTGGCTAATGCGAGCATATACAACACCAAAAAGAAAAGAAAAAATGACCGCAACCCAAATGCAACCCAAGGAAGTCACGTAGAGAGGTGGTGGTGAATTATGTTCTTAAAGGTTGTCCAAAGGCCATCTCCATTATCCAAAATGGTCTTGAGATTACCCTCATTTTCTTTAAATTGATCTTGTTGTCGGAGCAATTTCTTGAGTTCTCCCTGGATCGGTTCAGACTCTTTAACGGCACCATGAATTTTAGCAAGTATTGCAGCCTGGCTTCAATCCTCATTTTCCATTTCACAAGGTCTTGAAATTCTTTCTCCAAGCTATCACAAAACTGAACCTTACGTTGAAGAATCTATTTCGTAGCTTCGACTTGGTCAGTCAAGTTTTTGCCCATATCGTACTCGGAATAGGCTTTGGAGTAGGCTAGAATAGATTTTTTTAGCTGTTTCAACATAGCCATAATCAGTGGTCCAGTGCCGGTGGGAAGGCAATTAGAATCTACCAAGCTCTGGATGCCTGAAATCATGTGAGTTCGTTAAACCTCGCCAACCATAGCAATAAAGTCCATTTCTAAAATAGCTGTGGCTATCGCTATAGCTTGCGATTCTATGGTAAGAGTAGTAATGGAGGAGCTGGCCATTGTATTTGGTGTAGACCCTCGGTCTTAAAGTTTATGGGGTCTTTTAAGAGAGCTCATCACCACAACTTCTGCAAACTCATGACTCTACAATAGAAAGACGTTGAAGAAAACTAGCAAGGCCTCTTGGAATGGAAAAGATATATACGATGTATCTAAAACGAAGATATGGGTGCCAACTTCCAAATTATGTCCAAGTCGAAGCTAGAAGATCGATTAGTTTTGAAGGAAACTTATCCCTCAAAATTCCACTATTTTCTAATCCATGTTTTACCTTCAACTTGACAAGACCAGAGGGTCATCAAATTAAAGAAAGTTGTGTACATACCTTTATTAGGGAGAATGGCAAGTCATCTATTTCAGTTACTGTTAAATAGTGTATAGAAACTAAATGTAATTAGTTGTGTTAATTGCTGAGATTAGTTAAGGGATTAGTTTAGGCAGTTAAGGGTATTAATGTAAATATATATATATATATATTTATCTACTCTTGTGTAAATGATTATTCAGTTAATACAATTGAAAAAAGTTTTCTATTTCTATATGGTATCTCACCCTTCTGCTTCATAGCACCGATCCAACCTTCCACTCGTCAAATCGATCGATTCTTACTTTCTTCCCTCTGATTCTTCAATTCTTCGCCTCTGATCTCTCTTGCATCTTGATTTTTGCAAGTTATGGCTGCTCAATTTGAATCGTCATCGACTAGATCGTCTTGTCGGATCATATCTCCTTCGGTCCAAAACCCTAATTCTTCTTCCAATCCAAGTCATCTGAACTTGTACACATCTCTTACGATTCACAACATCGTCAGTATAGTGTTGATTAAATTGAAAAGATCCAACTATCTGCCATGGCAATCACTGTTTGCCCCAATTTTCAAGCGCTACAAACTTCTTGGCATCATTAATGGTTCTGAGATCTGTCCACCGTCATTCTTGCCTGATCAATTGATGAACCCTACCTTTAAGGAATGGTATGAAAAAGAATAAAATCTTTTGATTTGTTTAAATTCTACCCTCTCTGAAGAAATCATTTCGTTCACGGTTGGGGTTTCGTCATCTCTAGAGCTCTGGGTGAAGCTCAAACAGCGTTTTGCTGGAGTTTCAGAGGCTCACATTCATCAATTGCAATCAAGACTTCAATCAATTCATAAAGGATCTCATTCAATCTCTGAGTATCTTCAACAAATTAAGGAAATTGCAGATTCCTTGCAAGCCGATGGTGCTTCAGTGTTTGATCATGACCTAATTGCTACCACACTACATGGATTGCCTAATGAATTCGAGCCATTCATTGACTCCATCATGCTTCGTCTGTCCTCTACATCTCTTGATGAACTCCATGGTCTTTAACTTACTAAAGAATTGTTTATGGCTCGATGAAAGAATGTCACTTCATCCTCTGCAATTGAGCCATTTCAGACTTTCTTATTGCAATCTTAGCCTCCTCTACTTCCTACTCCATCTATCTTTGTTGCTCAGAACCAACCACTCCACTTTGCATCTCGGTACAACTCTAATGTGGCAAGACAACTCAGGGTAATTTCTCCTCTAATCGAGGCAATCACAACTTTCATTATCATCGTGGTACCTTCACCAATAATCGTGGCAATCGCTATTGTCAAGGCTCTTGCAATTATCAAGGTTCTTCCACCTTCAAAGCTCCTTGTTAGATATGTGGTTCTACCAGTCATGAGGCGATTGACTGTTTTGATCGTATGAATCCGAACATCTGTGGTCAAATTCCTCCAGCCAAACTTGCCGCCATGTGTGTGCATCACTCAGCCAAACCTTCTTAGTCTTGGTTAATTGATTATGGTGCCACTTCCCACATCACCAATGATGTTGCTAATATTTCTTCCCCTACTCCCCACATTGGAAAGGATAAAGTGTATATTGGAGATGGTAAAGGCTTATTTGTCCATAATATGGGTCCATCATCTCTACACACTCCTCATACTTCCTTTAAGCTGAGAAATGTTTTACATGTTCTTTTCATGAAACATAATCTCTTGTCTGCTTATCAATTTCTTAAGGATAATAATTGTTCATTGACTCTTGACCCTTATGGATCCACTATCAAGGATCGTAAATGCTTTTGCGAGGACTAGTTAGGGATGGATTCTACCCCTTTCAAGGTTCCAGCAGCTCTCATATTTCTCCACCTTCAGCTTTCTTAGCATCAAAACTCCTATCAAAGTATGGCACAAGCGCTTGGGTCATCCTTCCTCCTCAATTTTTAGATGGGTAATATCCACCAGTAATTTTGTACTGTAAGGCAAGATCGCTGTTGATTTTTTATGCTCGGATTGTGCACTAGCTAAGAACCACAAGCTTCATTTTGCAGTGGCTTCTTCATCAACTCAAAGTCTTCAACTTCTGCATTGTGATCTGTGGGGACCTGCCTCTGTTACATCTAATAGTGGTTTCAAGTATTACTTACTCCTTGTTGATGACTTTAGCAAATATAGTTGGTTCTTTCCATTGCAGTCAAAGTCAAATGTTACATTTGTTACATTCAAAAACTATGTAGAAAACTTACTTGGAAATAAAATCAAGGTTCTGCATTCAGATTCAAGGGGTGAATTTACTGGTCATTCTCTTGCATCATTTCTTAATGAACATGGTATACTACATCAATTTAGTTGTCCACATACCCTGAACAAAATGGTTGTGCTAAGAGGATAGCATAAACATCTTGTTGAGACAGCTCGGACTTTGCTTGTTGCCTCCCATGTTCCTCAGGTTTTTTGGGTTGAAGCATTCTCCACTGCCATGTATCTTATTAATAGATTTCCCATTTCTGGTCTTACAAAGTCACATTTGGAACTTATTTTCAATCAGTATCCAGATTACTCTAAACTCAAAATGTTTGGTTGTCAATGTTTTCCATGGCTTAAACCTTATATTCATAGCAAATTGGATGCTAAGAGCAAAAGTTGTGTGTTTTTGGGATATCGTCTTCAACATAAGGGCTATATGTGCCTTGATCCCATCACAAACAGAATCTACATATCAAGACATGTAGTCTTTGATGAAGGTACTTATCCATGTCAATCACTGCAACTCCAGAATTCAAGTTCAGATAGCTTGCCTTCAGTGTATTCTCCATCTTTGGATCTTCACTTCAGCAAACATCTTCACCATTCTGTCACAGGTAGTGTATCTTTAACACCGCAGTGTACTTCCGTACCTGTTCCCCTGTTCATACTACTCAGAACTCAACTTCTACTAGAAATAATTCAGGGAACAATTCAGTGGATACTTCTCAGAGTTCTTCAAGTTCTATCTCCCTCTCAGTATCTTCCCTCTTGCCAACAATTCAGACAAGTCATCCCCCTATTTTTGGAAATTCACATCCTATGATTACAAGATCTAAGGCTGGGATATACAAGTCTAAGGCTTATGCAGCAACAAAACATCCACTTCCAGTTGATCTTGAATTTGTTCCAAGTACTTATTTGCAAGCATCAAAGTATGCTCATTGGAGAGTTGCAATGCAAGATGAATATAATGCTTTAATGTCCACAGGCACTTGGTCCCTTGTTCCTTCCTATTCTTCCCAAAATATAGTTGGTTGTAAGTGGGCATTCTGAGTCAAGAAAAAGCCAGATGGCACTGTTGATAAGTACAAAGCCCGCCTTGTGGCAAAGGGTTTTCATCAACAAGAAGGCATTGACTTTCAAGAAACCTTTCGTCCAGTTACCAAACCGGTCACAATTCGAGTTCTTCTTACACTTGTTGTTCAATACAAATGGTTTTTGAACCAATTAGACATCAGTAATGCCTTTCTTCATGGAGATTTAAAGGAGGATGTTTACATGCAACAACCTCTAGGCTTTATTGATCCACTCTCTCTAAGTTATGTTTGCAAGTTAAGAAAATCTCTGTATGGTTTCAAACAAGCTCCTCAAGCTTGGTGATAAACTCTTTCAAGTTCTGCATACACTTGGGTTCAAACAATCTTCATCTGATGCCTCTTTGTTTGTCCTAAATAGTCCTCAATTGGTTGTTGTTCTCGTTTATGTCGACGATATCCTTGTCACTGGACCCAACTCCTAACTCTGTCAACACTTCATTCAGTAACTGAGTACTCGATTTCTAGTGAAAGACCTTGGTCTTTTACATTATTTCTTGGGATTAGAAGTACACAGATCAAACAAAGGGATATTTCTTCATCAAACCAAGTACTTGCTTGATCTTCTCAAGAAAACAAATATGAAGGGTGAAAAACCTTGTTGTACACTTCTTGGTTCCAAGAAACTGGATCATAGTGGGCCACTCTTGTCAAATCCCACTGAATATCGTTATATAGTTGGTGGCTTACAATACCTTACTTGGACTCGACCGGACCTTGCTTTTGCTGTGAATCAAATATGTCAATTTATGCTTGCTCCAAGGGAACAACACCTTCAGGCAGCCAAACGAGGTCTCAGATTTCTTAAAAGGTCTATTTCACATGGTTTATGGTTCACAAAGGGTCATGTTCACCTCTCAGCATATTCTAATGCTGATTGGGCTGGTTGTACCTTTGATAGGCGTTCAACTAATGGATATTGCGTTTTTCTTTGCTCCAATCTCATTAGCTGGAGTGCCAAGAAACAAAGCACTGTTGCCTACTTATCTACATAGGCTGAATATCATTCTTTAGCTCACACAGCTATAGAAGTCACTTGGGTTTGCAAAATTCTATGTGATCTTCACTTTCCTTTTCCTAAACTGCCTACTTTATGGTGTGGCAATATCTCAGCAATCTCATTAGCATCTATTCCTATTTTTCATGCTCACACCAAATATGTTGAGATCGACTACCGGTACATTCGAGAATTGATCCTGGCAAATATTATCAAAATGCAATTTGTTTGCAGTGAAGACCAATTGGCTGATCTTCACACCAAGTCCTTGTCTAAAAGCAGATTTTCTTATCTGTGTTCCAAGCTTGCAATTGGAATCATTTCTGATTCCCCTCTTTGCTTGAGGGGTGTATTAGGGAGAATGACAAGTCATCTATTTCAATTACTATTAAATAGTGTGTTCAAACTAAATGTAATTAGTTGTGATAATTGGTGAGATTAGTTAAGGTAGTTAAGGGATTAGTTTAGTCAGTTAAGGGTATTAATGTAAATAACTAGTGGCTATATATATCTACTTTTGTGTAAATGATTATTCAGTTAATACAATTGAAAACTTACAGAGGAAGTTTTCAGTTTGTACAACCTTTCCCGTCCCAAAATCCATTTGAACCACAGCCTTGCTTTTGCCATTTTCGGACTCAATCGAGGTAGGCTCAGTTTCCTTCTCTTGACTCTATGTTTAAACAATTTGTTAATGAAAAGGTTCAGATAAAACTGGTTCAGAAGATTAAAACAAACACATACGCACACGCAAGCGCGCAAATCAAAGATGAAATATTGTTTACCTCAACTACGTCTTAGGCGAAATCTTGGTTGGCATTTGAGGTTGGTTCCCATTGTACCAAGGCGTGACTGCTAGACTCGGAAGCAGCAATCTCATTGTTCCAGTGGTTGCAGTTGGCTGCGAGTCTTGAGCCTAGTTAAGTGAAATATTATCAGAATTTAAGAAATGAAGATCTATATGGATAGAACAAGGTTTTCAAGTACATGATCAGCCTATTGATTCTGAAGTCCTTGGTTGGAAACAATGACAGTAGTACGACAGGGAAGTTGAGTCGCAAAAGGTCAACCAATGAAATTTGTTTTATGGTTTACTACATTGGCAATGGTTTCTAGGTTCAGATGAATTTGCCCTCTGGCTAAAGATGTTACGCCACTAGGGTCTTAGGGTCTCTCATAGACAATGCAGCCAATCTGGTGGTTGCATCGTCCTCTTGTGCCTGAATAATGGATAGAGAATCTTGAATCTGAAACTGAAAGTCATACCTAAACTATTGAAGACGGCATATTTAAAAAATTAATAAAATAAAAAACATATACATTTAAACTATAGTTAGACAGAACCTAAGGCTCATCGAATTAAAAAACGTTGTTACCTTTTCTGTCCTAACATCCCTTTGAACCATAGTCTTGCCTTTGCCATTTTCTGGCTCAAATGAGGTAGGCTCAGTTACCTTCTCTTGACTCTATGTTCAAGAAATTGTTAACAAAAAGGCTCAAATATACACTATATTTCTTATAACATCAACCTTGGCATATGCCTTCCTTGAGCTTCTCAGGGCCTTCCTTAGTCCTTCCATCGTTTGCCTTCTTCCATTTATAGCCATCATTTTTAAAATGTTTCTGCACCGTCTTATCAAAAAGAAAAATGGATCCACCTAACACAAATGATGTGTGTCAAGCAAAAATAGGTTTCATATGTTTCCAAATAAAGCAATGCAATGTTCACATGCATCCAAATGATCAACAGTTCAAAACTTATCAAGGGAATTTTCAGCGGACATCCAAATGAATCTTCAAAGAATGATGCAGAAAGAAAAATAAAATTCCTAAAATGCTAAAGAAAGTTAAGTTACAAAAAATAGAAGTAGCACAATCGAAAGATTAGTGATTGATTAATACATAATGTAAACAGCCATAGGTTTCTCATTCCTAAACTCGGGATGTTGTTTATTACATAACTTCATTACAATAAATAATATGCTGATTCTATTTGAATCTAAAAAATTACTCACCTCCACATAAAGCAAAACCAGTCTAACATGGCCAGCACCGTCAGGAGAGAAGGGGAAGGTAAGGTAGCGTTTGGTACGCAGACGGAACGGGACGGGACAGGACGGGACGGGACGGAACGGGACGGGACGGGACGGAACAGATGTTCTGTGTTATGTTTGGTACGCGCAGGACGGAACAAGACGGTTGTTCCGTCCTGCGTTTGGTAGCACATGGACAGAACGGAACCAAAAGATTAAAATGACTAAAATACCCATGTTCCGTCTGTTGTTTGGTACAATTTTATGGGCGGAACGGGACAAGACTCTTATTTTTTTATTTTATTTATTATTATTATTATTTTTATATAAGTTGTTCAAATTTGAACACTATTATCCATTATTTGTTTTTCTTGGTCCAAATTTTAATAGGCATATGTTGTGTTTCACATGCAAACCCCTTTAAAATTTGTAATTTTTCCCGTTTTCTACATCTCCATTCGAATTTTCACCACAAACCCATCAAATTTTATTGTGCAAATTGCAAAACCCACATCCCAATTCAATTTTTAGTCCCTAATTTTGGTCCTTTCAATTGTGGGTTGTTGTTCAGGGAGTTTAGGTTCTACAAACATTAGAATTGGCCTTGTTTAGAAGGACACCCCTCTAAATATTCGCCATTGCAGGAACAAGGCAAACCACATAAGAGCACATGACAAATGTTGAAAAATATATAAGTTTAATGATCATGCATATCGTAAACATTTTAGGGTTTAAACATTTAGAACTTAAACAAAGAAAATGAAATATGCATAACTTAAACATGAAATATCCAAAATCAAACATTCGTCCTGACTTAAAAAACAAATAATGTCTTGCTAAAGTAATAATGAAAACACTTAGAAGTTGATAAAGTTCCCCATACTAAAACCACAAATACTAAAACCCCAAATGCTCAAAGGCTCTCCATAAACACTTTAATGAAATCTGGCTTCTGTGAGTCATCCAAGGTGGTCCAAATACCCATCAGATCGGTTGACTCTTGATAAGCCTGTTATAGATAACAAAGCTTAAGTTTTTTAGAACAAATAAGATATTGATTGCATAAAAAAATAGTTGACATGAGATATTGGTTGACAAGAGATCATGGGGTTAGGAAAAAAATTTGAGAAATTTGTAACTAAATTACAAACTACAATCAAATAGAACGCATGCTATCAATCTTTAAAGTTCACCCTAATATTGTTTTTCAGTCAGCATCACAAGTTTATCTGCAACTATAAGAGATGAGAGGTAAAAAAAATTGAATTCTGAGTTGGTTGGTTGCATGCAAGAATATAGAGCTGCAAACTTATGAGCTATGAGAAGGAAAGATTGAGCCTTATCCTTTTTGCCAAACATTTACTTTTCTGAAAGAACAAGCCAAGTTTTGTTATGTCCCAAATATCTAATACAACCTTAATTGATTGGGAAAATATAAATATACTGAGAGGGTCAAACAGATCAGAAAGAAGTAGGCTTATGGGCATTTCTGAGTAAATTTCCTCACCTGCTTGGCAAGACTGCAAGCCCGGTCAGGAGAATTTAGAATCTCGTAGTAAAACATAGAGAAGTTCAAAGCCAATCCTAAAAATTAGTTTGGCAGGGTTATGTGACAACTTCTTTCAAGGAAAGCAAACCGAAGTAGAACTCAATACTAATACTGCCTTACATAAAAATTGTTGCAATTTAATAATGAAACGTTTTGAATAATCAGTGTCAAAGGCTATGTTGCACAGATTGACACAACTAGGACACAACAACTATAATATAACAGCATTACATATATCAATTTATAATATAAGGAAGTACTCGTGCTAGATGCTAGAACCAAGTGAGGACATTCCCAGAACCTTTCTGTTTCGAAAGGTGAATAGAGCTTGACAAGTTGCTCTTGAAACTATCCACTATTCATACATTGTATACATAATCAGCTGGCCTACCATCAAATTTTACATTCCAACTATGCTACCACATTGTCAAGCACAGAAAACTGAAGCTCTATTAACAATTTACATTAAATCTACGGACTCAACTACAAAAGCATTGCCATGTAATGGATAGTAAAAAATTCATACCCAGTTCATCCAATTCAATCACGATCGGCTCCACACCAAGCCTTTTGAATAACGATTTCACCTCAGATGAGTACCTTCAAACACAATTTCCAGAAAAAAAAACCCAATTCAAATTTCTCGAAAAGAAACCAAATTTACAGCAAAAACAACACCCAAATTGCAAATTTACGAAATTTAATAGCAGAGGAGATTTTGATAAGATGTACTCACGAACACCAAGTTTTGGAATAGACGACAACAGGGTTCTCATCCACCGTCTTCTTAACGCTCTCTTCGAGCCGGGAACCGAAGGAGGAGGAAGCCATGGCCTGAACCGACATGGGTCTCCATCGTCTCGAGCCGCCATGGACGCTGGAAAGGTTGGTGAAAGGAACACAGAAAATGGATGACTTGTTTGCAGACGAAAGAATGCGAGGGGAATTTAGAGAAACGGATGCGAAATTGGTGAGATTATATGAGACTGCCATTGCTGTTGTTGCTGTCTCTCTCTCTCTCTGTCTCTGGCTTCCGCTTTCGTGGAGCTTTTTGCTTGGCTTTTTGAAACTCCATCTGGGTCGTCGTAGGTTTCGGCGACGGCGGCGGCGGTGGAGAGGGTGCGGACGAAGTCGGAGGCGGTGGAGGCGGGTTTTGTGGTTAGGGTTTGGCGGCGGATGAGCAGGAAGGTTGCGAAGGGGAAAGGGATGAAGATGAGCAGGAAGGTTGCGAAGGGGAAAGGGATGCAGAGGTGAAGAGAAACGGCTGAGAAGAAGAGATTTTGTTTTTAGGGTTTGTTAACTGATTTTGAAGTTGTAAATTTTGAAAAAGACCAAGGGTATTTTTGTCTAAAAATATTGGAAATTTCTGTCCCACAGACGTGGAACAACCCGTTCCAGGGTGGGGGTGTGGAACAAAAAATCATCCAAAATCTGTTCCGTGGAACAACGCGTTCCACTCATTTTAGGCACACCAAACGCGGGACAGAACGCCTCGTCCCACTCTGTTCCGTCCCGTCCCGCGTACCAAACGCTACCTAAGGGAACTAAAAAAAAACGAATTTTTAGTTTTCTTTAACCCTTCAAGGATAAATAGTAGATTTAAAATTACAGGGAACAAAACATCAATTGTTACAAATACTACTTTAAATTACCCAATACAATATTTGTTAACAAATGCAATGCAGTAGAAAGTCATACTCGGTTAGTCACTTTCGAGCCGTTTTTCAGCCAAACCATGGTGAATTAGCCATCAAGAAATATATCATTCTCTTCGTGTCATTGAGAAGTATGATTCTCATTATGAATCACTCGATTTCGTTGAGTATTGAAGAAGTTATGAACGTTTAAAGTTTACCTAGTTTCTGGCGAGTTTTCCAGTTTTCTCACAGACCAATCACCTTTCAGGCTATTTTCCAGCTATCTCTAGCAACCATTGAGCTTCCAAATAGGTATAATCTTATTCTACACTTTCTTATCTTCATTTTGATATATTATGGGTTGAATTTGGTTAAGAAACGATTGAGTTACGAAGCTTTGAAAATTGCCCAAACTTCCGGTCAAGAGCTCCGGGACACTTAACGGAGTTTTTAATGAAAGGACCAAAATAATGGATGGTAGACAATCTCAGGGACCATTTCTATTGATATTTAATCTTAATGACCAAAGAGATGTGTTATGTAAATCTCAGAGACCATTTTGACTAAAAAGCCAATAATTTAACCCATTACGACAATCATTTGTCAAAAAAAGAAAATTGTAGTTGGTGGAATTTGCTTTTAATTAGACCATCAAAAAGCTAAGTATTGGTTAGAAAAATGGAAAGAAAAAAGAAAAAGGAAGGCAAAATGGAAAGAAAAAGAAAAAGGAAGGGAAAATGATTGTTCTTGATTCTACATGTTTTGGGCAGATGTGAAAGTTGCTCATGATCTTGAGATTGAATTTCAGCCACATTCTAAAAAGCACAAAACATGTAAACAACATTTCAGTTAAATTTTAGTCCACATTTCTCATAGTAGAGAACTTGTTTTCAAATTAGGGTCTCAGAGTGGCCTCGTAAAAAAGCTTCCCCGAAAAAGCTTGGATGAGAAAAAATTTGAATTTTTCTCAGAAGTACGTAACATTGAATGATACATAGATTGAAAATAGAAGATTTAGATAATTGTGAAATTCAAAAATAACATTTTAAGACACACGTAGCATAGGATGTTACGTAATGTCACACTGGAAACGCATATGAGAAAAAAGTACACCCCAACTTTCACCAAGTTACTTCATCATCCAACAAAAAATTAAAAGTACTTCATCTAAACTACATATTAATAGAACCATCTTTATCAACTAAAAGATGGTGAAAATACTATTTAGTCTTATATTACAACAAAATGATTAAGAGCAGTAATGTAATTTTACAAAACAAAATTTTGCTATTTTTTTGTTTAAGTTTCACCTACAAGTGATTTTAACATTTTAATTTTAAAAAAATTAAATAAAAATTAAAAAATAAACCTCTCTCCCCACTCTCACTAAGATAAAAAATTTCACACTTTGTATGTGGACATATACTAGTTAATCATAAAATTAACTCCTTGGATCAGTGTAAGAACACATGGAGCCCACCAAGCTCTTCATGTCTGTAGAGCCTTATGGAACTTAAAGATATGCTCATGAAGATATAAGTAGGGGACATTACGCTGCAACAAATGCTAAAACGTTGCCCCCTACACTACCAATTTCAGGAAATTTGAGGAGGACATGGTAAACCGTCATTGTTCAGAACACGAATCAACAAAGATGGGGGACAGTTAGCGCATGTGAAGTTGCACATCTATGTATACCTATTCGACGCTAAACGGTCCGCTATCATGTTGGCCGATCTTAGAATCCAAGACCAGCGGCAAGCATGAAAAGACTCCTAAGCTGCCTGATTTTCATCAAGGAAGGGAAGGCCTCCCAGCTGCCAAATATTGAAGAGTCCTGCAAGCAAGATATATTTTTTCTGAGAGCTAACCAAGAACTTTGAATAACACAATTCAATGAAGGCCTTGACAGCTGACCTAGAACATTGAATAACACAATTCAAGAAATGGCAAGATACACAACCAGTAAGAATATAATCATCAATGAATGAGATTCGAAACCCGATACGAAATTACGAAACTTGTATTTGCTCCACATCCTCTTTAGTGAAAAACTATTCAAAATCTGTTACTTTTTTTTTTTTTGGAGCAGAAGCTTATGTATGTAGGAGTTTTAAGCCTCCTTTAGTCCCACATCGGGGAACTCAAGTTCCCTAGAAGCCTTTATTTAGGGTTAGTCACCTTTATTAATGGTTAGGTATTGGACCACTTAGAATGAGAATTGAGGTTTGAGCCACTAATTGTGTGGATTAAGTTTGATGATTATACAATATTAATATTATTAATCAAGACAAAAGCCTTGAGCCTCGAGGCTTAAGAAGTTAAAATTAATCAAAGTTCTTTAATTTTAATTTTGAATTAAGTTTTTTAATTAAATTAATTAAAAAACGTTTTGATTAATAGACACAACTATTTGGAAAAAATTGTGTGGTTTCAAATACAAACAAAAAGTATTTGAAGAGGTATGAAAGAACCTATATAACTGAAGTCTCATTTCCATCATATAACATATTTTCCTTTCCCATCTCTCCCATACAAAACCTTACAGAGGGCAAACACACAAAGCTATTCGTCAGAATTCTATAATCCGATGCAGGTTGTAGAATTAGATGGTTGTATCTTGATCAGGCAAATGTCGTAGAATCACAAGCACAAGAGTAGGACAGAAATATTGTTCGAAGGACATAGCTTTTACGCTAGCCTCTATCTATGATTTAATCAAGTTAGTATCATTTATGGCATGTTTACGTAAGGGTAATCGGAATAAGGAAAGGGAATTGAATTCCGATTACGGAGAATTCCGTGTAGGAACTATAAATGGTTAGTCTTCAACAAGGATCACAAACAACATATCTTACATATAACATGACAAGAGTTGGCATTAAAAAGAGATCGACCATACCTGAGAACCCATCTGCCGAGCAACAAAGACAGCAGCAACACCAACTGAAAAACCTAGTGCAAGCTATGTTTACTGGTAACACATAAGCATTCTTCTACTCACTCAAGACCTTATGTTCCAATGGTGATAGAACCCTGATTACAGAATGTGTTCTTTGTGAGCAGGAATCCTTTATTATATCGAACTGAACTTCTCCAACTTCCATCTATCAAGATGATTGGATAGCAACTGCTATGAACTGCAGTTATCAGTTTCTTTTGACGTGGAGCAATGTAAGCATCCTTATCACATCCCATATCCCTTAATTCTAGGAGATCAGTTATTGACATGGCCATGACTCCTAATTGGTTTGAACCCACGTTTAGGTATCCTTATCATGATATGTGTAAGTTCAAAACCTAACATTCTCCCACTTTTGAACTTCCACTTATCATGTTCCTTGTCCAACGTATTAAGCCAATCCCTTTGTGATCACTCAAGTCATGTCAACCATACAACAACTCATATTTGCCATGAATAGCTTCAAAAGTTGAACCCCAGAAAATTAGTACTTCATAATTTGTACTAACACTCTGAAATCACATCCCTCAAAACTACTCATGCATGATATTAACAGAGCAAACAAACATATTTAACATGTCTATTATTTACACTCCCACTAATCAAACCAAACATCATTGTCAAGCCATTGTTTGGCTCCAATGATAAGCCTTTTGCAATAACCAGCTCATTAAACCTCGGTTTGATTAGTAATTCATCATTTCAAACATTGCATATATATATGAAACAACATCAAATATGATACAATCATATTCGATCCTTTATCAAAATCCAATGAGTTTGCCTAATGCTTCCAACCGAGCCTCAATTCTGCCTTATGCAGATAAACTAGTCATTGAGTGAATAACCATGACATGCAATTTTATGTAACAACTTTGGGCAAGAGACAAAATATCAGTTATGCAATCTTAATCATGCATCCTTATTTGCAGAGCTATTTCACAAAAATTTCAAGTTACAACTCAAATCATGCCTTTGGACAAGGGAACAAAGTTGACTTAAAACTTTTATAAAATACTACACGCTATATCACAGTTCAAGCCATTCACTATTTCTTTCTTTTGAAAGATTGGTCTTATGCAATGAACTGTCACTCACAAAATTCAATTAAGAATCCCTTGAACAAAATTTCCTAATAATTCCCACTTTGGTGAAGATTTATTCAAACATCTGTTCAAGTATAGAGATTATTAGTGTTGAAAACCTGCATAAAACTTTAGCATTTCAATTTGATTGTAGAAATCATCCAAACGTCAAATAAAAAACCAATTTTCTACACAAGTTATAATTATAGATTATTTTCACATGTATCAGGAACCTTGCAACCTACCAGCCATATTCAAGTTCAACATAAATTTACTAAGCTACAATCTACACCAATGCCTATTGCCAATACATATTTAGATATCAAGAAACTGATTTCAATCATATACCAGATTTCAATCAGATATCGATCATCGTTTGTGAATCTGAAACAACCATGACTACCAATTCTAGAATGATAAAAGCGCAGCTTACAGTGTTTTAATCTCGAAACCATATATTCCTTTTCCTGCTGTGAATAAAACTTTGGCAGCAGCATATGGCATTAGAACAATTAATCATGCTATAGAAAAACTGTAGCAATCATCATACGAATTTTATACATGCATAAAGCATTAGGATTTCTTATCACAATAAACAAATAGCACAGGATCATAGCCGAGGTATTCACTGAAGAAGACATGGAAAAATCGTTGAAATGCATACTTATAACATACCTTCAGTTAAAACTATAAGCAACCATTCATTCTTTATTGTACACCCACCATTACAAGATCTTTTCATGCAATTATATCAAGTATATGGCAGCACCATCTGCTGTCTTCTGACAGCACGCATGGGAAAGACTTGTGTAACACACATGGGAAAGAAGTCTGAAGGTTATACTTTAACAGTAACAACATGGGAATGCTTCTGACAGCACACATGGGAAAGAATGAAAGCATTAGAGTGATACCTCAGCATCTGCTTCTGCCCGCATAACACAGCAGCGGCACAATCTCAAAACGTGAAGATTCCCAGTCCTTAAATCTATCCTGATACGCCAGTTGAAATCATCTGGAAAACTGTAAGGACTATCTTAAGAAGACATGGAAAACTTGAAACAATCATTAGTGATTGTCAAATGCATGTTTATATCACACCTTTGGGCAAGAGATATAAACTGACATTGACCTTCATTGTATAGCCATCATTCAAGGATCTTATCATGCAATTATTACAAGTCTTTGGACAAGAATATGGCCTGATCTACATGATGCCATACACTGATTAAAACCACCAACAATTTATACATCCCCTTCTTTGGAAAAGAATGTGAACATTTCTTGAGTTTTAAACCACAACCATTCTTCCTTTACTGTAATCGAACAATGTTCTTAATTGTTCTTAACATTTACTGCAAACCAAACTGTTAGTATAGTAGCAAAAAAGATAAAACTCCAAGTGATATAGTTCCAACAATATACGGATCATTATATTGATCACAACAGAAATAGATGAAAAATGTATTCTCACTGCAGCCAAACACGTTGCATATGCAGATCATAAAGCCACTTCATCTTCCATTTTTAAATAAATGGGATATAATCATACTAATAAACTAATGAAAAACATCATTTGATTAGTCATGTCCCAGAGCATGCACTCAATCTGTTGTTTAACGAGGAAACTTTACCAGAAGAATCACAGCAGCAGATAGCACACACACTGCAGTATAATTTTACCAAGATACATTCTCGCAATGTTCATTTACACACCATCAACCAGTGCATGAAAATAGTTTAGTTTCAACTTTACTTGCATGCACCCAAGGAGATCAAGGAAGAAAATTGAAATAAATAAAAAATACGCATGCTTATGAAGAGAAAAATTTACAAGCATCCAACATTGCACAAAAACAAACCACTTAAAATTGCCCTTCTTTGTAGAATTTGCCTAATTCTGTGTCTTTTCAACCAAGATGAAAGCAACATGCAGGTTCTCTAAGCAGAGATTGGGTTTCACAAGTTTGGTGACCTAATCATCTTTTTACTTGTACTTGCATATATAAACAATCAAGAAACATTACAGGAACTTGTAATTAGGAATTAGGCAACAATATATCGAGGCAACCATGAACCAAGAAATCAAAATAGTCATAAATAAATGCCTCAAAATAATAAATGAAACCATCATTAACCAAGGTAGCCATGATGTAGGGAATTAGATGTTGTCATGAATCCAGGCAACAATCACCGATGCTAACATTAGGGGCTAGGTTGAGGCAATTCTCTTCCCCGTACAGCAAATATTCCCAGTTAATGATATAGGTATAAATGTTAAGATAATTAAGTTTGAATCCAAGTAGACTAACCTTGCTCTGATACCAAATGTAGGAACTATAAATCGTTAGTCTTCAACAAGGATCACAAACAACATATCTTACATATAACATTACAAGAGTTGGCATTAAAAAGAGATCGACCATACCTGAGAACCCATCTGCCCAGCAACAAAGACAGCAGCAACACCAACTGAAAAACCTGGTGCAGGCTGTGTTTACTAGTAATACATAAGAATTCTTCTACTCACTCAAGACCTTATGTTCCAATGGTGATAGAACCCTGATTACAGAACGTGTTCTTTGTGAGCAGGGAATCCTTTATTATATCGAACTGAACTTCTCCAACTTCCATCTATCAAGATGATTGGATAGCAACTGCTATGAACTGCAGCAATCAGTTTCTTTTGACGTGGAGCAATGTAAGCATCCTTATCATGTCCCATATCCCTTAATTCTAGGAGATCAGTTATTGACATGGCCATGACTCCTAATTGGTTTGAACCCACGTTTAGGTATCCTTATCATGATATGTGTAAGTTCAAAACCTAACATTCCAGTGTTTACTAAATATTAAGGAATCAAAAAAGTGGTGGAGCCCACACGATACAAGGAATTCAATTCCTGAAATTGGAGGAACGGGATTCCCTAATTTTGTGAGGTATTTGAATTCCCTGAGGGTAAGGGAATCGGGAATGGGTCTTTTATTCCTATTATGCCCTCACTTGTTTCTTATTATCCCAACATTGCCCTTCATTTGACACTCATTATGACATTTTTAATAAATAAAAAAAACCTATTTGTATATTTTTATATAGATAATTTTATTATATAAATTTAATTAAGAATTTAATATAATTAAAAAGTATGAAAGTAATTTATTTATGTAAGGACAATTTAGTCATCAACTTAGTTTTCATTCCGATTGAAATGAATTAGTAAACTTATATGGACTCAACATCATTATTGCCATCTTTTAATAAATAAATAAAACCTATTTATATATGTTTATATAGATGAATTTTATTATATAAATTTAATTAAGAATTTAATTTAATTAATTAGTATGAAAATAATTTATTTATGTAAGGGCAATATAGTAATCAACCTAGTTTTCATTCCAATTGAAGTAAATTAGTAAACAACCTCTTTGGACTCGACATCATTCTCACTCCGATTCCAGACAGTTTTAGTAAACTTCTTCAACAGGAATCTGATTCTTATTCCACCTCATTTCATTTCCTCCTCAATCTAATTCCCCATCAATCTAATTCCTCTCAATTTGATTACGGATTAGTAAACGCGCCATTAATTCATGTAATTATTTTTGTTATTTTATTCTGTATTACAAGTATATTTTGTTAATAAAGAAATAGTATTTCAATTTCTGTCATTTTATTTATTTTCTGAATTGTTCTCCAACAATGTAATGTAATGTATGCTTTGGAAATTTCCAAAAAAAATGCTTTCCTTTAATCATAATTTTTCAAGTAAATGATGGACTAGGATTCTCTCCCTCTTTTTTCAAACCCTTTCCATCCCCTCCTTTTACGTTGTCTTATTTTGTTTTTCTCTTGTTATGAAAAATTAATATAAGATGTTGACGTAGCTTAACCGTAATCGTTCAAATAGGAGGGGAGGGAAAGGGAGGGAAGAAAAGAAGGCAGAGAATCCTACTGTAAAGGATATAGTCTATGAACTTAAGACCAACCTGGTTCTGTCAATAGCAGACGCGCCAGCTTGGCCGGCGAGCTGCCGCTTCCAAGCATACGCAACAACAGCTCTGTCGGGACAAACCAATGGCATATGTAGCCCCCAAGAATTGCTCCGTGATCGCAGCGACTCGTTTAGAACTCCAGATTCTTCCAGCTGGCTTCCTAACAAAAATAAGGGCGACACCCTTAAACATTTGTGGATTTTTCAATGCGAGATAGGTTATTGTGAATCAATTCCTAGAGAGAGAGAGAGAGGAGGTACCGACGGAGCAGAGGTAGAGGAGGTGTTGGCGCATGGAGGCGTCCTCGTTAAGGAACAAGTGGAGAGGCTTGGAGCTCTGGTGAGGTTGAGTGGCCAAGAATAGGGCTTGGCGGAGGCGGTTGGCGCGAAGCCTAATGCCCGCGATGAGGCGGCCGGCTTGAGAAAGCCGCTCCATCACCTGCGCCATCTGTTTGGCAGCGCCTTAACAGAGGGAAGTTACAGCAGCGTAGAGTTCTAGGTCATTGCTTGCGGTTGTTGTTGTTGCAGCTGCTGCTGTATCGTCGTCTATGGTACTAGGCGATGTTCTGGATCGTTTCGCCATCAGTATTCCAGGTGCCTCGTTTGAAATGAAATTTTCAGCATGCCTGTATTGCCCTCACTTATTTTAAAAAAATAACGTGAGTTACCCCACCACAGTGCTCTTACACTACATAACCGCAGGCGACGGAATCCGACAACTTTTCGGCGTCAAATGAAGCCGTCAGGGTGATCTGGGTTTTGGAGACATCAACAGGTCGATTAATGTGCAACGTCCAATGAATCTAACTGAATAGCTGCGATGAAAAGGAGAGAGAGAGAGAGTCAGAATGAGTTAGGGTAAAACCGAAAAAGAAAGGTAAAAACCGAAATCGGACAGATTCCTTATGGTAAAAACGGAAAGCAGACGGGATTTGTACATGTAACAACCGAAATCTGACGAGAAAGATTTAGGGTAAAAACCGAAAGATAAAATGTACAAACCGAAATCACCTGTTTTTTGCGACACAATCATCTAAACCAAAGTCGGTTCTTTCCAGGTGAAAATCGAAAACGAACAGGACTATGGTAACAAACCGAACATTTTCGGTACTGTTTACTTTTAACGAAAAATCACATTTATACATTTTCCTGGTACTATTCACTGTACCTTTAAAAATAATTTTTTATTTATTAAAATGGAAGTTTTTTTGAACTTTTTCGATAGTTTTCTTAATTTTTAACCTAAAAACCGAAAACAAATCGGATTTTCAGCACAACAACTGTAAATTGAACCAAACTTTTAAGGTAAAAACCAAAACCAACCGGATTTTAAGGTAAAAACCGAATAACAAACCGTGTTTTCAAGGTAAAAACCGAAACCGATAGGGGATTCTTTAAGCTGAAAATCGAAACTGAACTTTTAAAGCTAAACAAAACTGACCAAAACCGATAACCGAAGCGATTCTTCGAAGGTAAAACTGTTCAAGGCGGAGGGACTGAGACAGATTGAGGGTAAAAACCGCAACCGAAACCTTGAAATCGGGTTGATTTGTTTTGATCCGAAGAGAAGGAAATGCAGAGAATCTGCAGCTGCAAAAATTCAAATTTGTTGCTCAAAAAATCGATAAGCAAAAACCCTAAATTTTTAATTGAAACGAAAAATTTCCTACGAGGAGGAGATTTTACCTACAAACACCATCCTTAAATTTTAGATTTTGAACTCGCAGATTGCTACAGGTACCCAACACTCATCTTTTTGCCGAGCCGGCGAAACGGTGAACCTCGCTTTCGACAAACCCCCCAATTCTCTTTCCTTTTTTTTTCCCATAATTTTTGCTTTTCATTTTTTTTTAAACATTCATTTTTTGTTGGGGTTTTTATCCAAAAAACATAAAATAAATTAGGAAATGTAATGTATTGAAAAACTTGAGCTAATTATATTAGAGTGTGCTATCCATACATCTCATTTTACTGCTCACACACCCCTTGATAATTTCTATCTATTGTTCTTCTTCAATTCATTTGATCCGACGACTAAAAATTAAAAAGGATGTGATAAGTAAAATGGAATGTGTGAATATCACATCCCAATTATATTTTGCACCCGTGATTTTCAAATTGGGTATGAGATTCCAATTTCTTCGCAATGCCCCTTGAGATTCTTAAATTGTATTAATTTATATATATTGTCTAAAAAATTGTTTGAATTTTACTAAATTGATGACATAATGAGCATAAAATCTGTAACTAAGTTGATATATAAACCACATTAACATAACATGATCTAAAAAACTCATCATTTAATGTATAATAGACGTTCAACAACAAGGGTAAGTTAATACAATTTCAAAAATTTACAGAGCAATTTAAAAACGTAATGGCCTAATTTGAAAATTACCTTAAAACTTAAAAGGGTATAAAATAATAAATATAGTTAGCCCGATAAACTTAAACAAATAATCTCTCCGAGTCGAACCTACAGTTATATCCAACTTTCCTAAATATTAACCATGATTGAAATATAAAAGCTTGAAATGACCAAATGTTACATAAATTATTAAAAAGAAAAATGGGTTATTGCTAATTTTAAACATCCATCAAAACCAAAATTTCCATTTATAAAGTGCAAAAGACCAAAATGCGGCCTTAAACAAAATTTTTCTGTGCATCGATAATACGACTCAGTACATTATATCTAATAATATAGCGGGGTAGAACAAAAAAAAAAAAAACAATTTCCAACCAATTATATGATGACACCTTCCGGTACACTTAAAAATCTCTCCCTTAAAAGAGTCCGTTGGCTAATGCGAGCCGATACAACACCAAAAAGAAAAGGAAAAAAAACTGCAGCCCAAATGCAACCCTAAGAAGGAAGTCACTGTAGGGAGGTGGTGGTGAATTATGCACTTCAAGGTTGTCCAGAGGCCATCCATCTCCAATATCCAAGATATTCTTGAGATTACCCTCATTTTCTTTAAATTGATCTTGCTGTAGGAGCAATTTCTCGAGATGTGCTTGGATTGGTTCAGTCTCTTTGACGGCACCATGAATTTCCGCAACCTGCCTAGCTTCAATCTTCATTTTCTTTTCCTCAAGTTCTTGAAATTCTTTCTCCATGCTATCACAAAACTGAACCCTAGGTTGAAGAAGCTGTTTTGAAGCTTCGACTTGGCCAATCAAGTTTTTGCCCATATCATACTCAGAATAGGCTTTGAAGTAGGCTAGAACAGATTGCTCTAGCTGCTTCAACATTGCCAAAATCATTGGTCTGGTGCTGGTGGGAAAGTAATTAGAATCTACCAAGCTCTGTATGCATGAAATCATGCGAGTTCGTTAAACCTCGCCAGCCATAGTAATAAAGTTCATTTCTAAAGTAGCTCTGGTTGTCGCTATGGCTTGCGAGTCTTTGGTGGGAGTAGAACTGGAGGAGCTGGGCAGTGTATTGGGTGCAGACACTGTCTAAAAGTTGATGGAGTCTTTTTTGGGAGCTTATCACCACTTCTGAACACTCGTGACTCTACAATAGAAAGACGTTGAAGAAAACTAATAAGGTCTCTTTAAGCTAGTGTCAAGGACTGGAATGGAATGGATATATACGATGTATGTCAAACAAAGACATGGGTGCTAACTTCCAAATTATGTCCAAGTCAAAGCTAGAAGATACATTAGTTTTGAAGGAAACTTTCTTTCCAAATTCTTGTTAAAGTCCCACATCGATGGGAATAAAGGAAACCAATGAGTTTAAATAGGATTACTCTACTCTAACTAATACCAAGGCATTTTGTGGTAAAACCCCACATCTGACGGATTGGGCAGGTGGTAAAGTTAAGAACAGTATCGGTGTCGTTAGAGTTGGGCCCCCCCGGGCCCGTCGTCTAAAAAAAAATTTAACAAAGTATCAGAGCCCACAGTTATGGGCCTGTGCAGTGGGCTTGGAAATGAGCTTGGACTCTTAACATGAAGTCGACTTCTGAGCTCTAAGAGTTGCTTCTTAAAAAAGATTGAAAACAAGTTTGGACTCCATTGGAGCCGACCTCTGAGTTTCAATTGCCGATGTGTGAATCTCCACGTATGAACCACTAAAATGGGGTTACACATGAGGAGGAGTGTTAAAGTCCCAAATTGGTGGGGATAAAGGAAACCAATGGGTTTAAATAGGATTACCCCACTCTAACTAATATCGAGGCCTTTTGTGATAAAACCTTACATCTGACGGATTGGGCAGGTGATAAAGTTGGGGACAATATCTATATCGTTAGAGTGAGGCCCCCCCCCCCCCCGGGGACCCGTCAATCTAAAAAATTTCAACAATTCTACTATTTTCTAATCCATGTTTTACCTTCAACTTGACAAGACCTAAGGGACTTCAAATTAAAGAAAGTTGTGTATATACCTTTCCCGTCCCAAAATCCCTTTGAACCACAGCCTTGCTTTGGCCATTTTTTGGCTCAATCGAGGTAGGCTCAGTTCCCTTCTCTTGACTCTATGTTTAAACAGATTTGTTAATGAAAAGGTTCAGATAAAATTGGCTCAGAAGATTAAAACAAATGCATACGCACACGCAAGCGCGCAAATCAAAATGAAATATTGTTTACCTCAACTACGTCTTGGGGAAATCTTGGTTGGCATTTGAGGTTGGTTCCCATTGCATCAAGGCATGATTGCTAGACTCGGAAGCAACAGTCTCATTGGTAGTGGCCGAAATAACAATCCCCGTGGTTACAGTTGGCTGTGAATCTTGAGCCTAGTTAAGTGAAATATTATCAGAAGTTAAGAAATGAAGATCTACATGGATGGAACAAGGTTTTCAAATACATGATCAGCCTATTGATTCTCAAGTCCTTGGTTCGAAACGATGACAGTAGTAGGATAGGGAAGTTGAGTCGCAAAAGGAAGGTCAACCAAAAAAATTTGTTTTACGGTTTACCTGATCAACTACATTGGCAATGGTATCTGGGTTCAGATGAATTGGCCCTCTGGCTAAAGATGCTGCGCCACTAGGGTCTGTAATAGAAAATGCAGCCAATCTGTGGTTGCATCGTCCTCTTGTGCCTGAATAATGGATGGAGAATCTTGATCTAAAACTGAAAGTCATACCCAAACTATTGAAGAAGGCATATTTAAAAAATAAATACAAATTACAAATTTTAAAGAAACATATACATATAAACTTTAGCAGACGGTTCAGATATTGAGGTCATAGATAAATGAAACCTAAGGGTCATCGAATTAAAGAACGTTGTCTACATACCTTTTCCGTCCCAACATCGCTTTGAACCATAATCTTGCCTTTGCCATTTTCCGTCTCAAATGAGGTAGGCTCAGTTTCCTTCTCTTGACTCTACGTTCAAACAAATTTGTTCGCGAAAAGGTTCAAATAAAGCAGGCTCAGAAGATTAAAAAAAAAAAAAAAAAACACACTCACACACGCACACGTAAAAATCAAAGATGGAATAGTGTTTACCTCAACGTCTTGGACGAAATCTTGGTTGACGTTTGAGGTTGGTCTTGTTTGCACCAAGGCTGGATCACTAGACTCAGGAGCTTCAGTCTTGTTGGTTGCGGCAGAAATATCAACCCCAATGGTTGGCATTTGAGGTTGGTCTTGATTGCACCAAGGCTGGATTGCTAGACTCGGGAGCAGCAGTCTTGTTGCGGCAGCAATATCAACCCCAATGGTTGCAGTTGGTTGTGGAACTGGTGGCTGCGCCTTTTGAGCCAGCAAAACAAAATATTGTTAGTTTAGAAATGAAGGAAGACATATTGGAACAAAATTTTCAAGCATCTGATCAGCTTGTTGATTATTAAGTCCTTGGCTGGAAACGATGAAAGTAGTAAGGGAAGAAATTTGAGTCACATTCTGAAAGGAGAAACAAGGAATTTTAGTTTTGGAACATGAAATAAAAGGAAGGTCAACCAAAGAAATCTGTTTTACCTGATCAGCTACTTTGGCAATGGTATATGGGTTTAGATGAATTGGCCCTATGGCTGAAGTTGCAGCCACAGTTGGGTCTGCAATATGAAATGCAGCCAATCTGGTGGTTTCATCATCCTGTTGTGTGTAAATAATGGATTGAGAATCTTGAATATTAAACTGAAAGTCATAACCCAAACTATCAAAGGAGGCATGTATTAAAAAAAAATTTAGATAATTAGGCGGATCCTATTGTTCACAGATTAAAAAGGATTTAAAAAACCAATATGCGTTAAATTCGAAAGAAAATTGAGATTTTTCCCTTCAAACTCATTTTTCTTTACTTGCAGCCTCTCCTAATCTCTTCTAGTGATTTTCGATGCATCAAACATGACTATTTCATTTGGGTTTGGTACCAGTCAGAGAAGTGCAGAAGAAGACTTGTAGATTCTACCTGGCTCAATGCAGTTGCATCATTCATCGCACCATCAGTAATGGCTCTATCAATTGTCACGGCCACATCAGATGCGGCTGGGTTGTTCCCTGCAATCACTTCCCCCTGTTGGATAGCAAAATTGAACTGTTGGACCTGAAGCAAATTTGAGTTATTACTAAAAAAAGTTTGATAAAATAACAAAAATAATAATACAAATTCCAACCTGAGTATGTGCAGTCCCAACAGCTAGAGTCGCCTCTTCACTATCATTTGAGGGGCCCACACTATTGCTCTAGAAACATAAGAGATCTTAGACAAGGTACCAAAAATGAAAATAAATTTATGTTTTATTTTTTTGATACAAATGATATTCTTCTTTAAATTAACCTAAAATGCAGGCAAGGTAGATTAGATGCGTAGGGGGTTATATCCATTCTAGCCGCGAGTTACTTTGTGTGGCTGAGTCTACCTTCTGGCCACAAGTGACTTTGGGTCGCTTCCGGACTTGGTTTATATCGTTTCCATCTTCCTCTTCATCTTTCTCTTTGTCTACTTCTTCCATGGTTGCATTGTGTGTGGCCTAGGGACTTTCCTTCTTCTGAGGCAGTGGAGTCTAGAAATAAATCATCACCCTCAGCTAAGAAACTATTTAGAGTCTCCCTCTATGAAATAAGTGTATGAATGAGAAAAAAATCAATGCAGTTTTTGTAATGTTGCAACTTGAGAATTTACCGCGTTGCCTTTTTCCAAGAGGACTTGGCTCTACCGCAACACTTGAGCTGGCTCTTGAAAAGGTCCAGGCTGCATCAGAATAAGAATGGATTAAACTTTGTGAGCATAGGAAAAAAATACAAAACAAAAGGGAAAAAAAAACTCAAGAAGGCGATCTGTGATGGTGGCTGGGTGAATCCGTATAGCTACACGAGTTGTAGTAAACATAATTCTTATCTCAAGTCATCTAGGGGTCATGGAGCGGTGAAAACCCTTAAAAGAAACAGCTTCTTCAGCTTCATGCAAATATGAAACAGCTTCTTCAGTCTTTTTTTGTTGACCAATTCAACAAATAGTAGCTATTTCATGAACTCATGTATTGACAAAGACAGTATAGATTTAAAAGATACACTGGAACAAGGTGCTTGATTAAGACAAAGGATCGCACTGCACGTACAAGAGAGTCCAGCAGTGAAATGGTTATCAAATGATGCTTCCCAGGGTACCCAAAATTCGTCAGCGAAGGAATGTTCTGCATGTTATAGAATGTCAAGTTAAATAATGAAAAATTCCAGAGAAATAGGTAAGGCAAAGCTGGCAAATGAGTAACAAAGGGAAACAACCAACAAGTTTTGTTTAACAAATCACCAAAATCTTGAAAAATTTTGGAAAAACATATGACAAACTATGGAAAAAGATTTATCAATGTACGACAAGTACCTGTTTCGTCATCTCCAAAGTATGATGAATTTGCACTATACAAACTTGCCGTGTCTACAAACCTGGGCAAACCAAAATAGTCCATCTCCAAATCAAACAATCCGGGTTCATCAATTCCTTCAGTTTCATGCAAATATCAAACAACTTCTTCAGTCTTTTGTTATTGAAAAATCAACAAATAGTAGCTATTTAATGACTCATGTATTGACAAAGACAATATAGATTTAAAAGATACAATGAAACAAGTTACTTGAATAAGACAAAGGATCGAATTGCATGTACCAGAGAATCCAGTAGTGACAGTGTTATTAAAGAAGCTTTCCCAACGACAATCATCACATGCTGCACATTATAGAAAGTCAAGTTAAATAATGATAAACTCCAGAGAAATATGGAAGGCAAATCTGACAAATGAATAACAAACATATGACAATGTACAACAACCACCTGATTGAGCTCTTCAAAGTCTGATGTATATACATCACTCAAACTTTCCGTGTTTACAGCTTGGGAAAGCATTTGAAAATTTGTTGGAACAAAACATGAAGAAACAGCTTCTTTAAATGAATTCATGTGTTGACAAAGACGATATGGATTTTTGAAAGGTAACGAGTATTACTTGTATGTATCAAGGGACAGGATCTATCAAGATATCTAGCATTGATCTCAAGAAGAGGGTATGCTGCAACATTTATTGAGTTAAGTGAAGACAACAATAATAGAAGAAATATATAGAAGATAAACACGGAGAACAAATAATACAAAAAAAAAAAAAAAATCACCGAAATATTTGTAAAAGAAATGGAACTCGTGACAAATATCGGAGAGACTTTGACAAGGTAAAACAAACACCTGATTCAGTGTTTTCAGACTCTGATGTTGGGGCACTATTCAAGTTTGTCCCATCTGTAGCTAGTGAATGCTGGAACTTACTTGGATTGAAACTAGAAGAAGCAAAACTGTCCATCTTAGAATTGGGTGTAATTTCGTCAGTTTTGCGGGAATGTTGAACACCTTCTGCACTCTCAGTCTCTTCAATGTATCTAGCCTTTCTTTTCTCTCCCTGATCATGTTATATATCAAAATAAACATGAATAGGTAGGACATGGATATGACGGACAAATTATAAGGTCATAAGAGCCTAGATCTCATCTAAAGTCATATCTAGATTGTTGTATAACTGATCCAATGAAGTAGTTTTCTTTTATTTTGAGACCGAATCTCACATCAGGGAAAGAATGGAACTTGCACGTGCTTATAAGGAGTTTAGTTACTCTCCATATTGCCAATTGGTTTTATGGTGGAACCACAACGTCCTTCACTTTAGAAGTCTGTATTTGATTGTAAGAGACACTAGTCATTATTTTATAATAAAGATGAGAACCAAGGAGTTCAAGTCTATATCTAAAACCCTTTTGCGTTTACTTACAAGAGTTTGATCTCTTCATACTTCAAAATCCAAACAGTGATTTGAAAATGAAAATTACTGAAAGAAAGGGTGTGTAAGAATCTCAAGGACTAACTGCACAAATGAATGAAATGCTACTGAAAATATAAATGACAGTGTAAGGCATAACCTTTACGTCCCGATAGTGGACAAGAACCATATGTGAGAGATTCCTGCAGCAGTGACATATTAGGGTTTAGGGTTTGTGATTAATCAAATTGTAAGCATGTAAGACTAAATGTTTACTGCATTAAAGCGAGTTGACAGAGAAGAGAGATTACTGCATTGAGGCCGAAAAAGAGAATAAATTCTTTTAGAAGCTCACTCTTCAAGCATCCAGTAAATGCGTCGTTGAAAATTTCCATCTTCTTCTCCATGAGCATAGTAGCAGTGCAATGTATCTAGACCTTCAACCTGACAGATATGGACAATAATTGTTCAATAAGTTTAACTGGGAAATAAGGAATTTTCAACATCGTTATTTTCTTCCCACAAATGCAACACATCAAAATTACATCATGCCACATTGCTCCACATCAACTTTATACCAAAGTTCTTCCAACTTTACTACATCAAATTATAGATGGCGATATTCAACATGCCAATTTGTTCCATAAATAAATCAACAGCTACAAGATTAACTGATTAAGTTACATAAATATAGTTTTATGGTTAAGTGTCATGCTTAATACATCATATTTCTTATAACGTCAACCTTGGCGTATACTTACCTTGAGCTTCTCATGGGATTCCTTAGTCCTTCCAACTTTTGCTTTCTTCCATTTGTAGCCATCATTTCTAAAATGTTTCTCCACCTTCTTATCAAAAAGAAAAATGGATCCACCTAACACAAATGAAGTGTGTCAAGCAAAAAAAGGTTTCATATGTTTCCAAATAAAGCAATGCAATGTTCACAGGCATCCCAAAATAATTAAAAATATTAAACGTCTTAACGTCCAATGCAAATGTCGATTCTTATATTCTTGAAGGCCAATGCCACTATATCCCAATTTATTTCTTAGAAATAAAAAAGGAAACTGTTATTGGCACTCCAAAAATCTTATTTGTGAGGAGTGCACAATGAGATTTTGGAGCCCCAATAACAATTCTCATAAAAAATTGCCAGATTAATTTTATCGAGAAAAGAAAAACCCACAAATCTCATGTGAGAAGGCAATCCAAAAAAAAATAATTAAGCAACTCGACCAATACTTTACACAAACACCGGTTGACATAAACTTTCCTCTTATCCAAATGATCAACAGTTCAAAACTCATCAAGGGAATTTTCAATACACATCCAAATGAATCTTCAAAGAATAACGCAAAAAGCAAAATCAAATTCCTAAAATGCTAAAGAAAATTCGAGTTAAATCAGCCAATGCAATATTTCTTAGCAAATGCAATGCAGCAGAAAGTCATACTCGGTGGCTTAACTTCAGGCTTCTCAGAAATTGCAACTCCGTTATGACTTCAAAGAACTTCACATATTTCATCTGAACGTAGCCATCAAAGTTTCCCTTCACAAAGTATTCTTTGAATTCTACTTTCTGCATTCAATCATATCAAAATCAATAAATAATAAAATATCTATGTTGAAAATTTGATATATTTCAAGTATATAATTACAATTTTCAAGAAAACACAAGAACCACAGATGAACTTGGATCAAAGTATTTTTACGATGACAAGTAAATTTTAATCAGACTCGCTATAGACTTGCTGACACGTGCATACCCATACATCACGGTTTGATAATTATTTTATTTTTATTTATTCTTTCGTTTTTTATCTGGTATTCTTGTTCTTGAATAAAAGAAGAATGAAAGGGTGATTTAAGAAATGTACATAGAATAACACAAAATGAAAACTAAAAACAATTTTAAGTTTTTGTTTTCATATATACTCTTTCGTTTCTCCCTACTCCCTCCAACCACCAAAAAGTCGACATTTTTATCCAACATATCAAACTTACCAAATTGATCAGCAATATATATATATCTATCAAACTTACCCCAATTGCTCTCCGCCATGGACTCGGTAGTGGGTTTCAATTAAATTCCCTGTGATTGCAATTTGCACAAGCAGCTGCAGCTCTACAATTCACTCACTCGTGGCCTGCAACATATATATTCAGCAACTATACATACATATATAGAAACCTAGTCCCGAGTAAAAGGCAGAGTTTGGAACACGAAAGTTCATTCATGCACAGAACGCGTTTAAAATTGAAAATGCCGAGTAGCCCACTCCGACTTTTCTGTTCACACTTCTCATACAAAATAATTGAAGGTCAAAACCGAAATCGGACCTGTTCACTGAAGGTAAAAACCTAAACCAAACCGGTTTCTTAAGGTAAAAGCCGAAATCGAAGGTAAAAACCGAAACCGAACCGGTTTTCTCAAGTAAAAACCGAAATCGAGCGTGTCCATTGGAGGTAAAAAAAACGAAACCAAAGCAATTTAAGGGATGGAATTGAGACAGATAAAGGGTAAATACCGAAAATAAATCCGAAATGAGATCCAATTTTTACAGAAAAAGAACTCTTCTTCTCCAAAACCTCATGCCAGATGCCAAACACTTCCGCCACGAAAACCCTACTGCGGCCTCCCCAGTCTCTCTCTCTATTTGAATCTTCATGGTGGTGGACCGGTAAGATCAGTGCAGGAAGACCCCGCCAAAAGAGAGAAGAGAGAGAGGATGAGGACGGGAGAGAGAAAATGAAAGGAGGGTCGGTGTTGGCGGCGCCTCCGCCGTGGTAGACCCCGCAGAGGGAGGCTGCCCGGCGTGGAGTTCTGGGTCAGTGTTTGGGGTTGTTGCTGCTGCAGCATCGTCGTCTATGGGACTAGGCGGCGTTCTGGATCGTTTCGTCGTCTGCGTACCCAGCGTCCCGTTTTAATTAAACTTTCAGTACTGCGCTCACTTACTTTCGAAAATAACGTGTTTTACCCGCAGTCCTCTCTAGCTCTCTCTTCCGCATACGACGGAATCCGACGACTTTCCGGCGTCAAACGAAGTCGTCCGTGTGATCTGGGTTTTGGAGGCCGGACCTCAACGGGTCGATTAGAGAGAGAGACATTGAGAAAATGCAAGGGTGAAAACCGAAACCTGAACCGATTCTTTTCGGGGTAAAACCGAAAAAAATGCGTACAAGAGGAGGACTGAGACAGATTGAGGGTAAAAACCGATAAATGAAACCGAATACACGTCGGTTCTTATAAGGTAAAACACCGAAATCGGTACGGAATTATTTTAAGATGAAAACCGAAACCCAACCGGTTCAAAAAAGGGGCTGTGACATATGAAAGGCTAAAACCGAATCATGAAAAATGAGGGGTTTTAAATTTAAATATTATAAATATCAAATTTGGTATCAAATTATACTATTTATTATGTAATTTAGTCGAACTTGAGAATTCTCTGAATTTACTTTGTACGAATCTTAGAGATTTTCACATTCTAATTGTTCATTATATATCGTCAATTTTTGTCAAGGTACCATTTATGTTTAATTTTAAATAAAAAAGTTAAACTATTTGTGTTTAATTTTAAATAAAAAAAGTTAAATAATCTCTTATTGCACGATACACGATAAACAGTTAAGATCTAAAGATCTTTAAAATCTTTACCATTTGAATCTTGATAAGATCCAAATCTTCTTTTCTAATGTAAAAATATCAATGGAGTAAAGAAAAAATTATTCGTACAAAACTTTACAGAATTTGATTATAAAATATTCTTTGAGTAATTTTAAGAATTTAAAAAAATTTTGATTATAAAATATTTACGATAAAAATAAGTTATTTACAATTAAAATGAGCAAATAATATATAGGAAGTGCATCTCTCCGCCGCTCCACAATACGCTCTGCAATTGCTCCTCGCCGCCGTGACTGTCACTTTCTCGTTCCTTGACCTTCTCTCCCCTTCTCCTCCTCCTTCAACTTCGTTGCTTGGCACTTCGAAGACCACAGCTTACTGTTTCCATTCCGCTGTTTGGTTGCCGAGAAAAAGGTACGCAAAGGAAGAGAGAAGCAATTAGTTCTCTTTAATTTTTTTAGAGTTGTTATTTTCCTTTTTACTTCCCCAAATTTTCTCAGCTGCCAAACGGAGAGCTGGTTTAGTTTACTGCTCCTGGAGTTCTTGTTCTTAATAGCTGGCTAAGGCCTGAAACCGGCGCCGCATTGCCATTTGATACCATCTGATATGATCAGCAGAGCCTTTAATTTCGTCAATTAAATTGTATTCCATACAATAAACAAAGTAATTAGTTTGCGCAGAAACTTAATAGGATCGTTTTATTGTGTGTAAGCTGTAGGTATAAATGGCACGCTCCAAGGCTCCGGCAAAGAAGCAGCAAAAGCGCGGCATCGACTTCAAAGTAATCGATATTTCGGGTTTTGAATGCATTTTGCTTTGGGAAGTTCAACATCCGAAAACTTCATTTGCATTTTATGTTTATTTTCTTTTGTAATTTTTGCAGAAAATAAGGCGAAAGATTGGCAGAAAGTTGCCACCACCAAAGAACGCTACGAATACTGAAATTAAGTCCAAAGGTTTTGACTTTAATCTGTTCTTAAATTCATGAGTTGATATTACTTTTTGTACTCTCTGTGTCGTTTTTCGTTAATTCATTGAAAGGAAAATTCTGTCATCAAAATAAGTTCGTTTTGGGGTGACGAGAGTAATTAAGGATGAGAGTTTGTATTCTGTTGATTGTTTGAAATACTTTTTCTTGCCATGATGATGGAGTTGCCTATGTGCTTCCATTTTGATGTCAAATATCGTAGTGAACTAGTTTCTTAATGAGTACTAAATAATGGTTGCTATGAGCAGCAATTGTTCTTCCCGAGCAGAGTGTGGCATCAGAGAAGGCAGGATTAGCAGTGAACAAGAAAGGTTTAACATTGAAGGAACTTCTTCAGCAAACATCTCATTACAACCCGAAAGTTCGTAAAGGTATGTTAATGTTATTTTAAAATATTTTCTTAATGAAAACGCTTATAGCCTTACAGTATCTTCCAAAATATGAGAATTAATCTATTTTTAACCTGAAATAGATTACCTAGATCGTTGATCATGTATTTCTGCACATTGATTTGGGTTTTAGTGTGTTAAATTTGAAGAGGTTACGACCTTTTCAATAATTATGTTGTCTAGGAAGTTGTTTCCCATTATTAATATTTTGTACCGTATAGTATATATCTAATAATCTTACTGTTATTTCTCTTTGAAGATGCATTACTGGGTATGAAGGATTTACTCCTTAGGTATCCAGAAGAGTTGAGGTTGCACAAGTATGCTGTTGTTGAAAAGCTGCGTGAACGCATTGGTGATGACAATAGACTGGTTCGAGATACGCTATATCAACTTTTTAAGTCAGTAATTTTACCTGGCTGTAAGGAGGTAATTTTTTATTCTTGTCTGAATGCAGCGAGGTAAAAATCTGTTGTGAATTAAATGTATTAATGCGAAACAAGGATGATTATATTTGATTATTTGCAGTTCAAGAAAGTTTTGGGTTGTTCATTACACTATTTTCCTCTTAATTTTTTCATGAGACATGTGTCTTATATGCCAAATTTTATTCAATTGTTGCCATGCATTGCACTAAATTAAACGGCCACACCATACTTCTGGATGTGCAAAGCCATTCCTAGCTGGGGGGAAATGGAATTTATTCTCTTTCATAGAAATTGACATAAATTATCTTTGAAGGGCTTATTCTTTTTCCTTCCTAGTTTTTACTTTTTCTTAATGTTATGCATCTTCCTTACAATAGAACAATTTGGTAGTTTCACACTGCTTTTATTGCATTTATGGATTCATCTAAGTGTAACATTGTTTTGAGATTTTGTTGTCATCATCTCTCTATTATTATCATTAAGTTCGGTGGTGTTTATAGCCAATGAATTTAATGTGACATTTTTTTCCCTTCTTTTCTTGTCCAGGATAATCAAGAGCTGTTGATTTCCTTGATGATGGCCTATATATTTAATGCAATGACGCATTTAGCAATCGATGTTCGGTTGATGGCTTTCAAATTTTTGGAGCTTGCTATCCAATACCATCCACCTTCCTTCTTCTTGAATGCTGAAAAGGTATCCTAAGATTGTGCTGTAAAATGATGTGTGCAGTGTTTTCGTTGGAATCATTATTGGATATGTTATTCTGATGTACAACTGTAGAATTTCTAATTTATGCTTTGGTCATTGACTATGAACTGTTATATGGTTTGTTCTTCTTCTATGCATTATTCTAATGGAATGGACTTTAGGCATATTCTTGTAGTTATGTACCTGTCGCAAAGATTGGATGTTACATAATCATCTTTTGAGACCCCACACTGTCTCTTAGTTACATTATAATGGTATTTTATGGCTAGAGTTTGCAACTTTGTCGTCTAGTGTTACGGATTGAGGCCTTATTCAACAACATTCTTTTTCTCCAAGATTCTGCTGTTTCTGTAATTCTTGGTCTCTTCTCTTCATGTTTTCTTTGCTCTCATTCTGCTCAATAACAGGAAAGTTCTTATAGATGTTGAGCTTTATGTTACTTGTCTTCTTCTTTCTTTCTTTCTTATTCCCACTAGACATGTTATTCCTGTATGCAGATATTCTTGATCGAATCTTTATCCTTGGTGGGTGTGTGAGCTTGTTTGTTTGGTTGCCTTTATATTTTCCACTGCTTTATTTCCTATCAATTGTTTATGGTTTAGTCTGTCTGTGTGGCTAATGAATCTAAATATTAGATGAACTCGAATTTTTCACTGTTACCGCTCTCTTTTTGTGTTTAAAGATAACTTTTAAGGTTGTTTTAACGATTGCTTCATTGGCAGATTCTTCAAAGCTTTGAGGATATTCTGCAGAGGAACCAGTTTTTTTTAGAGGACAAGGGCAAGCTCAAGACTGCTCTTGCCGGCCTGGAACTATGCTTGTCGCTTTTGCCATGTAACAAGAGAGAAGTTGGCTCGTGTGAAAAGGTATTTTTAAGTTTTCTGAAAATCCAGAGGGTTTGCACGTTTTCTTTCATTGTTTGTATTGTGCAGCATGAGCCTGCTTGTTTTCTTGTACCTTCCAGCTGTATTCTTTCATTGCACATTATGGTTGAAACTTTGCTGTTAAATTTTGTTATTGTTGTTATTATAATCAGCATTTTCCTCTACTTAGATGAGGGGTGCAAAGCATGTGTCAGTCAGAAAGCCATGAAAAGTAGCCTTGACTACACATGTGAAAGTTTTGAAAATAAATTTGTTTTATTCATACTCGGAGATCTGACTTCTGAAGCTGGACGGACAATTTTTAAATGGGAGAATATTTTTTTTTCTTGGGTTATGGTGGTGATCAGAGGGCAAATGAAAATAAAAAAAAAACTATCTGGGCATATAACTGCATCAGGAAGAAACTGTTCTGAGTTACTGCTTTTAGTCTCTTGCATTATTTATGAAATAGTTTTGTAATATCTTTCCTTTTACTTAATAGAATGGTGCTGGACAAGGGATACTGCATGCTTTTGAGCCTGATGTACTTGCAAAATCTGCTGGTATGTGATACATTGGTGCATGTGTTTATACGTCATTATCGATTATGTTCTACTGATGGCACCATGTGTCTAGTTATGGCTCATATCACGACATAGATCAATATGAGTTTGATAGTTGAAGTTCCTGAACATTGGAATGATAATACTTATTTTGGTAATGTAAGTTTATTAGTATGTACTTCTTAGTTTCAAATGCCTTGCAGTTGGCAGCAGTTCTCACAGCAGGAGAAATCAAAATTCACTCTGATGATATCAGCTTGTTACTTAGATTGTATTAATAAGTTGCTGTTTAGTGGGACAAGCATTCCGCAGTTCAAGAACTTCCAATTATTTAATACCTTTTTTCGTTTTCATATTGACCTATCATCATCTTGCTTTCTTTTGTAGGATGTTCAATCATCATCCCGAAACTAAAAGACCTTGTCCCAGTTCTAGTAAATTGTTTCCAAGATTTTATTCCAGAAGTTCAGACTGGCTCTCTTCTTAATACACAATCATTTGATTGTATGCTGTCCATACTTAACAGCATAAACCTTGCTGTCAAATTCTTCTTTTATATGACTGATGAGGGTAAACTAGAATCACAACCTTCTCAAGGGGGGCATGGTGTGACTATGTGTGATACTATCTCTGTGACACTAGTGAAGACGTTTTTGCAAGTTTTGTTTCCCCTGAACATGAGAAATCAACTTTCAGAAAAGGTATAAGTTATAACCTTAATATAACTTTTAAACTCATCATTGTTTCTGCAAAATGACTTCTTTAAGGGTCTCTTGATTGGTGTCACTTTATTTTGCATCCTTTCTATGGTCCTTCTGTTTTAATACTCTAGTAAGCATGGAAGCCTATAGCATTGCTTGAATATTTTATTTTTGTATTTTTGTGTCAAAATTTCCATCATTTGTAATTTTTCTCATTATCGATGTATTTGTCAATATTTTCATTGATATATTCCATTTTTTTGGACTCTTTTTATTTCATTGATAATGATATATTATACTTTGAATAAAATTGGTATAAAGTTATAGTACGAATGCAATGAATAATGTGTCTTTGACGTTCACATTTTATTTTTTTGTTCATCTTAGATATTTCTTGCATTTCTCTCAATTTCTGTTCTGTTATTTCTTGTATGTCTTGCAATTTCGATTCAGTATTTGGGAGTTTTCATTTCTATCTAATGGTATCTGAACATGTTGACATTTTCATAGAAGGTCATGTTTCCATAAGTCTGTCTTGTTCTATGGATTATATCAGGCCAACCCCTTGGCAGCTCTTACATTCTTGAAACCCGAGTGTATAGTAAGAATTCTATACTAGAGTTTTTTCTTGGGGGGAAATTTCAAACTTTAGGATCTGGGCAGGTGCTATATGGGCACCAAATATCTTAGAAAGGGATGTCTACTATGTGAGGCACATTCTTAGCTGTAGATGTGTGTGTGTGTGTGTGTGTGTGTGTGTAGTAACTCATTTCACATTTTATGAGGGTCTTTTGTTGCCAGTATTACAAGTTCTCTTTTTGAATTGAATCGGTTCTTTTCTATATCTGTTTGACAGGATGATGTTAAATATTTTGTCTTGAACACTCTGATGACAGAAATATTTTTGCACTTAAGCAAATGGATCTGCCCTCCTCCTGTTTTATTTGAGAAAATTTTAGAATTTCTGGAAGATTCTCTGCTTGGAAAGGTTGGTTCGTCTACCATAATGTTTTAGTATGAAGTTGCATTCATGCTGTTCAAATTTCTGCATCATGTGCTTTGTATTTCTTAAGAGTACTGATCTAGGTGTGATAAGCAGTTATAAGTATAATTGCATTGTAATTTGATTGTTTCTATTCAATGAATTGAAATATAAAGTAATCTCATATATTGACAAAAAAAAAATGATTTGCATTCTGCTAATGTGTATTAATAGTGTCGATGATGGCCTTCAGGGCTCATTGCACATCTTCCCCTTAAGCACAAAGGTGGGGGTTAATTTGGGATGCAAATACTGGTTTGGTGCCTGTTGTAATTTACCTTGAAAAAAAAATATTAAAATAATGTCTTCCATATAATAATGTAAATGATGGATTGTTGTTCCACAGCTTCACGTTTTGAAGGTAAAAAGAAGTTTATGATCTACATTTTGCCATGATAGTTTGGGGCTCAAATACTGGTGGGTGCTTGATGTAGTTTTCCTAGAAATTAAGACATATATTATTTCAATAGAATAATGTAACTGATAGGTTGTTACTTGCAGCATCAAATTTTGAAGAAAATATTTATGCTCTAGAACTTGCCAGGGTGGTTATTTTTTAAAGAAAATTTCATTCAATTTTGGTTACTGTATTTAATAGTTTTGTACTGTATGTTTTAGGTTACATTTCTAATACTTTCTGTAAAGCTTCTTTTAAAATGTTGGAAACTTGTTACTTTACAGGTATGCAATGACACGCTTTCTGGTAAGGCAGTCTGGGAGAAGCATTTAATTTCACTTCTTCCTTTTGTTCCAAAGCTTGTTTATCGAGTGGCAGATGACTGGAAGTCTCGCCTTCTTCAGGTATGAGCTGTGCTTAAAACTATTTTACATTCCAAGATTTTATCATCGGCAGAGTTATGTCAGCTGAATTCCTTTTTCCTTATAAGATTGTCTTGACTCTTTTCTTTAAGTACTTCAATGGTTGTGTAACTCTAGATTTGGTTCTAAAACAATTAGAGGTTCCCAATTTACACAGACCATTGTAGTGGGGTATTAAATGATTTATGTCTTTTAACTTCTGAAAATGGTGTTACCTATATATCATTAAATGCAGGCTTTTAGTGAGGCATTCAAGGACTGCAATCCTGTATCCCCTTTAAAATTGGCTTGTCTTTCCATACTGGAGGAGCTGCTAGTTCCTGTAAGCTTGATTCTATACCTCCTGCTTGCAATATCTCCAAGTTTTTTCTTTCCTTATAGTATAGCCGTGGTAGTAAGAAATCAGACTCATCTCTTTCTCTCTCTCAAATTGAATTTTGATAACTTTTCTACATATCATAGAGACAAGATATGCTGTACCTGGATCCGAGTATTTCCGAGATATTAGACTTTCAGATTACCTGGATAAGAGAGCTTCCTGTGTTGCTTATCCTGCTGGGTGATAAAAACCCATACTATTCCCAGGTAACATTTTTTTAACCTCGTAAGACAGACAGTAGTATTGACACAGAAGAATCTAGACAGTAGGTTTTGCATCTTGCATCTCTGAGTGAGGACCTTATTCAATATTATTGTCATTATTTATCATCTTTGTTTTTCTGCATAGTCAGTCTTTATCATCACCTATGATTTTTCACCCCATTATTTCTGGTTTATATTGCATGTTTCTTCAGGTTGTGCTGCACCTTCTACTTCGCCTGGGACAACGTGCTTTAGTGAACTCATCCTTTGCATGGGAATATGACAACATGCAATTGTCACTGCAAGAATTTTTTGGCATAAGTAAAGATGATGGTAAGAGCCCATTCAGTTGACACTAGTATTCTTTTTTGTGGATTAATCATCCGTCAGCAGACAACTTGGTTTCTTATGATTCTGCCTCTTGTTCTTGCAGGAAATGTATTATATGGTCCCTTTGTAAGGCTTCCCAGAGATTCTCAAGAACTCTCTCTTTCCTGCCTCTGCTATATCTCTAATTTGGGTCCACTTTTGCTGAAGTCAATAGCTTACTGTTGCCTATGTAAGTTATTCATATCTGCCTCGGTTAGATTCTGTATGGATTTGACAGCTTAGGTTTGGCATGCTGTACGAAGTTCTCTATAGATATTATTTTGACTTTTTTAATGTCTCATGCATGCCATTAATATGCAAGCTATTCTTGTTTCTGTTATAACAATTATAAGGGAACCTTTGGATTCCAAAAGTATTCCAGGTTAAAGTCACATGGGTACCAGATATGTTCCTTTCTGCACAGTAGTTTTGTTGGTAGAGTTATCTTTTACTACAAGAATCAGGAAAAAAAATCCTATCTGCATCAGTTTCTTCATTAGAAAGAGTATGTCATTTTAAAATCTGATGTAGAAACCATTTTGTTGCATCATTTTGTGGCTGAATGATAGTAATTTTCCTTCAACTGGAACATAGATGCTTGCCATTCATGTCTTAATGTAACTGTCATTTGTTAAGGGATTAAATCCAAACATATAGGGGGTTAGACATGCCATTAAACATCAAAGGGTGATTCTGATTGATGTTATATGGTAACAATATGAAGTAATGATGAATGTTCTCTCTTCTGCTTTCCAGTGATTTGTGAACATTGTTGAAGTATGACGAGTTATTTGCAAATTGGGATTGTTTAAGTGACATTTCTATCTATTTCCCGTTCATTGCAGGTCCTGATCTGGAACAATATGTATTATTTCGAATCATAGAGGTCCTGAATTCAGCTTATAAATCTGGGCATATTCAGATTGTTGATCACATTAGTTTCTTGATCACTTTGCTCTCCCATTTCAGAGTTTTCCCAGGTATGTCTGACAGAATTTCTTCTCCTCTTCATGGTTTGTATTAGTATGTGTAATTTCTATTTGTACCAGTTGACATCTTATGATGACTTTAAAATTTCTAATTTTCTACTAATATGATGACTTTCAAATGATTTATCGTTTTTCATGCTTTATCGTAATAAGGTAACTAAATTGCAAGTGTAAGACTTTGTCAACTTACGTTTTAAAGGCTGCTTCAGAACAAAAATCATCTTGCTCTACTTAAAAGCATATTATCTTGCTCCGAGATTTTGGGATAGAAAGTTCCTGCTCTGGACTATTTATAGCTATTTATTCTTTTTGCTGCCAAAGGATCTGATGCCTTCATATTAGTATTACTAGAGAACCAATTTATTACTTAAATGCATAATTTTTATTGCAATTTGTTGGGTTCCAAACCTAAAATTGCTTCATCATGGCAGAAAATATTGTTCCTGATAGAGAGAATGATGTGAATATCTCAAATCGAGGGACTTTTAAGTCACTCAGCCGAATCGTCTGCTCATGCCTGTCACAGATGGGTGATAATACTCTTGTTTTGCAGATGCTAGAGAAAATTATACTCGATCAGATGGTGAGTTGACTAGATAACTTCATCTTATTGTGTTCTTCTAGTTTACTTTACATCAATATCTTCTTAACTTCTTATTATTTTATAACTTCATCTTCTTAACTTTGTCAACTTACTGTGTGTTCCTGTGCTTTATTTCTGAAAGTTACAGTTTACCTATGTTTCCTGATTTTGATTTTTCTACATATTTCAGTCTCAAAATCCCCCTCTAGACAACGTTTGTGCTATGCTTAGGACGCTTATTACACTGGACTCTAAAACAACGATAATTTCCCAAGGAGCTTTTATAAGCCTAGGCAATATCCTTCCACGGTATCTGATTGACGTTGTACAGGTAACTTTCATTTCTTGTTTGGAGAGCATCTGCCTTAACCCCCCAAACACCATTTTTTACTTTCTTGTGTCTTCTAACTTAGTTTGGAATATGTTCCACTGAGAGGATTCCAGTGTTTTTGGTTTCTGAAATTCAATATTAATTGAATCTGTTATTCTCTGCTGCTCATATGTAAATTTGTCTTTCCCATGAAAATAAGTTTTTTCACGGGATGCTCAGGTTTGATATCGGTTATTGATGTAGGGCAAGATAGGGGTCAATTAAAGTGGAGAAAATCAAAGAAACAAGAGTGCTACAAAATAAGAAAGAATAATGCTCATGCATTCAAGAATAATATCTGGAAGTAGGAAAAAGAACGAGTCAGTGTTGCATATTTGTTAGTGGCTTGATTACATTTCATAGAAAAGAGGCTTGAGTTTTAAGATTTTTAGTAAAGTTTTAGTTTTGGATAACTTTATTCCTTGTCTCACAAGGATTTGGTTTTTTTTTTTTTTTTCACTAGTTAATCAGGATTTCTTTATGTTTCCTTTATTAATTAGATTTTTAGTATTAATGAAGATGCAAGGCAGCATTAGTATCATGCAAATAGTTGTCCAGGGTGGGATAATTGGGTTAGGATTAGGCTGGCCTCAGTACACTGTCTGCAAATGTAACCAAAATGAGGATAATAAATCAGGGTTAGGCTGGCCTTGGTACGTTTAATATCTTTCTAACAATGAGAAAGAGTAATTCATGCACATATAATAATTGACTTATTATCCTTGGCAAAGAGAAAAGACATCCACAAAGACATTTTGCTTTACAGGCTCATCTTAAATTGTTGTGTTTTCCAATAGGAACCTCTATGAAGTATAAATGTATCTTTGTGTGGTAAGTTGCTAGTTACCGTGTCATACTTCCATAGTTGCACGTTGTAACACAAGAATCGATGGATTGGAATCTTTAAATATCATGTCCTTTAATAAAAAGCCAACAAAATATAATTTTGTTTGCAATCTCATGCTACTGCTGGTCTGGAGGATGGGGTTTTGGAAGGGATGTCTATATATGTCTTTTTAATAATTATCAATATAGGGAACATTTCGCAGATGTCTTGCACTGATACTTTCTATATGTTTGTAGACGTGTAGTATTGTTTTACATTTTGTGCCCCCTCTTTGTGAACTTTTAAATTGTTGCATAACGCTCTAGTGCATACTATTCTATTTCAAACAATGAAGGTCCTTAGGCCTTGTTTCAGTTTTACCGTTTCTCAGGTATCTGCCTTCTGATGCAGTGCATTGTTGAAGATGACAAGAAGACCACCGTTTCCATTTCTTCAAGTTCATGTCGTTATTATCTCATCCCTTGCTTTGTCTTGTTTGATAAAAGTCACGAACTTCTGAATCTTGTATTGAATACATTGGGGTCATGGATAACTGAAAGTAGTTTGCCACATGTAACTGGTGATCATACCCACTACGCAACTGACATTTCAAGTATGGTAGATGCAGTCGTTTTCCTGCTGCAATTGATGCATATGGATGACAAAATCTGTCAAATCATATCTTCGTTCAAGGCAGAGATTGACTATATCATGGAAGGCATCAGGTTATTACAGGTATTTTCATTTGCACCCTCAGGCATAACCCTGCATATTCAGATAATCTTGAACTTTTTTCCCCTTACAGCATACCTGAAGCTTGTCCTCATTTGAATTTGATCATTTGATCCATTCCCGTGATAATTGCAATTATTATAAACTATAAATGTTTAAAAAGAGAGTAACTGCAGTGCAATGTCTAGTCAACATGTACATGTACACATATGGTATGTACTGCATGCAGTGGATGAAAGGATTGATATACGTAGTGTAGTGATGTATGGGGCAATGGCCAAAAATATATAAATTGTAATTTGAAGAGTGTTATGGATTGAAAAGTCTTTGATATTCTAGTTGATCTGTCACTCCATATGTAACTACTTTACAACTGGAAATTTTCGTCCCAGGTGTAATTCTTTCATTGGTTTGATTTGGTTTTTTTCCACGCGCTCAACTCTTATTTGTGCTCTTTGTGTTGAGATCTTTTTTTATTTTATTTTTACGGAAAAAAAAAAAAGGCGATCTTTAATCTTGTTCTACTTTATGTATGCAGTCATCAGCGGAAATCCGCATGACGATTGAAGAAAAGCACAAGGTGCAATGTGCACTTGGTAGACTACAGACTGTAATAATAACACTGCATAGTGAGATGCAGTCAGTCTAGAAGAACATTGTTAACCTGAGTTAACTTGCGTTGTGAGTCTTCTTCTTCATAACCATCTTTAGGATTCATTTATGTGTAGGGCCCTAATAATCCGCTTCGCTATTAAACCACTCACCCCCCCCCCCCTCCTCCTCCTCCTCCTCCTCCTCCTCCTCCTCTCTCTCTCTCTCTCTCTCTCTCTCTCTCTCAAATAAATAAATAAAGAGATGAAAGTGTGTAGGACTATTCAGAAGTTGATATCTCATGTGTACACAATCCAGTGGGAGGAGGGAGATGAAAGTATATGGCTCTGGAATGTGCTTTAGCCCTTGTAGCTTTAAAATCACACTTGGATGACATTTGGGATAACGATTAGTGAATGACCAATTTTAGATAACCAGTTTAACTACTTGTTTTCCGGACAGCTATAAGCATCCGCTGCATCTGATTCCGTTTGTTGCAGGAATACGCAACTATGGTGGAAGTACAAGGAGTTAAAAGAGAACAGACGGTGCAGATCCAGTAGCTAGAGTACGGCTTCCAGATTGATGTTGGTCGTCAATCCTTGACTTGGTTCAGCTTAGGTACTCGAAGGCCGGGACTGAATGCACTTCTCCCATGGCCGTTGTGTCTACCTCATGGTTTTCAACGAGTGTAACTAATCAAAAGCAAAAGAAGAAAAGAGTCTCAAACACGTACCAAATTTTTCGGGTTTTGGGGGCATGAAGCTAAAGTAGTGTCTCCATCGTATATCTGGCGGTGTTGGGTGTCCAATTTTGTTATAGAAAGATTGAAACAGATTGATGGTGATTTAGGAATAGTTTTTCTTTGTACTTTTACTCCTTATCTATAACCTAGTAATTAACAAGATCATTATTTTTGTTAATCCTGTTATTTACAACCAAAAACATACTAAATTCTCCGAAATAACAAATTTGTTCAAAGTATTCCAGGAACACACAAAAATGAAAAATAGAAGAAGAACAAAACAAGATTGGTGCAGATAATAACCCAAATGCCCTCGAAAGACTTAATATTTTCTTCATATATTTATGATTTGTAAACCATCTCAAATAGAAGAAGATTCATGTATGGTTAATCAACTGAACTTGTCATAATTCACGTCTTTTGTGTCCCGACAAGCATACTCTCTCTCTCGCTCACTCCTGAATCGTTCTTAGAAGATCAAGGGTCAGTCGACGGTGTGCTACTTCAAAAGATCCTCCTAGTCAGCTTTCTGACGCCTTATGGGTTTAATTGCTTGTTATTATGTCAGACTTTATGATTTGTGTTTCAAGGTGGAACCAGGGGAAGCTTGCAACCTTTAGCTAGGATTACAACGATGTCGACCCTAAACTGGCTTGTTAAATGTTTAACACTTTAAAAGTCTTTAGTTTTCATTAACTCTGAAATTTATGTTTGTATGCAATGTAACTCATTATTTATCTAATTAATTAAGTGATTGACAATAATACTTACATGTATATAATAGAATCGTCATCTGACAGTCATATGTAATATATGCGAATATACGTAAATTGGGAGATCATATCTGACCGTTGAAATGATGATTGTGCTAAATACATATAAAAAAAAGTAACAAAATAAAAAGTGATCAAATTCAATAAAACATTGCTAGGGTTAGTTCAAAAGGAACAGAAGGACCCAAAGAAATAAATTAGGCGGGAAATTTGACTCGATCCCACAATTTCCCCAATTGCTCTAACCTCAATGAAATCAGATCCAATTCAAATCAAATCCGACGAATTCATGCAATGCAATCAAAGATCAGTGCCTTCTTCAAACCCTCCTCTTCCTCTTGCCCCAACCCAGCAGCCGCATCTCCTCTTCTTTCCAACGAAAACGACGACGAATTGAGCGTCTGGGAGAATACGCAGCACCAGTACTGTAACACCTACAAGCGAAGATCTCCAAACCCTCAAAGGTATTTTTTTTTTGCTCTGGGCTTTCTGCTGTTTGGATGCCGAGAAAAAACGTTTCAACTTTTGTTTTTATTTTTTATTAAAAGTTGTTTCTGGGTAGCTTCTGTTAAGACAATTAGGAACTGGGGTTAGCCTGGATTTAAAATTTTGGGATTTTCCTTATAGAAAATCTGAGATTTAGTTTATTTATGAATATATTGATTTACTGACTGTTTAAATTTATATTTATTTGCTTTTGTTTCCCTTCCAATCTTTTCTTTGTGTGCTAAAGTAGTGGAAGGGACAAAAATCCAGTGAACCAATTGCCGGAGAAACCCTTTTCTGATGGTAATTCCGGGAAGCCGGAATCGACCACATTGGGAAGAATAGTGACCAAGAACAAGAAGAGAAGCTATGCTCAGTTCTATCTGGACTTTGGACAGTCTGATTTCAATCTGCACACGTGCTCCACGTGCGGGGTCAAGTATACCGCCGGAGACGAAGACGATGAGAAGTCTCACAGGGCATTTCACAAGGAGTATACCAATGGAATTCCATTCAAGGTGCAAATTCGTTATAGGTTTTGTGTCTCCTTTGTTAGGTCCATTGATAAAACAATGAGATTGTTAGAAATGGGTGCTTGTTTACTCAAATTGCTGACCAAATTTTGCAGGGATGGTGCAATGAGAGGGTTGTTCATTCGCCTTCTGTGGAAGGAGGTCGGATTGTTTTGGTGTTGGATTCTGATCCTCCGGCGCAGAGAAACAAGGTTCGAACACAAAATCTGTTTTCATGAATTTGATACTTTATTAGAGGATTGAATTGGATTGGATAGGATAATTCATAGAATTCAAGGTATGATAAAGGTAGAGGTGAATGATTAGAGTGAAGGAAACTTACCCCATCTGGCTTCTACCTCAAGTTAAACACAGTTTTCATTTCTTGCTTCAACCATACCTTGAAGATAATGGGTTATATAATCAAATCCAACCCTAGACACCAAACGAGCCCTATGTATGCGGTATTGTTTCAAGTTAACTCGAAGATGCACTTAATGGGGCTACTATGTTGTATGGCAGGTTGGGGAAGTTGTGAAGAGAATGGAGAGTGAGCTTGGTAATGGATGGATTTTGCACAAGTTGTGTAAGGTGAGTGACAATTAACTTGGTCATTTAGAAAATGCCACCAGAACTTTATTTGCATCAAATGTCTTTTATTGAATTACCATTAACTTCCGGATTTGTGCATTCTTTGGACGACTTTCATAGGCCTTTATGAATACTTCGGTGCCATGTAACTCCAATCTTTTGACAGTTTCAGGAGTGCAATAATGCATTTTATCAGTATTTTTATGTGGATGGTTTCCAGTATCTGACTATTGTTTTTGTAGGTATATCTGTTCATTTTATCCCAAAGGGTTGCTGGCTGTCTAGTTGTGGAACCAATAACAGAAGCATACAAAGTTCCTTCATTTGCAGCTGATGGAAGTTCTGATGGTACTACAACACATGAAGCAAAATCATCTACTCTCCAATTTGGGGATATCAGGTTTCAGAGGGAAGTCATGAGAAAAGCCCCTTCTGTTCCTAAAGCGTTGAATGAGAATCTCAACGGTGCTATCTTCTGCGAAAGGGAAGCAGTGGCTGCTGTTTGCGGCGTTAGAGCCATTTGGGTCACTCCATCTAACAGAAGAAAACACATAGCCACCCAGTTATTAGATGCCCTGAGGTATGTTCATGTTCAAGTCCTTGCTATCCTCTCTATGGATTTTCTTTTCGAGTGGATTTTATTATATTTTCATCACATTGCAATCAAATTGTACGATATTGTAACTCTGCGATTGGATCATGAACTGCTAGCCAAATTACATCAGCTAAATATAAGTAGATTTTAGTATAATAAATTGTCCAAGAATCTGAAAGAAACGCAGGTTTTTTTCTTATTCATACGGATCATATGTCCTTCGGAACTAGCAAATGCTTTTGAACCTATGATCATCTGGAAATCACTTTCTGTCCTATTATCCCAGAAGACTGAATCGCTTGCTTCTTTTCGATGTCTGCTCCGATGAGCATTTGGCTGTTTACTTATTATTTCCCCATCACAGGAAAAGTTTCTGCATGGGATTTGTCCTCGAACGCTCTCAACTGGCATTCTCTCAACCAACATCAGCTGGAAAGGCATTGGCATCCAATTATATTGGTGGTGGTGGATATTTTCTGGTTTACAAAACCAACCATACTGTCCCATAAAACTCAGATATTTGTGTCCATCTGTGCCTTGAGTTTAATTCCTTTAGAAACAATTTTGACATGTTTGCTAAATTCTAAAAGCTAGAAATTCAGTTCTTCAATCTGATTTTTTGAAGTGATTCTCATGCACTTGTCTCCAGTTAGGCTCTCCTTTTGATCTCCGTCTCGTCTCCATGTATGTAGTTTACACTATCGTCTATTTACTAGACGATATTGTAAATCACGTACTCTTGTTTACGAGGAAGGGATTCAAACTCCGGTGCAAAGTGAGCTTGTGTCTTAATTATAAAAAACATGTATATCAGTAATTCAGTAAAATATATATATATATATATATTTGAAATTTGGTGTAGTATATGAGATCTTATTCTTCCTTATTGAACAGTTCAAAACACAAAGAATAGATGTTTAATAATGTTAAATAACATGTTTTAGTAATTAAATAAAACCCTGCAGAGTAATTAATTATATTTGAGGAATTTGTTTAATAATGTATGTTTTAGAGACCCCATGCCTGGAGGCCTCAAACCTTCAGCCTTTTATATTATCAAATACAGCCAGAAATATATAGAAACCCAAAAATCAACTAATTGGACCTTTTCAATTATCTATTAGGGGGAGCAGCCTCCATGGATGACGTCTACAGAAAGAGATGTTAAAACTTCAAACAACTTCGTTGCCAAAATGTGCGTGTTTGTTTCTCTGCACTTAAGTTTAAAACTCTTTATTGTATATTTTCATTGATACAATGTTATGGATAGGAAGGTAGATTATAGGTATAGGTTGAACGCTTTAAACCTTCATAACTACGGAAGGGGAACCTCTTCGGATCCCTTCCACCTGAGCCAACTAAGCACAAAATTCGGGCCTTGAAATTTGATCCAACAGCTAAAGTTATTATAACTTTAATGTGACCCCTCCTTGTTTTTAGCCGTTTGATCAAATTTCAAGGATCCTGATTTTTTGCTCAGTTGGCTCAGGTGGAAGGGATCCGGAGATGATCTCTTTCCCATAACTACAATGCCCTCCTAAACCTTTATGTATATTACAATAATTTAAAATAAAATATTATCTAGAAAAGAAGTACCTCAATGACTTTTTTGCACTAGGAGGGCAAATAAGAGCCAAGAGGATCCTTACCGGATTCTCTTTGTCTGGATTCTGGATAATCTCCAATCATATCCGTTCATTGTATATTGTGCGGTCATTAACCATCGTAAATTTTTTAATTTAAAATTGAATAAAAACAGTACCTGACAAAAATTGATTGCACGATGTACTATGAACTAATGTGATTGGAGGATCTCGAGAATCTCACAAAGAGAATTCGGTGAGGATCCTCTCTCAAATAAGAGTACCCTTCTCTCAAACTCTAGTCTATGAATCAAGAAAGTTATGGTCATCTTTAACTTTTGTTGTTTTACTATCTTCTACATGGTTAAATTAAGATCAGACAATAGGATAACCTTAATTTTTTTAAGACCATGAGGCCTACAAGAACGGGACTAAAAGCAAATAACTTATAAATAAATAAAAATACTTCTAAATCGTAGTCCTAACCGCAGCGGCACCCAAATGTGTTTACCGTCAAACACACTCCCAAGGATGCAACGGAATTTGTGGCGATTTTATTTCCAATACATTTATAATTGTTGTAATTTTTTAAAACTGAGAAAACATGTTTGGCTATTTGGTCGAGAGAAGAAAGCTACTCCGATCAGACTGACCAATGCCCAGTAGGATGATGACGTGTATCATGGTTGGCAGCCAAGAAGACAGAGGTTGACGTGACGTGTTGAACTGATAGAAGAACGCAAAACATTTTATTTTATTTTCTTTACTTTCTTCTCTTTAATCTATTTTTATTTGCTTATTGTCTGTTGGCAAATTTGAGAATCAAGAAAAGAAATCATCTTATTTTTCAAAAATTTATCACCCACCTTTTTCAATTTTTGATTGTCAGATCGAATAAATTGAAGATTAACGTAAAAAAATTAATAAAGGTGTGTAAGAGGTAAAAATAGATATGTGAATAGCACTATCCTAAAGTAATCATAGTAGATACGAAGTTTTGGAATGATTTCAAGCTCATTTCTCCGCCAGACATTTGTCAAACCTCTCATACCTTTCTAGAGATTATTAGTTGGTTTCCTCCTCCTCCAGGAGTTTGTTAAATTAAACTTTGATAGATCTGTTTTAAATGAAAGTTTCATTATTCATTCTCAAGTAAGTTCTCCTTTAATTGTTGGAGCTAAACCCCTTGGTTCTACAAACGTGTTTTTAATCGAAGCTTCAGCACTCTGTCTAGGATTTTCTCAAGCAATTAGGGTTGGTCACAAGAAAATTGTAAGAAGGGGACTCGAAGGTTTTGATTGGTTATGTGAATGGTTCTTGCTCAATTCCTTGGAAATTTTGTTTGCTGCTTGGGTACATCCATAAACTTTTCCATGATTTTGAGGGTATTACTTTTGTTCATGTTTGTTGGGAGGCCAACTTCGTGAATGATAAATTAACCGCTTTATGACACTTTATTTCGTCAAATTGTACTGGCTTGATTTTACCCCTGATAGTGTAAGGCTTTCCTTACACTTTGATAATTGTTGTATTAGTTGCCCAAGGGACTTTTGCGTTTAATTTATTTCCTACTTTAAAAACAAACGATTTTATTTAATAAAACTAAAAAATCAAGTTTTTGACCTACTTCATTCAGAATTTAGACTCTTTTTATTTTTATATTTCTGTTTTCGATTCTAATTTAGAACAGTAATGTTTTTATTAAGAAAAAAAAAATCCCCATTTTTCCTAATAACCAGAACAAAACAAATATATTGTCTCAACAAAAAATAATAAATACAACGTAAAAAAACAATGAATTTCCGAGACTGGCCAAACAAACCGGAACGCCGCCGTTTTCGGTTGCTTGGGCCCCAAGCATCCAAATATCACATAAAAGGAATGTGTGATCTGGAAGATACGATCGAGCTACCCGTAACCTGGCTCCTCACGAAAACATCAAAAACATAATTCCCGAAATACCCCTACCGCCTTGCCATATTTACAACGTCAGTCCTAAACCCCCACACCTCTCTATATAAACCCCCTTTCCTCTGTTCATTTCTCCCCCTCCCCCAAAAATCCCCTTATTTACGATCGGATTTCAAAACTCCGACGAATTTATCACCGGAAATCTGACGTCACCTCATCGGAGACGGGATATAGTAAAGATGATGGAGGCCGAAAGAGGCGTCTCGTTCCCGGTCGTCTTCTCCGACGGTGAGACCGAGACCGATATCGGCGACCTCGTCGTCTACCCGGAGCTTGATTTCTCGCGGTTCCTGTCGGTTCTGAGTCAAAAGATCGGAATCCTGCCGGGGCAGTTCACCGTCTTCCTCTCCTCGCCGGAGACCCGCCAGCGAATCCCCATCACCGGCAAGGTCAACTTCAGCGCGATTTCTCGCGAGAAGAATTGCTTCTTCCTCGTGGAGCTCAAGCGGTCGAGGCGCGAGCGGCGGCGGAAGAATCACAACTACCAGGTCCCCCGCCACCACCAGGACTTCCGAGAAGATGAGTACCGCAACACGGCGTCGCTTGGAGCTCAAAATCCGATCAACAAGAATCTCCATCTCGAGAATGTTATGCTATTAAAGCGCGGCATGGAGATCGAAAACGTCGCCGGATTGGCCATGCCTTTTGCGGGTCAGGTCGAGTACGAGAATCGGGTCAGAGAGCTGCAGATTGAGAAAGAGAGGTACTTGATGAACATGGGCCTGGGAAGGGCCGATGGGCCCGGACTCGGGCTGGGCAGCCGGAGTGGAGCGACAGTATGCGAGGAGTGTTCGAGGGCGAACGAGATGGGGAGAGAAGTCGGGTTCCACTGGTGCGCTTACGACCCTGTGACTTTCGGGTTCAGGTCGCCGGCCGGTCCGATTTCCCGACCCGTTAAAGGGTCCGACTAGAAAGGTCACTTCATTCTGGGTTTTTTTATTGGTTGGTGATAGCGAGATTGATAGTATGCGGTTTGGTATACGATAAGGAAGGTATACCTGACTATGACATAATTTAAGGTGTGAATATTTTGTGGATATGGTCGTATGGGTTACGAAAGTGTTTGAGAACGATGTCGTTTTAGGAAATTGGAGGTGATATTTTGGGGGTGAATGTGCAATTTAGGGTTTTGAAAGGTGTAGTTGAAACTGATATGTAGCTGCCTGGATGGGAAAGATATTTCCTATTTGGTGTTTGGGAAGAGGAATTGGGTTTTTGGGTTTTTTTTATAATTCCATGGATTGGATTAGTTTCCCATCCCAATTAGGATTAAGTTATTAGTAGTAAAGGAGGGGCTCCTCAGTTTCCAGGGCTTGTATAATTATTGGTTTTTATCATTTGCTTCGTTGTTTTAGATGTGCTTTATTAAAAAACGGATTCTGTGATTCGAGAATAATTGATTATAAAATAAAACGCATTGATTAACTGTATTTTAAAAGCGTTATGAGTATGAAAAATACTCTAAAAGTGTTTAGTTAAAAAAAAAAAAAAAAGCATTCAATAAATTTTAATATAAAAATAAAATAAATTCAAAAGTCTAATTAAATAAATTGTCCCAAAAATAAATAGAAGAAAATTTTGGATCTTCGAGTTAAAAGATTGTTATTTGGAGCTTGTTATGAGTTTTTGAAAATTATGATGTAAAGTGTGAGTGGTAAATTTTCCACTTTGGTAAGTTGGTTTTTTCTTTTAGAAGCTAAAACCATCCATCAACACAATTAATGAATATTGTTTATGTATTGTACGAATTTCAAATTCTTTTATAATTGAATATCGTAATTTGAACTAAAAAAACTATCAATTAACGCAGTTAAAAATAATTATCAGCAGTTGCAGGGAGAGTTATGCTCCAAATATGTGTGTCATCAACAGAGTGTTATTATCAAATCTCAATTTATTTATTTTATTCTTTCTCATTCATTAAATTTACCTCGACAAATATACATAAACATTCTAGTCTTAAAATTCAACATTTTGGACATTCATAATTGAATTGAACGCTCGACTCTTGCATTTGACAACGAACGCAGTACAGGTCCTGAGACACTAAGGTGATTGTGAGGACTTTGATGCCCAAAATTCATCTTAATACCCAAAAGTTCACCAAAACTCGTTGCAAATTCTTCGCAACATGCACTTCCATCGCATAACCTCGAATTCTCAATTAACATGAGAAAAGTAAAAATTCATTCTCAGCTTTCAAACAAAGACGTGTTACTTCAAAACTTCATTATAATCGAATGATGTCAAACTTGAAACTGATATAGAATTGGTCACCTTGAGCAAAGGAACCATCAAAATAACGGATAAGAATTTGGTACATCAAACTGTACTGAATTATACATTTAATTTGAGAAGTATAACCAAGCGGATGTGAATCGCACACAAAAAATTCGGCATGATTAATACATAACTGCACCAAACAACCAAGTTCGCATAATTAATCATACGCAATCTTTTATATGAGCTGCCAAACAAGTTCTTAAAGCCAAGACCTGCATAGGTGCACCTTGGCGTGCGGCCATGGACCACGGACCCATCCAGCTTGTTATCCCTCGAACCTAGCCTTCTGACGAGGGAGTACCCGCTCCTTAACAATGGCCCAAACGAGTGAGTTATGAGCCCGACCAATTAACCCAAAAGAGATGCATGTTTACTTATTTGTATACACCCACTCTGTAGCCCATCATTTGTGTGCAAAAAGGACGAGTCTCATCAAAGTGGTGGCCGATTAAATCCGTTATGTTGATTTAGAGAGATTTTTTAGTGTGACGGGAACCCGAGACGGTACATCACGTGTCATTATACAAATGGTGGGATATGTGTGTTAAAACGTTAATAACTTAAAAAAATACAATTTCCCACCACTTGTATAAAAACACGTGTATCATCCGTGTTCCAGTCACAAGGTAAAAATTTCGTTGATTTGGTGCCTGCAAAACGTATCAGACTTTCTCGCGTTACCTCTCCCACATCACCCACATACATCTTTCATCACCCTGATCCTCATTTAATCGCCAAGTGTCCATAAGACAGATGTTGGATTTCTGCAATTGCAAATCCATCAGCAGCTTCTACTTTTACCTAATCATAAATGGACAAGTGTCCAATCTGTGTATACAGTTTTACCTATTTGGACAACTGTCCATTTGTATTTGAGTAGAAGCAGGAGTTGCGGTAGCCAAGTAGTGTTATATAGAATAGAAGGAGGTTTTGAGTTAAGGAGTAGTGGAAGCGCGAACGAGCCGACCTGATATGGCCCGAATCCTCAAAATGTGATGCTGATGTTCAGAGAGTGGTCACAGGGGCCTAAAACCTAAAATAGAGGAGAATAACTTAAATACAACAAGTTATTGCAACCGTAGCATTTAGGTCTAATAATGTATTAACACGTAAAAAAATACTACAGAATATGACTGATTGGGATGTGATGGTAGTGATGAATAGTGATGGTAAATCCGTCCCATGCCATTGATTCTCAAAGTGATAGAACTAGGACTTGTTTGGTACCACTTTAATTTCCTATATAAGGTTTTAAATTAATTTTGTAAGGAAATTTTGGAAACTCGCGTGTTTTCATGATATTGTAAATAAATTATGGGCTGGGTTGTTTTCAAAATTTTATTAGTTCCATTGAAGCCTTGCTAGTTGGAATTGAAAATTGCTCGGTGCCTCATCAATTAGTTTCCAAAAACTCGTTTTTCTTGGGAACCAAACAGGCCGTAACACACAGACCCATTTTCTTTCTTCTTTAGAGAGAGAGAGAGAGAGAGTTGTAACGTCGTTTTAAAATTAACTTTTGTCCATATTGCAGTGCCGCTTTTAGACCTTTAAAATCCCCCTCTTTATTTTTCTATGTTTTTTTCTCTCTGCCTTTGTTGGGTTTTTTCTTCAGTGCTTGCATATTTGCAAGGAGAAATTTTCATTTTTTGTTTGTTGGTTGTGTGAAATTTGCTGGGTTTATGCTAAAAATGGCTGGATTTCCACCAAATCCCGACGACGGTGAACTATGGCTTCCATCTGATTTTTTTTTTTCAACGAAGCAGCTTCTTCAACCTCCATACTTAGCCGTCACCATTTCTCTAATACCACGGACGACCTCGCTCGGCAGTTGGCTTCTCTCTCTCTCTCCTCAAACAATACCAAAGTCCAAGCCTTTCAAATCTTTAGGTCTCTCTCTCCTGACTCACACACAGCTTGATTTCCATTGCACCCTTTGCTTTGCATGAATGTCTAACATGGGGTGTTTTGAATTTTAACAGAGTTTGCACCGGGTCAGATTGGCGGTGCGGTCCACCCGGCTTGATTAATTGGCCCAGAGGTACTTTAATCTCGGCGACAGCCATGGTTTTGTACAAAAAGGTCCTATTTTTCATGGGTACGGGACTCAACACCTCAATTACCACTCTCAGTTCATGAACCCAGCTCAACTTCTGGTAAATACAGGACCAGAAAACTGAACCGAATTTTTTTGCCCTTAGTCTATATTCAAATGTTTTGCTTACTTTAATAAATGAAAGTATTGTCATTTAGTACTACAATTTAAAGTGATCTATAAGTTTGAACATCGAAAATGGTGAGTTTGCAACTAAATTTATTTCCACATTAATGTACATATACTTGTAATATTTGGGCAGGTTGGTAGCTTTTTGGAAACCAGAAATGGGATTCCGAGGAGACAGCAAAACCGTGTTTTGCCATTCCAAGGTAGATGGAATGGATCAATGGGTGGTTTTGGGAGGGTTTGTGGAGGCACATGCGTGTTTCATCCCAGGGTTTTGCATTCCACAACCATAACCACCACCACCGCCATAACCAGTAATCCGGAGGTCGTAAGGAAGCAGGGTCAGTTATTAATTCCTTCTGAGTCTTTTTTTGTCCCAGGCAAAGTATGGTTTTGTATTGTTTTATATGTTAGATGAAACAGGGCGTCTAGTGATTAGTGGTATTAAACCAAGTACGCAATGTTATCTTAAAAAAATTAAAACACTTTACAATGTCTAATAGGTTTGTGCACAACCGTCTTAGCGTTCCCGTTTCATGTTCTGACCTCCATTTGTTTCTTGCTTCTTTTCTGTGTTTGAAGACATGATATTTGTTTGTGTGTTGATCCATTTGTTTATTTTCTGTTTCGTTTAACTTTTGTTTAACTTCTCGTATCATGTCTAAATATGTTACATCATTGCTGTCTGCAAAATGTTTTGTGTCGATATATGAAACAGTGCGTGCATTTTACACAAATTGTAAGAAGAAGACGTATGCCTTCTTTGATGCTACGTGTTTTCAATTAAGTTTTTTAGCAATTTGTTTTAAGTTCAGAAAGATTGACGCTAAATATATTGAATAATTCAAAGAAAATTAAAATAATATGAAGGAAGGAGAAACATGTTTAAAAAGAGACGGTGTGAAAATCACTTATCATAGAATAACGACTATCAATCGTCCATGCATTCATGGCAGTTAATGGTAGCATGCACGTTGTCATGTTTGCAAACGAGAATTTTATCCTTCCAAGAGAAATGCTAAGGGGATTCTCTCAGAAGTCGGAGTCTTTATGAATTCTCTGTCATCTCATGTTTTTAACTTAATGTTTTATATTGTTGACGCAAAAATTGATGTTAAAGAAAGTTCATAAAGTGTTCTACTTTTGAGAGGCTCCCTTGGAATTTCTCTTCATCCAAATATCATGATTGAGTTATTGATTATATGTTATGTTGTAGGTTTAAGAAATAGGGAGGAGATTAAAGCCATCAAAAGCGTTTGTTCCAATGCTGGTTTGCCTCGAGACTGGACTTATTGAGCCTTTGTGACCTTTCTCTAACTGTGGTATTCTGTCTTGTTCATCGAAGAAGAATAGAAGTTTAATTATCTTGAGTTTTGTGCAGAAGAAATGTAAGAAAAGACCAGTAACTTGTGTGTGTTTATTTTTCCCTTCACTTTGTAAGGGTAGATTTTGCTGAATAAATAAAAACTTAGTTACTTTTCTTTGATTTTGCGTCATAAACTTAACACGTATTAATTAATAATAAACCTCATAGAATACTAATCAATGATAAAGCTCACAAAAATGTATAAAATGAGTTTAGAAGATTCAATCGCTCAACACCCAAGCACATGCATAGGGAGGAGCGCACATAAGATTGTGCGCAAAAATTCTTCTAATTGTGAATGTGTATTGCGTAATGGGTTAAGAGTAACTCAATAAGAAAGGTTAAGAGTTCGATTTTCCCTATACAACCCTTTTATTCTTAAAATTGATAAGTGGCATCAATAAACCCAATCCATGTGAGAGGCTAGAAAAAGTAACTTTCGAAAGCTCGATGCCAAGGCTTTGTTAGTCTATTGACTCTATTCGCGCGGTGTTGAAAGTTGCTAAATCATATCATCAATGTTATCCGTTCCTAGAGGATTTGTTATCCTAGGCGTGAAACAGGAAGAGCGATAGAAGATGAATTTTTTAAAAAGAAAAACTAATGAAAAGTATTTGAAAATTTTGAGTTTTAACGATAAGGACAAAATAAATGATAAAGTGAATAGTATCAGGTAGACCTGTAAACGGGTCGGGTTTATTGGGTTTGGGTTGGGTTCTACCCGACCCGTTAAGTTAACGGGTCATCCGAACCCAACCCGTTAAGCTAACGGGTCACCTGTTTCACCCGTTAACATCCGTTAACAATTATTATTATTATTATTATTATTATTATTTTTTTTTTTTTTTTTTTTTGCATAAAGTTTATTTTTTGTTGTTAAGATTTGACTGAAATTACTAAAATATCCTCAACTAACGGGTGCTAACGAGTTGATCCAAAGTGACCCATTATTTAATGGGTCATTAACGGGTTCATCCGTTAGCAATCCGACCCGTTAAGCATCCACCCAAATACTAATATTAACGGGTTGGGTTCAAAATGCCTGGTCTACTCGCATGCAAGCACCCTCTATACAAATTGATACAGTTATATTTTAGGTGTGTTTCGGTCGAATTAATGCTACTTAAGCTTTGATCTGTATTCATTTTTCTGCTCAGAAACGTAGCCTCGGTGAAAGTAGACTTGTAAACGGGTCGGGACCCGACCCGTTAAGTTAACGGGTCATCTAAACCCAACCCGTTAAGCTAACGAGTCATCCGAACCCGACCCGTTAAGCTAACGGATTACTCGTTTCACCCGTTAACATCTGTTAACAATTATTATTATTTTTTTGCATAGAGTTTATTTTTGGGAGTTTTAACGAAAAGCCCACGGTACTGTTCACTTTAACGAAAAACCATATTTTTACACTAAAACGTCAATCTGGTACTATTCACTTTACCCTTTATTTTGTCCTTATTATTAAAACTCAAAGTTTTCAAGCCTTTTTCATTAGTTTTCCTTTTATTTTTTGTTGTTAAGACTTGACTGAAATTACTAAAATATCCTCAACTAACAGGTCTAATAGGTTGACCCAAAGTGACCCGTTATTTAATGGGTTGTTAACGGGTTCATCCGTTAACGACCCGACCCGTTAAGCATCCATCCAAATACTAATATTAATGGGTCGGGTCGTGTTAATGGGTCAGGTCCAAAATGCTAGGTCTAATATTATGATTGACTTTTTAGTGTAAAAATATAAGTTTTCGTTAAAATGAACAGTACCGAAAACTTTTCGTTAAAGTTCAATTTTTTAAAATCTTCTTAAAATTTCAGCTACGAGTCGGCTGAAGATGCTCAAAGTATGGGAGTTTTATACAAAAATGTCTCTATACAATTAGTGTTGAAATTATTCAAAATAAACTGTATTAAGTTTTCGTTGTTGGACTTTACGTTCTTCAACAAAAATGTCAAATTTATGTCAGTCACCTCTTCAGCACCATCCAACATCAACATGTGCATCTAAGTTGTGAGAATTCAAATCATTTCTCCATTGGAAAGAGAAATACAACTCAACTAATAGCTGGTTGGTACACAAATATATTTATTTAAAGAAAAAAAAGTCACACTATTTATTTTAATACAACAAATATTTACACCAAGTCGTGAAGAAATTAGGATAAGCCATACAAAGATTTTATCATATTAATTTGGTACCAATGAGATTCAAACCTATCTTCTCACACCTACAAATAAAGATGTATACTACTAAACTAGCAGCTAAAGTACGCACAATTTATTAGAAAGGAAAGGGATTCGGAGGATCCCTTATACTAAATTTACCAAATCCATTAATCTAAGTCCTTGAAATTTGATCTAATGGCTAAAAACAGGAGCTCCTTTAAAATTATAATAATTTTAATCGTTGGATTAAATTTTAAGGATTCGAATTAATGAATTTGACGGAAGGGATCCTTTCCTATTAGAAAACCACGGCCGAACGAGATTGGGTCCCACATATATAGAGCCCTCCACTGACACGACGATCCTGTTTCCTGTTTCGTTCCCATATAACCACGTTCGTTCGTTTCCCTCCGCATTTCGACGACGGACGAAAAGAAAATGAACAACTTATTACGCAACGTCTCTCTCATCCGATGTCTCCGTCACAACAAACCCGTGCTCTGAAATTTAATCGCACGTTTCGCATTTTCTCTCTTGCCAAACAGTCACTGAGAAAGTGAGGGAAAATCCGGCGAGAAAATTTTGAAAGATGGGGGTTCCGCAGGCAATGGAGGCCCTGGAAGCGAGAGCTTCGTCTATGAGAGACGCGCTGCACAAGAGCCAGACCATCACCGACAACATGGTCGCCATTCTCGGCTCCTTCGACCACCGCCTTTCCGCCCTCGAAACCGCCATGCGTCCCACTCAGGTCAGTCACCTCGCTTTCTCTCTCTCTGTTTATTTCTCTGCTTGTTTCCCGAGAAACCTGAGGAAAATGTCACCTTCTTCATCGTCGTTCGGAAATGTACTTGTTTATAAACGCTGCGTTTGTTCGTCTGGTGTAATTTATGTCTCTTTTGGTTTGATATATATTTTTTTCTTCATATAATGTAAGTATACGTAGATGGAGCTGATGAGATGTTTAGACTTAATTGACATAAATTCAGGATTTTGATTTGGGTTTCTTTGTGAATTGGTGAAAATTGTGGATGGTAGATTAGGACTCATTCGATTCGGAAGGCGCATGAGAACATTGATAAGACATTGAAGGCTGTAGAGGTTATATTGGGGCAATTCGACCTCACACGAAAGGTTAATTAGCTCTTATTCGATTTGTTGATGCAATGCAATTTGTAATTTGTTCTTGGTTGTTGACGTATATGAAGAATTTGATTGGAAAATGTGGCGGTGTTGGTTTAGGCAGAGGCTAAAATACTGAAAGGGCCTCATGAGGATTTGGAAAGCTATTTGGAAGCAATTGATCAGCTGAGAAGCATCATTCATTTCTTTAGTAGCCACAAAAATGTTAAGAGTAGTGATGGGGTGCTTCATCATGCCAATAACTTGCTTTCGAAAGCCATCTCGAAGCTCGAAGATGAGTTTAGACAGCTGCTCACAAATTACAGGTTCACTTTAATTACGGCTAAACATCTTTGTTACCATTTCCTGCTTTCAACTTACTATCAGTCAACTGTTAAACATGACATGCAAGCATTGAAATTTTGTTTACTCTTTCCATTGTATCTAGTTAAGCCTTTTATAGTTTTGTTCTTTTGTAATTCTTTTTCCGTCTCGGTTGAGGAAGTCACTCTGTAATTTTTGATCTGGAAGTTTGAATTTTGTACAGAAACATTGTCTCAAATACATGAAAAAATAAAGAGTAATTAAAAAAATGAAGATGGTAGTTAGGAAGTTGAATTCACTATAAAGAATTTGACTTTACCACAGCTTTGTCAAGCCAACAGATGTGATACGATCTAAGATTATGTAAGATTCTTGGTGCCCTATTTTTGTTGATAAATGTTGACGTTTTACTTCTTGTAGATTTCAAGCGTAACAAATTTGTTTTGGTTAAATTCAACCTTTTAGTCCTGGCCTTTCACCTCATAATAAACCTTACTGTTTCTTCTTATTCGTCGTTTCCTGTCTCTCTTGTTTGCCATATTTCCTGTTGTACCATGCCAATCCTATGATACGATATCAGGACTGACAATCAATGAACTCTGACGTTATATCCCCTCAAGTAAGATTTTTTTCTTTCGTATTTCAGCAAGCCTGTGGAGCCTGATCGTCTATTTGATTGTCTCCCTGACTCTCTACGACCAGATCCATCTGGACAGAAAAATGATGCTGGTGGAAAGGGTTCTGAACACCCAAACAAAGGTTTAAAACCTGTCATTTACACACCACTAACGCTTATTCCCCCAAGGGTTCTGCCATTACTGCATGATTTAGCCCAACAAATGGTTCTAGCTGGCCATCAACAACAGCTATTTAGGACCTACAGGTGAATTCTTTATTTCTTTTGTGTGGTTTAATGTTATGTTGCACCGTTGCTTACATTGTCAGTCATATGTGATCATTTCTGTTCGTAGTTAAAGTAGATCTTTAAATAATAGGTGTATTCATTAGGACAAAGAACATACTCAAAAGTTTTCTTCATAAAGTTACTCTTGCTCTCACCTTTTCTCCCTTTTCATCTAGAAGAGTTACAAAATAGTTGCCTTGGTTTTCTGACCGCTTGATGCTGACCAAATTCCTGACCGAGATTGAGTTAATTTATATGAATTAAAATGAACAGGTAACAAAATGATGTACTTATAATTTCCAAATAATGCAGCCTAAATTACAATAAAGCCATGAATTCATTTGCCTGGTCATGCTTTGACCTTGATGAGATGGACATAGTCCATGTATTTCTTAGCAATGTACAGATTATTGGTTTTCAGATATTATGATTTCAATAATTTTTCTTTAAGAAGAAAAGAATACTAGAAAAAGAAGAAAATGGTGGTGGAGATTTTTTTTTTTTGTTTGCATTTATTCTCTAAATAGGTTTGAGAAATATTTCTGTTTGGTCTTTTTCCTTTCTACATAAGATACCAAAGAGGGAACGAAGGATATGACTATAGATAGGGAAAACTGGAAAGAAAGGGTTCCAATAGCCAACCCCACTTGTTTGAACTTAAGGCTTGGTTGAGTAAGTGCATCAATTCAAATCTTTCTGATCTTTGTTTCACATATTATTCATAGACTTAGACTGACAAAGATGTTCTTATAGGGACACTCGTGCTTCTGTTTTGGAGCATAGCTTGAGGAAACTAGGAGTGGAGAGACTTACTAAAGATGATGTCCAGAAAATGCAGTGGGAGGTTTTAGAGGCTAAGATTGGGAATTGGATACATTACATGCGGATAGCTGTAAGAAATCATGAGTTTTAGCTCAATTAGTTGTAAATGGCTTGTTTGTTGGTACCTGTTGCTTCCTTATCTACAGTTATTATCTTTATTTATTTCATTACCTCTGTACTGTTTAAAACAGGTGAAGCTGCTGTTTTCTGGGGAAAAGAAAATCTGTGATCAAATATTTGAAGGTGCTGAGACACTTAAGGATCCATGTTTTGCTGAAGTTACTGCAAACAGTGTGGCTATGCTCCTCAGTTTTGGGGAGGCTATTGCCAGAAGCAAGAGGTCACCTGAAAAGTTATTTGTTCTTTTAGACATGTATGAGATAATGAGAGACCTTGAGTCAGAGGTAATGAAATTTTAGTAATTGCATAAAAATTAGACCATGATTATAAATTTCTGAAATTGTTAGTTGTGTGCTTGATTAAACATTTTGAGAGTTTCTTGCTACATAATGTTTAGGGATTCATGGCAGAAATTTAAATCCTTTTAGATATGGACATATGGCAATTAATTTTTTGAATGGATAACAAACACATACTCACATACTCAGTCACTAGTTTATGTACGAGATCGTTTTGGTTAAATCACTTAACCAACTTGCATAAGATGTTTCTGAAGTCCATCCATTCTGCTAATTTGGGACAAAACATGCAGTTTCTCACTCTTCACTGTAGTGCTGGCTTCGATGTGAATGTGAAAATGATGAAATGGATGCTATGTTGCTGATATAAATCCTTGTTAAGACCTTAGTATTGGTTTCTTAAATCATGGCAGAGCTTGTGTAAGTTTGAATGAGGCCTGACAACACCTTAGAACTCAACAATAAATAGCCTTTAAATTCACAAATTCATAGGTTTAATTATATAAGATGATCACTGGAGTAAATTGAAGGCCAAAAGGTTGAAAAGTATTAACATGGGGGTAAGTGTAATAATGTCAAGCTGAGTTCTTCTAGAAATTTATATTGCAAGGAAACTATAACTCTTAAAGAAAGTAGAAGGTCAAAATATCAGTTTAGTTCTCGTCCTTATCTTTATATGGTCAGCAAATGTTGGTTTAATACTTCCAATGAAACGATCGATGGTAAAATATAATTCTTATATTTTACTTTTCAGATTGAGTTACTTTTTGGAAGTAAAGCTTGCATGGAAATGCGGGAATCTGCAGTAAGTTTGACAAAGCGTCTAGCTCAAACAGCCCAGGAAACTTTTGGTGATTTTGAAGAAGCTGTTGAAAAGGATGCCACAAAAACTGCTGTTCTTGATGGAACCGTCCATCCTTTGACAAGCTATGTGATAAACTATGTAAAGTTTCTTTTCGAGTAAGTAGTTATTCCTTTGCTTTCTGATTCTTGCTATTTTGTTCTTTCTCTGAGGAGATTGCAAATATAATAACTTTGAAGCATTCATGATTGCTGATGTCTTTGAGGGTGATCTGATATACTGTATAATTTTTTTTTGACCCTACTGCATATGGTAAATTCTCTGCTTTGTTGAATTGTTAGTTACTTGGATTGTTTATCTCCACGTTGGCAGGTTATGAGGGTGATGTTTACTTTATTAGTAAACTGGAAAAAAACACCCCTACAACTATAAGTTTTATAGAAAAACACTTTTAAGAGCTCAATTGGAGTAAAAAGCCCTTCATCCATCCACTTGTCATGCACTAATTGATTCTTAGTTGTGAAGTTATTTTGGTATTACAAACTAAGTTGGGGTTTCTCTAAAATATTGAGTTTGAAGTGTTTTTTCTCTCTCTAAAGTGTGATGTTATCTAGGGCTTATATGTGTATCAAGATCATTGCAGTAATTTCCATATCAATTAAAATATCTATCAGCTAAGCCATTTGCCTTTTTTTGTATCTTCCTTTTCTCTCAATCCCAAGTTCGGTTCTCTTTCTATTTTTCTGGTACTTTTTTCACAGTAACTGTGCAAACATCACTGCATGACTGTTTAAAATGTTCACAGTTATCAGTCTACACTGAAGCAACTTTTTCAAGAGTTTGATGAAGGTGAGCCAGAGTCTCAGTTATCAAAGGTTACTACAAGGATTATGCAGGCTCTTCAGAACAACCTGGATGGAAAATCTAAGCAGTATAAAGATCCTGCACTCACTCAGTTATTTCTCATGAACAACATTCACTATATAGTGAGATCCGTGCGGAGGTTTGTTCTATAGTTATTCTGCTCATTGAAAGATACTGATCCTATCTGCATGCTACTACTGTATTAACTGATAAGTAATTATATACAGGTCAGAAGCAAAGGATTTGTTGGGGGATGACTGGGTGCAGATACACCGAAGGATCGTGCAGCAGCATGCAAATCAGTATAAGAGGGTTTCTTGGGCAAAGGTTTTGATTCTTTGCTTGTACTATTCCTCCACCATATTATTTCTGTTTTCTTTTGATGCTGCCTTGTTCCCTGGTTTTGAATTCTTGTTAGATATTGAGCATTCGGGATTTGTTTGTGTTGGTCATGTTTTCCCTTTATCAATAGCCCAAATTTACCCTTTATTCGAAAATTTCACAGTATATCCATTCATTTTCATATTTTCCTCGGGACACTTGATCATGTGGCCTTGATCCACTCCCCTGGCCTCCTGGTCTCGACTATTTTTTAATCTGTCTATTCTTAATACATTATAGATGATTATGGTATTCATATGTTTCGAATAAACCATTAGAAGGTGTTGAAGTATGGCAACATCTTTATCCGCTATAACAGCAGTAAATGGGCTCAACTATTGTCAAAATTTCAATCTAAAGTTACAATGCCCGAATTATTCTTCCTGTTATTTGAAAATCATTCTCATATGCTCTGGTGTCTTTATTTGATTTTTGTGATGCAGATTCTGCAGTGCCTTACCGTTCAGGGCGGAAATCCATCAGGTGGTGATAGCAGTTCACTTTCAAGAGCAATGGTGAAAGATCGGTTCAAGACCTTCAACATGCAGTTTGAGGAGCTTCATCAAAGGCAATCTCAGTGGACAGTTCCTGACAGTGAATTGCGAGAGTCTTTAAGGCTAGCTGTTGCTGAAATCCTCTTGCCTGCTTACAGATCATTCATCAAACGTTTTGGGTACGTTTTCTCCTATTTTCCAACATTTCCTTTGAAAAAATCCATAATTTCTGCATTTCTGGCATCAACGTTGACACGCATCGTGTTGCAGGCCTATGGTCGAGAACGGAAAAAACCCGGGGAAGTATATAAAGCTACGTCCGGAGAATATTGAGTCAATGCTGAATGAATTTTTCGAGAGTAAGTCGTGGGGAGAACAGAAGCGATAGGTAGTTGACATGCCTGTTTTGAGAAGCAGGCACTTAGCTTCCAACGGTAGTCTTTGTACAATTTAAGATGAGGTTAAATAATAAGCGATGTTATATGCCCCATGCAAAGCTTTCAAATTCAAGTTCTTTTACGTTTTGATTTTCTGCTACCAAATAAGAAATATGCAGGAAATATTCGTTTCTGTGAAAATGTTAAAAGAAAATATAATACGAGATAATTGCTCTTAGCATTTTTAAATAATTATCTCGTACTTAATAAAATGAGAATAGTGTGGTTATTGTTTCAGTATCAAATTTATTTTTACTAGTATTTCTTTTTAATTAATGTATGTACATACGTGTTTATGATGCATGTACACCACATGTGTTGCATGAAGAGGAAATACGCAATATGTACAATTAATGTTTGTAGAGAAAAACCTTTGTTTTATGGAATGGTCAGTATGTACATGATTAACGACTACAATTATACCTTTTTCAATACACAAACAGATATTAAAATGAATATTTAAAAACGGCTGGAACTCAGTCGAAGTTGGCGTTCTAGGCCCTTACGCCCAATGTAAGCCATTTCCTCTAGTTCAATCCCTTTCTAATCAAGTTGTTGATTTGACTGCTGCTAGAGGATAACTTTTCATCTTGCAACCCGGGCTTTTATTCCTCTGCAACTACTAAATTGCCATTAGAAGGAAAAAAAAAAAAAAATACCTTCTTTGCCGCCCATTATGCCACGCCATAAAGCACTTTTGAAACCTTGGGCTGCACACTGTTCATTTCCAACAAAATGACATACCCATCAAGATATCAGTTAAAATCCAGTGAGTTGGGCCTTGAACAAGCCGGACACATGTTTTCAGTCCAAACACTTTCTTTTTCTCTATTTCTTTTAGTCCAAGTCCATTAGAAAGGTTCAAGTCAGTCCGATCAAAAGTCCCATGAAATTGAGTAGGAATTGCATGTTTCCATGCCTAAAGAGATATTTTTGAAGCCTGTACACCAAGTGTTGGAGAATCCTAGTCCACAAAAAGAGGTGTAGGCCATGCATTCGCATTTCCCAATGCCCTCTGTCGCATTATAAATAAACTCTTCAAGTAGAGCTACGATAGTACACAACCCACGACTTCAACCCTGTCACGATTCTAGTGTGACAAGTACCAAAACTGTCTCTCACTCAGGACATGGCATCCCCTCCTACTTCTTTGGTGTTCACAGTGCGGAGGCGCCAACCGGAACTGGTAGCGCCGGCGAAGGCCACGCCCTATGAGTTTCGACAACTTTCTGATATCGATGACCAAGAAGGTCTTCGGTTTCAGATCCCTGTGCTACAGTTTTATCGGTACGATCTCTCTATGCAAGGGAGGGACCCCGTACATGTCATTAGAGAGGCAATTGCACAAACTCTAGTGTTTTACTACCCTTTTGCAGGTAGGCTCAAGGAAGGGCCTAACCGGAAGCTTGCAGTAGAATGCACGGCTGAGGGTATCATGTTCATCGAGGCTGACGCTGACATTACCCTAGAGCACTTTGGTGACAACCTTCACCCGCCGTTTCCCTGCTTGGAAGAGCTTCTTTATAATGTTCCTGGTTCCGACGGGGTTCTTAATTGCCCACTCTTACTAATTCAAGTACGTTTACGTATATACTTTATAAAAAGTTAAGGAATCAAAATTTCATCACTATCTTTTTCATCTCATGTGAGTGACACAGTTTAGCTTTTTTCTTTTAATATTTTGCAGTAACATAATAGTTTAGAAAAATTTGATATAAGTTCATTTTTTTAGTCAATATTAGAATTAGTTCAATTTATTAAAATAAATCCAATTCCTTAAGATTAAGATTATTTTTTTAACGATAATTATTTCTGTAATGATAAAATTTACTATAAAAATTAAATTTCTTCCTAGTTATATATTTAATTATTTTTTCATCTTTTTTTTTTTTTTTTCCTGTTCTTATTCTTGCTCTAAACCCCGTTCGTGGATTTTAATTTTTAATTTTTATAATCAACCTGTATCACATATTAATATGCATTACTTGTCGGTATATTATGTTTTTGTGCCTTTTAATTAGGTTTTGTTTCTTGCTAATATACATTCATGTATTATTTGAGTTAGGTCATATGTTATGCAGATGGATTTATGTTAGTATATTAATTTTTTTGTTAGAAGTTATTATGTAGATTTATTAAAATTAGAAGATGCATTAAATTTAAATGCCCCTAATAGTTTTCTACGGTTCAAGTTATTTTTCTATGATCCGAATTATTCTGTTTTTAGAGTAATGTGTTATTTGGTTTCCGAACTATCGAGTGGAAATTATGTTCAAATGATTTTCTTGGAAAAATATGTTTGTAAACTCATTAAGAATAGTCATCTTCATCCTTATTATTAAATATAAAATTATTATACCTAATTTTTCATTAATTTAATCCACAAGACTTGCACTTTAAAGGATAGTTTGACAATTTTAATGAGTTTAATTTTTTTTTTCCCCAAAAAGAGAAATTTAACACTTAATTTTCACTCTATATTAATTAAGGGACCAAATCAATAATTTACTCTCTTTCCTATTACTTCAGCCAAAAAAAAAAAAAAAAAACTAATGTTTATATTACCTTAATTTTGACACCTTCAGTTTTTTACTGCAAGTTGGTTAGTTTGTAAATATTTCTTATCCAAAAACAATAAAAGGTACAAATAGATTCATGCAAATTAGATATCGACTTAATTGTCTTCTGGCATAACAAGTTGATTAGGTAGGTTTGACTTTACGTAAATTTATATGATTACGCAAGTTTAACTTTAAAAATGTCCCCAAAAAAAAAAAAAAAAAAGTACTTCGAATAATATTTAGGCTTATTTTTAATACACGCATTGGAACTTGATTTTAATTTTATTTTACTCTTTGTAATTCAAAATCACCACTTTACTTCCTAAAACTTAAAGTTTGCTTCACTTTGCCCCTTGAAACTTAACTTTAATCTTATTTTACCCTCTTGAAACTTGAAAGTCATCTTAAAAAAATTCAAAATTTGCTTGACATTGCCTTACATCTGTTAATTTCTTCTATGGGTTCGATTTGGGTGCACTAGGCTAATGAATTTTTACTTTAAAACATCTCCAAATGAGATATCAAAATCCTAAGTGGAATGCTATTGTGCATATTTGACATCAAAAGTCTTTCCAACTGAAGTCTTATTTGTTGACTAGATTTGAAGGCTTTGTCATTAGGAGTCAAATTTATTTTTAATTAATTATAATAGTGGGTCTTTTATTCTACTAACATTTCAACTAATACAAATTTTGTCTTAACATTTTTTTTTAATAATTACAACCATTTAAAAATCTATTTTAATAAGAAAAATAACATTTGACAATTCAATTGGAGAAGTAGAAAATTTGACATAAAACTTTAGATTGCCACATCACCCATCAATTATAATTTGATATTCCTTTAAAGATGGGCTTAATATCAGTATTGCTTTTCATTGTAGTGGTAGTGGAATAATATTTAAGCATCCATCTCTCTTTTTTCAACGTTGTCATCTATCATGCATCCATTATTGAAAAATCTTGATGGTTTATTGAGAAAGTTTCAAAGTTGCAATCTATCATTCACGATGAAAATCTATGGAGAAATTTTAAGTGTCAATGTTCATCACATGCATATGATTCTTTCGACAATGGTATAGGTACTAGTTTAATGTAAGCTCCAAAAGAAGGATAGAGATCTTCTCCAGATCTCTTCCTTTAAAGCCCAAGGATTAAGTGATCCAGGTTGAAATTTGATCCAACGGCTAAAATTATTATAACTTTTAAAGAGCTTCCTATTTTTATCAGTTGGATCAAATTTTAAGGGTCCAGATCACTTGATCCTTAGGCTTGGGTGGAAGAGATCCGGAGAGGATCTCTTTCCCCAAAGGAAAAGGATCCAGAGGATCCTTTTCTTGGGAATCCTGGAGATCTTAGGATTGTGACCGTTTATTATACATTGTGCAAGCAGAAATTATTTTAAAATTAAATATAAATAGTACCTAACGAAAACTGATTACACAATTTACAATTAACGATCACGATTACAAATTTTTAAAATCTTTAGAAAAAGAATCCAACGAGCCTTTTGCTTTCCCAAAAGAGTATCTTGACTTTCTAAACAAACAAGTACTTAGAATAATATTATTTAAGTTATCATCGATGAGAATTTGAATACAGACAAGTGACATTAATGTTGATTACATGTTCATGTTTATATCAGCTATCAAGTGACATTATCGACTTTTTTCATGGGACCTGGCTTATCTGTTCTCTCAGTTCTTATATACTCCAATCTATTTCGTGATTACGGTTAAATTATATCAATATTTTATATTATTATTATTTTTTATCTTATTATCTGTATAAAAAAATCAATATAGAAGGTTGACGTGGCTTAACAGTGATCCCATAAAATAGAAAGAGATGAGAATGTATAGGAACTAGTAGGGCAGAGAAGCCTCCCATCCCCTCTTATTTGTGCGGTTACGGTTAAGTCACATCAACATTTTATATCACTATTATTTTTTATCTTATTATCTCTATAAAAAAATTAATATAAAATATTAATATGGCTTAATCGTGACAACACAAAATAGAAAGGGATGTGAGTGTAAACTGGGAGGGCCGGGTCCTTTTCATGATAGTACATAAGGCTTGGCAACTCGGGACAATTATTGTGCTGTTTGTACAATAATTTGTTTGCAATGTATCCTTCAACTAAACATATTCGTCGTAATTCATAAACAGGTGACGCGCCTCCAGTGCGGTGGTTTCGTCTTCGCCCTCCGTCTTAACCACACCATGAGCGACGCGGCGGGGCTCGTCCAATTCATGACTGCCGTAGCAGAGATAGCTCGCGGCGCAACTTTCCCTACCGTCCAGCCCGTGTGGCAGCGGGAGCTGCTCAATGCGCGTGACCCACCCCGCGTGACATGCACGCACCGCGAGTACGAAGAAGTGGAAGACACCTATGGCACCATTATCCCACTTGATGACATGGTCCACCGGTCCTTTTTCTTCCGCCCCACCGAGGTGTCCGCCATCCGAAGATTTGTCCCGCAGTACCTCAGCAAGTGCTCCACGTTCGAGGTCCTCACGGCCTGCCTCTGGCGCTGCCGTACCATCGCGCTCCAGAGAGACCCAAATGAGGAGGTGCGCGTGTTGTGCATTGTGAACGCGCGGTCCAAGTTCAACCCTCCGTTGCCGGTGGGTTATTATGGCAACACGTTTGCATTCCCGGTGGCGGTGACGACGGCATGGAGGCTATGCAACAACCCATTGGGGTACGCGTTGGAGCTGGTGAGGAAGGCCAAGGCGCACGTGACGGAGGAATACATGCGGTCGTTGGCTGACCTCATGGTTATTAAGGGTAGGCCCCACTTCACGGTGGTGAATTCTTACCTTATGTCGGATGTGACCCGTGCTGGGTTCGGAGAGGTGGATTTTGGGTGGGGGAAAGCGGCTTATGGTGGGCCAGCGAAGGGCGGGGTCGGGGCAATACCTGGAGTGGCTAGCTTTTACATACCGTTTAGAGACAATATAGGGGAAGATGGGATTGTGGTTCCGGTTTGTTTACCGGCAGCGGCGATGGAGAGATTTATCAAGGAACTAGATGCCATGTTGAATGCGGATGAAGAACTGATTAGGGTTCATAGCTCTACTAAATATATTTTGTCTGCCCTATAAAATATGAATGTCATATACATGCATGTATTTCTTTGCTTTTATTTTCCCTAATTAGTTTCTTTTCTACTGTAATATGGACGCCTCCTTAATAATAGGGATGTTTTTGGTATGAATATATTCGAAAGTTCCTTGAATTCCTTCTGTGGGACTTGTAGGTTGAAGAACGTCGTTGGTAACTTTTCGTAGAAAAGAAGTATATAATTATTCTTTTTGTTAACAGATTAAATGTGTAAAAGGGGAGGACGAGACCTTGTCATATCAAGAGCTCCCTCTCCCTCATTTTAGGGAAAGCTATTCGTGGCGTTACCTTTTGAACTTGTAATTTGTTGCCAATTTCTCTTCTTTGAAATTTTTATAATTAGTCAATTTCTCTCTTATCTTAAGCTTTTATATTTATTTTCCATCTGACATTCAGTTATTTTATCACGTGTTATCCACGTGTAGAACATACAAAGAGAATATTTTTGCTCGGCACACTTAAATAATGGTGATGCTCATTACCCAATTTATCACCGTTGGAAGAGTTTAAATTCGAGATCTGCTTAACGGGTAAACACAAATCTTAAGTTTAAACTCATCTAATAGTAATAAGTAGGTGGTAAGCATTGCACACCACTTGAGGGTGATGAGAAAAAGTACACCCACATACAACAGGTAAAAAAGTTCTATTTGCCCTACACTAGGTCAAATTCTGCTCATGAAAGGTTATCAAAAAGCTGTTAGGAAAGGAGAATCAGATTTGGATTCAACCCCACAAAAGATGTTTCCAATCCATAACCCAAGCCTCATATGTAATCACAAACTCCTTCCCCCCTAACATGTAATGAAATGCAATGTGTTCATATTTAGAAGCATCATATACCAATCATATGCCAATAGTTCATTAACCATAAATCATCACAACGATATTGATCAAGGATATCAAATTCAAGACTCGCAGTATTTGTGTGACATCCCACATCATCCAGAGGAGTGATCCTTATATGTATATCTCATCCCTACTTAGCACGAGGCCTTTTGGGAGCTTACTGGCTTCGGGTTCCGTAGGAACTCCGAAGTTAAGCGAGAAGGGGGCTAGAGCAATCCCATGATGGGTGACCCACTGGGAAGTTGCTCGTGAGTTCCCAAAAACAAAACCGGAGGGAATGGTAAGCCCAAAGCGGACAATATTGTGCTATGGTGGTGGAGCGAGTGGTCCCCCCGGACCGGTATGTGACAATTTGTGTAAGTATATCACTCAATCAATAATAGAAACAGAAACATATAAACCTTATCAATACAAGTAAATGATTAGATATAAGTAAATGATTAACTTATAGAGTCCTATTCAAATATTAATCCCTAAATCCCCTATCTCAACTCCAAGCAAGCTAATATTTCTTTCCTTAGTTTTTCTCGTGCTCTTAGGCACCCTCAAGTCTATAGATGAATGTCGGAGTAAAAAGAAATGACAAATAAAGCAAATTTAGAATACTATAATATAAAATCACTGTTCATCATCCCTACCAAAGAGACTGCAGAAAAACTGATATGTTTTCCAGTTTTGCGGACAGAATATCTATGAACAACTTTTTTGACTAGTCAAAACTCAACGAAAATGTATGAATTTATAATTGGAAATGTTGAAGAATAATCTTTCCAACGATATAAAATTTGTTAAAATTTGAAATATGGAGGGAGAGAAATCACGAGTTGAAATAGCAAGTATTTGCAGAAAAATCTGCACCAGAGTTTTACACAGGTTCAAAGGGACCTTTTTGAGCATGGTTTTAAACCATCAAATATAAATGAAAATTTGTGTAAATACTCGATTTAAAGCTTATGCCCCCTCTTCAATCAAGCTTTTTAATGTAAGAAAACAAGGAAGAAAGAAGGGACTACGAAACTGACAGTATTGAAATCTGCACCAAGAAAATTATGAACACTGTTGCAACTTAAATTCTTTTGCTTTTCAGAGCTTGAAAAAGGACGATAGGAACATGAAATAGATACTCAAGGGTTTTTCTTCAGATCAAAATAAAGAATACAAACATGATAAATCAAACTGAAAAGAATATGACACCCAAAAGGAAAGATCTTACCCTTAAGCCAAACTTAAACCTCTTTCTTTCTACTTCAGAATTCTCACTCAAATTCTCTCCATTTGTAAAATAACTGAACAAAAACTTTCTATGAAAATTCCTACTCAAAGTCCAGCTATTTATTGGGAAATGTATCATTATTGGAACCTGAACCTAGACCTCCACCACCTGCTTTATAGCTGCGATTAGTTAGCTGCCCCATTCAGCATCCAAAAGTTCACACAACTGCCAACTGCAGCCATAGACTCCACAGCCCTAGCTCCTCCCACCCCCTGCTTAAGATTTTCGCCGTTTTCTAAAAACCGTCCGCCTCCTAGTTAGATAGTCTTCAATAATCAGTATGCTAGAATGTCACTAAGCATACAGTAAAAGGTAATTACAAAATGAATAAGGAAAGGAAATGATAAGAAGAAACAATTTCTTTTTGTTGGTTCTTAAGTTTAGCTAGAAAGTGGCTTCTAGATATCTCTCTTTTGTTTGGGCTGAAAAAAAAAGAAGAAAACAATAATAATCTAATTTAATAAAATTGGGCTGAAATTACGTTACTATTTGAGATATATAAAAAATACAAATGTAATGAATTAAAATTCTAGGTCTTCACAGAGATCATGCACACACACCATATCAAAGTGTACGATTTATGTCGTGTTTATCGGTGGGGAGTCTTTGTTGACTTTTGTATTTTAGGTAGGATTCCTAATTGTTATGTAATTCCGTGTATTCTCATGTAATCACTTGTAATTAGTTCTCTTTCCATTTATGTTAGGGTTGTATACCTTAAATACCTCTTATTGAGAAGAATATATCACAATCCAAAGTATTCTCTTTTTGACACCAGAGACAGGTTGGAAAAAAAAGAAGAAAAAACCCTAGCTAGATAGCACTGTTGCGGCTTAGCCGTGTTTGGTTCGCCTTCCTTGATTAGCAAGTGATTATCATCGTTGTTATCCCTCGATTAGCGAGCGACTGTTGTCGTTGCTACCCTCTTTGAATTTGAAACGAACAGTGAGCGACGCCGTCTTTGCTGACCCGAATCTATTGAATCGATTCACTCCGTTATGTGACGAACTAGACCTGCTGCCCTATATCATTGCAGCCCAACCTGAACCACAACCCCACCGCAACTGCTGTCCCATTGTGCCTAGAATCCCCGAACTCAGTACGAATTTGTTGTCCCATCGTGCCTAGAATCCCCACATCAAACCATCTTGCCTGATTGACTTCTGTCAACCGCAAAGAACCCATCATCACCGCTGCTACAACTCGCTTTGAACACTGTTGCTATTATCCTAGCTGTCTTCTTCGTGTGAAGGCTTGAATTACCCACACCACCGCTGCTGTTTGAAGAAAGGAAAAGAAAAAAAAAAGAAAAAAGAAAGGAATCAAAAGTCCACGGGAGAGAAAAGAATTGGCTGATTATTATGCAATTTTTTCCTTCTTTGGCCATCATGATTGCAGCTGAGCTTGGGCGTGGTTTATTTGGGCTTGGGCTTTATTAATTAGCTATCCATGTTGCACCCAGAGCAATGGTAGGCCGAACTTGTGGGACCAATCGTGACCGGTTCAAGTCGCGTGCATTGGTTGTCGAAGCTAAGTAGATTCTGACCATATAGGTAATGATGGTAAGGCCTTAAAAGTTTCTGCATCTGTTATGAATAGTACATGGACAATTGATTCTAGTGCTACTGAACATATGACTGGTGATTCTAGATAGGTACAAACCTTAAAATCATAAACCAATACTATAGTTAGTGTTGCCAATGGTAATGTTGTCCCCATTATTGGGGAAGGCGATGTCTCCATCTCTAATACCCTGAATCTTGACTTTGTACTTGTTGTTCCTTCCCTTGACTATAATTTATTATCTATTGCTCATATAAGTATCACCCTACATTGCCTTGTTATTTTTTGGCATTCCTTTTGTGTTTTTAAGGACATTCGAACTCGCAAGATGATTGGTTATGGTATTAGGAGGGGAAAGCTTTATTACTTGGAGCTGACTACGAACAATTCTCGAAATTTGACTCAAGCTCTTGCTGTGGAAGGATCTGATGGGGAGAGGGATAATGCTTTGGAGGTTTGGTTGTGGCATCGTCGACTTGGACATGCTTCTTTCGGCTATGTACGAAGGTTGTTTCCTAGCCTATTTGTTAAGCATGACGTTTCTAGCTTTAAATGTGGTGTTTGTGAAATGGCTAAAAGTCATTGTACTTCATTTTCGTCCAGTATGAATAAAAGTTTAGTTCCATTTATGATAAATCATTCTGATGTTTGGGGGCCATCTACAACTGCTATGTTTGGTGGTGTTCATTTGTTTGTTACTTTTATTGACGCTTGCACACGTATGACTTGGGTCTGTTTGATGAAGTCCAAAAGTGAAGTTCATTCTTTGTTTCAGCAGTTTTATAAAATGGTACAAGTACAATATAAGTCACACATACAGGTTCTCATGAGTGATAATGGCGGTGAATATGTTAACTTTGACCTTCATGCCATTCTTGATTATCATAACATTGTTCATCAAACCACATGCCCATATACTCCACAACAAAATAGGGTTGCAGAACACAAGAATTGTCAGCTTTTGAAGGTTGTTCGTGCTTCTTTGCTTGAGGCTCATCTCCCGTTATCCTACTGGGGAGAAGCCCTCACCTCAGCTGCATATCTCATTAATCGTGTTCCATCCTGATCCGTTGATTTTCAAACACCACTTCAGGCTCTCTCTTCACATATTGATGCTCTTGCGGTCTCCAATCTTCCACCTCATGTGTTTGGTTGTGTGGCCTTCATTCATCTCCATAAATAGCAGATGAGTAAGCTTGAACCTCGGGCCTTACGGTGTGTGTTTATGGGGTATGTCTCAAATAAAAAAGGATATCATTGTTATCACCCTTTGATGAAAAAGTTGTTTGTCACTATGGATGTTGCCTTTCATGAGAATGATATGTACTTTGCCAATCCTGAGTCTTCACTTAAGGGGGAAAATCAAACAGAATTTCAAACTCTTGATTATACTATTCTGGAGACAAATAATGTGAATGTTTTGGATTTAAGTGGTGATGTCTTGGAAATAAGTGGTGATCATTCACAAGAAAATAATAATGTGAATGAATTGGAAGTAAGTGGTAATGTCTTGGAGACAAGTGGTGATCATTCACATGGACACAATGTTGAAAACTTTGAAAGTAATGAGTTGACTGCACCAGATAACTCACAGCTTTTCTCTTTGCTTGATAGCTCACTGCCAGTTTCCTCACTAGCAGACAACCCTGTGTTGCCAACTACCTCACAATTGATCTCGCCGTCCTTGAACCCCAATAACCATAATCAATCACCTTCGATCCCGAATGCACCACTGCCATGTTGCTTCCTGACTGTGTAAACCGAGGTATTCCTAAACTGACTTATGAAGCTAACCCTAAATGGAAAACTAGGTATCCAATGAATAAGCCCAACCCTGAAATCCATTGTGTTATACCCATTAACTAATTATGTGTTTACTAGTCAACTGGCAAAATCAAAAAAGTCATTTGTGTATCAATTATCTACTGTATCTATTCCTAACAGTGTGCATGAGGCTTTACTTGATCCATGTTGGCAAGCAGCAATGAATGAAGAGTTGAAGTCTTTGAAGAAGAATGCTACCTGGGAGATCACAGACTTGCTAGCTGATAAGAAACCTGTTGAACAACAAAATAACTGAAGATGAATGAAAGTAAAGCTGCACGTCAATACCAAAGAGATAAAAAAAATCCCACCGTTTTGTACGAAGACATCAGGCAAGCTTCCAAAGCAAAGAGTCACCACCAAAAGACACCTGCAACAAATCAAGAATAAAAAATGAAGTTGTGGAATATTCATTCAAATCCAAACAAAATGGAAAAAAGTGGATGAAGCCTTACTGACCGTTCTATTCTTCTCTTCAAAGAAAATAACGAACAGCAAAAGAATGGTGCGGGAGAAGCTTGTGCGGAAGAACTGATCAAAATGAATTCGAAAAGGGTTTGGAAGAATGCTATTTATCTAAAACTACCAAAATAGGGGAATTTGAATTCCTTCTCTGTTAGTCACCTAGCATGAGATAAACCCCTAAATTAAAAAAGAGTTTTGCAGCAAACTTCTCAAAAGAAAATAGGAATGCTGCCGCCCACGTGAAGTCCTGCTTAGACTTGGAAATCCAAGTCTACAAGGAGAAGAAACGGGATCCAAAAATAAAAAATAAAAAAAAGGGTGAAAAGAAAATATGCATTTCTTCCAACAGAAGGGGGAAAAGTAACGTGGAACAAGGGCTTCCTATTTTTTTCTGCAAGACGTGGAAGATTGCACAGTTAGCGGGAGAGGTTAAGAGAAAGTGGCGGAAGACATGGCCTCCATCTCGCCCACGTAAAAAAAAAAAAAAAAACTACTCTAGAGTCCTTCTAGGATGTCTATAAATAGGCATCAGCTACAGTAAGAAAGGGGGAGAAAAAAAAATAGGAGGGTACTCTGCAGAAATTGAGATAGAAATTGAGAGAGGAAAGAAGAAACGAAGTACTGCCGGAAGAGAAAACAAAGTAATTCCCTTACCTGTGATTCCGAACCAAGTCTTTCAAGGAAGGAGAGCAAACTACAAGCAACAATCAGAAGGTACAAAACCTATGTTTCTTGTCTCTTCATTTTCTCTCTAGTAAATTTATTTTGCAGGCAAGTGTCGTCTTGAGTAAACTTTGGCTAGCAACACAAACCTATACGCTAGCAACCGCCGACGTTAGACAGAAGCCCAAATGGGATCAACAGCCACCGCTGCCACGTTGTCGACACCTTCGACTTCTCTACAATCTTTTGCCAAGATCCTAGTACCAGCAGCGGCATCAACAAAGAAAAGCATTACTGTCGCTGCGCCTTCGCCGTCATCAACACCATGCAACCTGTGATGCCCAACAGAGTTTCTTTCCAAGACATGGCGATGACTCTAGCACTACCCTACCGCTGCACCAACTCCTCTGAACCGCTACAACATGTCCAAGCTGCTCAAATGTGCCAGAAATATGGCACCAAAGCTGACGACGGCAGCGGCACCATTGTCGTCAAGCCCCTAGAGTTGCAGAGCCTCGAGGGCAGCCGTGGGATCCCATTAGGCAAGAGCCCAGAGACAAAAAATCACAACTTCATCATTGTGCGAATTTTCCGTCTTCGATCCACAAGCCCAGCGACGCAACATGCTCTATTTTCTCACCGACGGCATAAAAGAAGGTGGTCATGAACAAAGTCCTCCGCCGTGAGAACAACAACTGCAGTGGTTGCCGAAGTTGAAATGGTTGCTGCTGCTCCGTTTTAGGAGCTCATTTTGAAGAATTTGGCGGTTACTGCTGCTCCGTTTTAAGAGCTCATTTCGAAGAATTTGGCGGTTACTGCTGCTCCGTTTTAGGAGCTCATTGGGAAACTTCGAATCAAGAGGAATACGACTCAAAGAATTTGTCACAAAGTCGGAGAAAGAAGTCACACCAAAAAGAAGGACGCTTCCAGCAAAGAAAAAAACCCCGTCGCAGCCGTCGTCTTGGAGTTAAGAAGAAGAGGGATTGCTGACAATAAAGAAGAAGAAGAAGCAAAGTCCACCTAAACTGGTCCCTCTATTCCGTATAGAAGAAGACCATTGGTTACTGAAGTAGGAGAACGCGCATCTGTGGATCCAGATGTCGACAGAGAAGAAAATTACTTGCAGAAATTACAAAAGGGTTCTCGTTCGAACCAAAGTCTCATGTCGGCGCCGCTGCTGTCCATGTTTCACGGCCAAAAACTCCCTGCCATGATGCCTTCTTGAATTGCTAAGAGTGGTCTAGATCACTCGGATGAAACTCGAATCCAAAATCAATCCTGCAATTCATTCCTGTAAGAGGTGCTCTCTGCCGTTTCGCCGAGCCATTACTGATCCAGCACGGAAGCCAATGAAGACCCGGTCGCCATAAACGAAGCAGTCCAAAAATGGCAGCAGCAAGAAGTTTTCTATCTGTCTAAATGTGAAGAGAACAAGAGTACCCATGAACTCTATTCACCACCGTCGACATCAAAACCTAGAGAAACATCAAAATCTCGGTTTAACATATTGATCGTGGTTATCCTCAAAAGCCCTTGGTGTTCTTCCTTGCGACAGAAACCCCGAAGAAAGCCCAGCCAAAGAAGAATGGGCGTTGCTTGTTGCTGACAAAGTTTCTTTCAAATTCTGTCTAAATTAGGAATTGGAAGAAATGATCTCCAACAAGCAAATAAAAAGGTGAAGATGTGAAGTTTGTCGTGACTCTAATTAAAGTCTGGTTTGATCCTACTTAAACAAATCCAAACAGGAAGCTGTATCTTGAATTAATTCAAGGGCATGATTGAATTAGTTCATGGACAAAGAGAGCTTGTTTTAAAATAAAAAAAGCTCAGAACATGGTGATTTCCAAATGAGCAGCTCACCGTTAAATGTTGGTTCAAAGTTTAATCAAAAGCATCGAGACAAAAGCCACAAGCCAAAAGCAAAGGAAGGGAAAGAATTTAAAACTTAAAAGGAAAGACAAGTAAAAAAAAATGTCTTTTTCACAGTAGAAAAAGGGGGCCAACTTTCATGCTTTCAAAAACCTATTCCAAATAGGATTGAATTCCTACGAAATCTATTGGAGAAGAAAGCTGCAAAGGAAGAGGAAAAATAAATACCTCTTACGCGAGTTTATCACAAGTATGACCTCCATCAAGTTAAAATTAAACATGGGGCAAGAAATAGTACCAAGCCAAAGTCAAATGCCAAAACTAAATATTAGTGGGTTTATTACAAATATACCCATTAATTTCATTTGACAAATGAAGTGGTACAAAACCACGAAAGCTCTTCAATAGTTATCCAACCATCAAGTTTTCTCATATAGCACAAAGCCGTTCAAATGGCACGAAGCCACATCAAATTTCAAATGGCATGAAGCTGCATCAAATCCAAAAGACACGAAGCAGTATCAAATGTCAAATGGCACGAAACTGCGTAACGCTCTAATGGCTCAAAGTCCTTGCCTGTACGAGCTAAAACTACACAAGGCATCAAAAGCTCCAATGGCTCAAAGTCCTCGCTTGCACAAACTCAAACTACACAAAGCATTAAACCCCAACAAATACGTCATGAACTACGAGTGACTTGGTCCCTCAACGAAGCTACGTAGGCAATCTAGGGCTCGATCTAGGTGCAGTTGCAAAATTAAATAAACACCCAAATCCCCAAATTATGATTTATTTAAATTAGAATCAAAGGGTATTCCTTTCCCAAAAGAAGGGTTGTAATTAATAGGCGCGTAGCCTAGAATGGGCCAAACTCGAATTAATAAAACCCTCTTCGGAAAAATGAACGAGGGTGAAATTGTGCCGAATGAATTATTTGTTTACATATTGTGTACAATTTTTGCTCAACAAAACCTATAGGATGTAAATGGGTTTATACTGTGAAGTATAAAGATGATGGGACGATGGATCGTTTGAAGGCAAGACTGGTAGCAAAAGGATACACTCAAAAATATGGAATTGACTATACAGATACATTTGCTCATGTGGCCAAGATTAACACAATTCGTGTTTTGTTGTCCTTGGCTACAAATCTTGATTGGCCTTTACAGCAATTCGATGTGAAGAATGCCTTCTTGCATGGACATTTGAAAGAAGAGATTTATATGGATCTTCCACCTAGATATAATGCTCTAGATAAATACAAAAGAAAGGTGTGCATGTTGAATAAATCCTTATATAGCTTGAAGCAGTCCCCTTGAGCATGGTTTGGAAGATTCACAAAATCTATGAGAGCATTTGGTTACAGACAAAGTAACTCTTGTCATACTTTGTTCCTGAAAAGACAGAATGGGAAGCTTACTGCACTTATTGTGTATGTAGACGATATGGTGGTAACAGGTAATGATCCAGAAGAATGTGCGGCCTTGCAAAGATACATGTCTTCAGAATTTGACATGAAGGACCTTGGATCCCTGAAATATTATTTAGGGATTGAGGTATCAAGAAGCAGTTCTAGAATTTTCTTGTCTCAGAGGAAGTATATTATTGATTTGTTGCACGAAACTGGCATGTCAACTTGTCAGCCAGTAGTTACACCATTAAAAGAAAAAAAAAATGGAAGGGAAAATAATTGAAGTACCGACGATAAGAATAGAAGATCAGTTGGCAGATATCCTCACAAAAGTTGTTTCAAGTCACAAGTTTTCAAGTTTCTTACACAAGTTGGGCATGAGCGACATATATGCACCAACTTAAGGGGGAGTGTTGACTTTTGTATTTTAGGTAGGATCCCTAATTGATATGTAATCTTGTGTATTCCCGTGTAATCACTTATAATTAGTTCTCTTTCCATTTATATTAGGGTTGCATACCCTTAAATACCTCTTATTGAGAAGAATATATCACAATTCAAAGCATTCTCTTCTGTCTTAAGTGGATTCTTACATCTATTTGTTTAATGTGATAATTGAGAATTGTATTTGTCGTTGGTTGTATGAAATTGGTTGTTATGTATATGCTGCAGGACCATTTGTGAATTTTAGAAGGTGGTAATTCACCGATTCTCATTAAATTAATTCTTTGTACAATACTACTATATGTAGCCATATGTTTACAGTCAATTCCTACTAACTAGCTACTAATTGACAGCTTATAATACAAGATAGGAATGTAATCAATTACAATATATTAATAATATTGGCAAGTATCTTGATGATGATCCTTAACTTTCTCAACATTCCCCCTCAAGTTGGTGAGTGAATGTTGTGAACTCCCAACTTGCCTAGCAAAGAATGAAATCTTTCCTTCCCAAGAGCTTTAGTGAACAAATCAGCAAGTTGTGAAATGGAAGGAACAAATCCCATCACAATTTTTCCTTCCGTAATCTTATCTCGAACAAAGTGACAATCAATCTCAATGTGCCTTGTTCGCTCGTGAAACACCGGATTTACCGCAATATGAAGAGCGGCTTGATTGTCACATAACAAGGTAGCCGGCCCTTGGTCTTGATTTTGAAGATCTCGAAAAAGGCTTTGGAGCCATACAAGCTCAAAACATGCTGCTGCCATGGATCTATATTCGGCTTTAGCAGAAGATAAGGATACAGTTTTCTGTCGTTTGCTTTTCCATGAAATAAGGCTATTCCAAGGAAAACACAATAACTAGTAATTGAACGCCGAGTGGTAGGACATCCTGCCCAATCGGAATCATAATATGCCTTTAACTTCAATGAATTTTGAGATGGAAACATCATGGTGTGCCTTTCAAATATTCTAAGATGCATAGAACAACTTCATAATGAGACTTTTGAGGTGATTGCATGAATCTACTCAATAAATGAACTGAATATGTAATATCCAGGTCGAGTTATAGTGAGATATATCAACCGACCAACCAATCTTCTGTACTTGGCTGGATCATCTAATGCATTCCCATCATCAGGGAGTAATTTTAGATTTTGTTCCATAGGAAAACTTGCAGGCCGTGATTCTAGAAAACCAACATCATTTAGATATCCAACAAATACTTTCTTTGTGAAATGAAAATACCTTGTTTCGATCGTGCCACCTCAATCCCCAAAAAATATTTCAAATTACTAAGATCTTTGATACGAAACTTGGTATTCAGAAAGGATTTAAGATCACCAATTGCTTTCAAGTCATTCCCCGTTATCATCAGTTGCTTTCAAGTCATTCCTCGTTATCAGTATGTCATCCACATAGATGAGAAGCACAGTAAATGACCTTCCTCTTCTTTTAGTGAAAAGTGAGTAGTCTGCTTTGGATTGAACATAACCAGCTGATCGAATAACTTGTGAAAACTTGAAAAACCATTGCCGAGAAGCTTGCTTCAACCCATAAAGCGACTTATTAAGGCGACACACCAAATTCTCCCCCTATCGCCGAAGACCGGGTGATGGAAGCATGTAGATTTCCTCCATGAGATCACCATGAAGGAATGTGTTATGGACATCAAGTTGATGAAGTGACCATGAGTGAGTAGCAGCAAGAGCAAGTAAGCAGTGGAAAGTGACAAGTTTGGCCGTGGGGGAAAAAGTATCGTGATAGTCAATACCTTCCAATTGGGTGTAACCTTTAGCAACCAACCGAGCTTTGTAATGCTCAATACTCCCATCAGATTTTCTTTTGATCTTATAAACCATCGACATCCAATTGTTACTTTCCCAGAAGGGAGAGGAGAAAGTGTCCAAGTGTCATTGGCCTGAAGCGTCTAGAGTTCCTTATCCATGGCCTTACGCCACTGGGGATGTTTGGCAGCTTCTATATAACTGTTAGGCTCCAAAACAGTAGACAATTATGCAATGAAAGATTAATACTTGGGAGAGAGCCCTTGATAGGACATGTAATTAGAAAGATGATACCTTGTACTAGGACCGGAAGACGAGGAATTGGCGGGGGGCAACGTAATAGTTGGGCAAACATAATCATGGAGCTTGGTTGACTGAACTCAGATGTGACTGGAATATCGCAAATGGGCAGGGGATGCAGCGGCAGGCTGGGCAGATGCTAGATACGGGTCCAGAGAGACAGCAGGCCCATCAGGAAGGGTTGGGACTTGGTCAAGCCCGTCAATGGCAGAGATGGGTATATGAGGGACTGGTGCTGGGCCAGGAGAAAGGCTCGGGTCGGCAATTTGGTGGTTTAATTAGGAAGAGATTGGGACTGTAGCAGGTGGAGAGAAGATTGGGCATGGTGGAAGGCCAATATTTGGGTCCGGGGTAACTGCTTAGGATTGGATTTTTGTGGAATGGGAAAATAGTCTCATGAAATGTGACATCTCGACTTGTAAAAATTTGTTTGGAATTAAGATCATATAATTTGTAAGCTTTTTGCCTGAAAGGATACCTAATGAAAACACATTTTTTAGCCCGAGCATTAAACTTATGTTGTGGGTGAAGATTAGTGGCATATGCTAAACACCCAAAAGTGCGTACATGGGTATATGAAGGAGGGTGACCAAATAATTTCTCATAAGGCGTAAGACCCAATAAGAGGGGGGGACCCGCAAAAGTGGATGTGAGGATGCATTCATCCCAAAAGTGCAAGGGAATATGTGATTGAAAATGCAAAGCACATGCGGTTTGAAGAATATGTCTATGCTTTCGCATCACAACCCCATTTTGTTGAGGGGTGGAAACACAAGAATGGACCTTCTTTCTTTGATTTTTAGCAAGCATTTTTGGAAAGTCACAATTCTATTCAGTTCGGTTTCGGAAAACTTGTTGTATGCCATGATCATTAAAGAAAGTATGCATAGAAACAAATTTGCCGCCATTGTCAGTTCTAATGGTTTTAATTTTGTGGTGAAATTGTGTTTCGGCATAGGCAATGAGATTTAAGCAAAGATTGAATGTCTAATTTATGACGTATGAGATAAACCCAAGTGCAATGAGTAAAATCATCAACACATCGTGGGGTAATTTGTAAGTGACTTAAGACTTAAGTTTGTTAGAAGCACGTAATATTTTTAATAAAAACTCAATTGCTACTGAAAAAGTATTTGAAATGATTTTCTTCCCAAAGATATTTTCATGTGATTTTCTAATCCAAGATACTTTAAGAACTTGTTGGGAATTGTTACTAGAAGAGTTAACAATTTTTGATGTTGCAGATCCTTCCAGAACACTTAATGACTCACTCCTTTTGGCTCAACTACATGCATAAAGTGCATGCGTAGCTAACTGTTGCTACAATTATGTGTATCGTCTACATAGATTTTTTTTTTCTCAGTGGAACCTATTTTGCTTCGAATAATCATGAACTGTCAAGTCCTCCTAATGCCTTGAGAATTCCAACATATGAGTTTCACAACGACAGTGGAGACCCCTCAGGACTAGTCTCCTTGGAACTCACCATTCCAACTCCTCTTGTCTACCACCATCACTTACAAATACATTTCTTGTTTGCTTACGCCTCCTAACCTCAGGAGAAGCCATCCACTTATTGGTCCCAATTTAAATGGGTTTGGGTCTTCTTCTGCAGTTACGACAGCATGCATTTCACTGAACCCCCGGTCGAAAGCCTCAACAATGTGTTTTTCCCCTTCAAAGTCTCTTTTGTGGTATCTACCTCTTGTACATACTTTTATTATCTTACTGTATAAAGCACATTTTCCTTAAAAAGAAGTATATAATCGCACATAGTATAACGTATGAGCTAATTAATAAAACGAATATAACGTACGAGCTAATTAATAAAACAAGCAATGTTCTTTTCACTTAAGACTATATTTATATCTCTTTATTTTCAGTTCAAATCTGTGTTGAAAGGTCATAAATTGTTTGGGCATTTTGATGGCACTACTGGGTGTCCGCAAAAGTTTGTAATAAATACTGAGAAAGGAATTACTTCTGAACTTACTGCTGAATATGTTGAATGGGAATCCATAGATATGGCGTTAATGAGTCTTTTACTAGCTACATTGTCTCATGAGGCTATTGAATATGTTCTTGGATGTTTGACTGCTTGTGAAGCTTGGTCGAATCTTGTGGATAGATTTGCTTCAGTGTCTAAAACTAAGGTGAATCATTTAAAAACTGAGTTGCACGCCATTCAAAAAAGAGGTGATCTGATTGATAAATATTTGATTAAAGAGTATAAGAGATCAGTTAACTGTTGTTGGAGAGTTTATTTCTAATAATGATGTGGTAATTACTGGTTTAGCTGGTTTGCCAAAGGAGTACGCAACTATTCGAACTGTGATATTAGCCAGAGAATCATCCATTTATGTGAAAGAATTTAGGGCCTTGTTGCTTGGAGCTAAAAAAAGAGATTGAAGGAGATACAAGTGTTGGGTCTCAAAGTCTTTTTGCCTTGTATGTTCAGGGTTCTCAATCAACTCAGGGAAATTCATTTGCTCAGGGAAATTCACTTGTTTCAGGATCTAATCTTGTATGTCATAGTCATTTACCTGCAACCACTGGTGGTGTTATAACTCCAAATCTATACCCATATTCTGCTGAGCCATATGTTTTTCCCCAGCAATATTCATAGCCACATCCACAATCATTTGTCTTGCCACAGCAGTATCCACATCAATCTAATATGCCTTAACTTTCCATGTCTCCGCAACTTCTTGGTCCAGTTTATCCTCAAGTTCCCTATGGTTTTGGGTTTATAGGTAATGCATCAAATTTTGGTCCAAGACCTCCTTTTACACAGAAGCCTTTTGATGGTTTAAATTACAAGGGCAATAATAATTACAAGACAAATGGTGGATTCAAGGGCAAGGGTTACAACCCAGGTAACTCTTCTGGTTTTTGTTATGGCAATTCAAGGTCAAATGGTTCATATGTGTGGAATGGAAACACAGAGAGCAGATCAACTACAATGATTGAATGTCAAATCTGCAATAAGAGAGGGCATACTGCAGTCAATTATTTTCACAGAAATGCTACTACACCAAATACTGGGTTTCAAATGGAGTGTCAGATTTGTGGGAGAAGAGGTCATTCAGCTCTTGACAGCTATCACTGTGGGAATTATGTTTTTCAAGGCCAACAACCATCTGCCAACTTAACAGCTATGGCAGCAAAATAGACAGAACATTATATTCCTTAAGATGCATGGATTGTTGATACTGGTGTATCTTACCATATCACTGCTGATGTTACAACATTGAATCAAGTTACACCATACCAAGGTTCTAATAAAATCACAGTTGGAAATGGAACAGGTATGAATATTGGTGAAACAACCATTAAAACCAATACTCATGATCTTATTCTTAACCATGTTTTACATGTTCCAAAGATTGCTAAAAGTCTGTTATCTGTACAACAATTGTGTGCTGACAATCACAGATGGTTTTTTGTGATGAAAATGAAATTTTTGTGCAGGACAAGAAGACAAGGGACATCCTGTACAGAGGAAAGAGTAAAGCAAGACAATTGTTTCAAATCCCTGTGGTCAAGCATACAAAAGGAGTATAGTCTGTGGTTCAGGAGCCTTCAATTTTTCTTGGACAATTGGTCAAGTCAACTCTATGGCATCAATGGTTTGGTCATCCTACCAATAAGATATTGTCTAGCATGTTGAGACAATCCAGTAGATTAATAGATTTAGATAATCAACATAGTATGTGTACACATTGTATTAGAGGAAAAATGTCTAGACTTCTTTTTTCCGCTAGTACTGATAAATACTCTTCACCATTTGAAAAGGTGCACTCAGATATATAGGGACCTTATTCGGTAAAGATAGTAGAAGGGCATAGGTACTATGTAACATTTGTTGATCAATATACAAAGTATGTTTGGATTTTCCCAATGTATAACAAATTAGATGTGTATACGATTTTTGTGAAATTCTATAGCTTTATTTATACACAGTTTGGGGTTGCTCTTAAATATTTACAATCTAATGGAGGAGGAGAATACACTAGTCATTCTTTTAAAGCTTTTCTTGCTGAAAAAGGGATTGAACAGATGATTTCCTGTCCATACACACCCCAATAGACTGGGGTAGTTGAACGAAAACATAGGCATATAGTAGAAACTACCATTACTATTCTTCTTCAAGCTGGATTGTCTATTGAATTTTGGTATTATGCCTGTGCACATGCTGTGTTTTTAATTAACAGAATGCCTTATAGAGTGTTGTCCATGGATTCAGCTTACAAGAGATTATATGGTAAGGATCCAGAGTTGAAAACTTGAAAATGTTTAGATCAGCAATGTATCCTTGGTTAAGACCATATTCTGCACATAAGTTATAGTCGAGGTTTGAGCAATGTGTCTTCTTAGGTTACTCCATGGGATATAAAAGGGTAATTTGCTACAATGTTAAGACTAGGAAATGCATCATTTCAAGACATGTTGTTTTTTATGAAAGTGTGTTTCCTTATACATAATTGCATTCTAGAGTAACAATGAATGAAGTCACTCAGGATCAATCTCAGTGTAAAACTGTAGTGGTACCTATTCCAATACAACACAGAGTTACAGATCATAGAAATTCAGTTTATTCAGAGGGTAATATGGAGTCCCTTTCTAGTACTGATATTGTACATGAGTCATCATTATCTGCAACTTATTATGATACTCATATGTCAAGGTCTTCTTCAAACATGGGCAGTCATTTAGTGCAAGTTAAGACTGAAATGCAGGGATTTAAAACTCAACCATCAACAACAACTCTTTCCTCATCTCAACACACAGGTTCTTTACTTCCTGTCCTTGACTCTGCCCAACTTCAGGTAATTATTCCTTTGTCTCCACAACATATACAGTGTGCATCACAAACACAAGGCAATATTATTCAAACTAGACTCAAGACTGGTGCTATTCAAAGGAAAGACTACAAATCATTTCTAGCTGAATTACTTGAATTATCATCTCTTTAGTTTTTAGATGTTGCTCATGAGGATAACAATGATCATATATCATGTGGATTTTCTTTTTTGGCTGACATCCATGAAATAGATGAACGAAAGAACTTTAGAGCTGCATCATCTGTTGTGCAATGGTAAAAAGCCATGCAGGAGGAGTATTATGCTCTAAAGGCGCAGGGTACTTGGAAACTTGTTCCTCTTCCAAGTGATAAAGCTGTAATAGGAAGTAAATGGGTTTATAAAGTCAAGAGGAACCCTGATGGGATAGTATCAAGATACAAGGCTCGACTAGTCGCACAAGGTTTCAGTCACGAACAAGGGTTGGATTATTTTGAGACTTTTAGTCTGGTTGTTCAACATTCAACTGTAAGGCTTATTTTAGCATTAGCATCACAATTCAGTTGGAATTTAAGATAGCTTGACATTAAATTAAAACCGAGTTTCACCAAACAAAAAATAAACATAATTAAGATCCTTAAACAGTGGAGCTAACCAATTGATCAAGTTTTGATTCTTCTTGCGTTTTCATACATAGATGAAATGCTGATGATTCAAAAACTTACACAAATAATTAAACATACATTTTAACTAAATTTTAACTAGTCTATTAATTAATTTATTAAATGCTGACATGACTTGTGCTTTTATGTACTCAACATAGACAACTTGTTCTTGTAGATCATAGAAAGTTTATTAAGAACAATTAAGATTGTACATAGGGTAGACATGCAAATGTAACCAAGAGGTCAAACATGTCAAAAGAAGCACCACAACTTCACAATTAAAAATTCATCAAGAATACGATATAGTTCCTTAGCTACAGAGAACCCACTACCAACCAACATGGAAGATGACACTTGTATGGACTAAACTTGCAAGTTGTAGAACTACCTGTAAAGGCAAGCCACGAGGAAAGAATGCGTCACCCTATGATGATCTTGCAATCCTCAGCAAAAAGCACCAATATAAGTCATACCTTCTACTAATATCGAGCTTTCTTGAGCTTCCTCCTCACATATAGTTCTTTGTCATGCGCACAAAAACTACCACTCATAAGGAAGGTTGATCAACTCTGAACAATTAATATCAGCGCTCAATAATTCAAGTTTGAGCAGTAAGCCTAAGACATAGGCTTTACAAAGACCCTTAAACAAATTGAGAGAGTGATCACAACCATGAAAACTCTCCTTGCCAAAGAAAAAACTTGGCCACTAGGAGATGATACTAGAGGAGAAAAATTGAGGGGATGAGAGGAAGAGACCAAGAAGGTTTGTTGCTAACCCCAAAGACTAAAACAATGAGTCAACAACAATGTTTTTTTTTTTGTTCTTACTATTCTCTCTTGCGATTAGGTTTTTCTTTTAAAATTTTTTGATAAGAAACCAAAATCACTAAATTATAATCGAATTACAATTGAACGCGCGTGTTATTTTTAGGGTAATTTTTTTTTTGTAAAATCAATAAATTAAATGTTATGATATTAATAATAATATCAATCAAATTTATTCTAAGGCTTTTTAGCTAAAATGGTCCATGAGAAATGAAATCGATATAATTGGCCTCTGAGTTTGTCCCATCAATAATTTTGGTCATTCCGTGAAAGATTTCTATTATATAAGAATATAATGACAAAAATACCCTCAATTTTTGTCAAATCATTTTGGTCTATTGTTTATTAGATTGAGGGTATTTTGTCACTTTGATCTTTGTTTAACATAATTTTTCACGGAATGACCAAAATGATTGATGTGGACAATCTCAGGATCCACTTATATTGATTTCAAATCTCAGATACCAAAGTGAGAAATTATGCAAATCTCAGGGACCATTTTAGCTAAAAAGCCTTATTCTAATTATACATGGGTCAATGAGACTTTGAGGTACACTATAACACCTCAAAAACTTATTAATTCATGCCACTATAGCTGGTAGCGTGCAAATTCTTTTATTTCAAATCAGGTCAATACCACACATCACTCACGCGTCTCCTACGCGTCACACCTTGCGCGACTTTGTTGATTAAAACTCTGTGTTGCAGTGTCAATTTCATGGTTTTGTTGTTTACATTTGAATTCAAATGTTGCCTTGCAGTGTCAATTTCTAGTTTATCTTCTACATCTGGATTCAGACACTCCATTGCAGTTTCCGTTTTTTGTTCTGTTTTATGCAATGCAATGTTTGTTTCTGGTTTTGCTTTTACATTTGGATTCAAACTCTGCAATGCAATGCAATGTCTGTTTCTGATTATGATTTTATACGCGATTCAAACTCTGCAATGCAGTATTTATTTTTGTAGTTATAATTTCTTATGGATTGTTTTCAAGTTTCCAAGAGATGCAAACATTGTCTTCCACCATTCCAAAATCAAATTCAACTACAAAATTATATAGCAAAGTTGGCCTAAAATCTAAAGCACGAGTTTTGCAAGTTTGATCCACTGCTCAATTTCACCCGCAACCTCCTTCCATGGCGTCTTCTAAACCTCATCGATACCCAGGTTGAACTTCTATGACCCTAGCCTAGACAAGATTTCTTCAAGAAACACTCTCCAACGTTTGATTGTGAGCACTCCTTCCCAAAGCACGACACCACCATCCACTTCACGATCTTGTGGAGATCGTTGATTGTTTTAGAAGGAATCATGTCAATCACAATGTTGTAGTTCACTAATCGACGGAGCCGTTGGGATTTAGTGCTACTCACCATCACCAACGACCTCTTCTTCTTCTTCGTTGGAGAGAATATGAGAGAGAGGGGGGAGGAGAGAAGGACAGGAGAAAGTGAAGGGAGAGAATGGAAGAGAGACATGAGAGAAAGTCAAGAGAGAAGGGAGCATATAAGGACAAGAGAGAGGGGAGGAGAGAAGGATAGCAATAAACTAAAGTAAAAGAAGAGTAAAATAATTATTTTCTAAAGGATAATGCTAGGGTGACCAAATTTCAAAACCAATTTTGCAAACTTAATGACGTGTCACCAATAGAAAATAAGCATGTTAATCAACACTTTAGTAACAATCCAAACATCAACAATCACATCATTTGGTTTACAAATTTGATCTCCCTAACATTACCCTTTTCTAACTAGCATAAACCCATATGGCATGCTTTATTTATTTATTTTTTTCTTTCAAAAGATAGACTTTATTGACCTATATATGGTTATGTCTAAAACATTAGAAAAGATTTTATTCACCTCTGGCTAAATAATCTTTATTTTATAAAATGTTTCACATAGGTAGGTCATTAACAAGTTATTAGTCACGGTATTTATCTTTTATAATATTGAAACAGATCTTAAATTCGATTTGCCATGTTTCCTAAAAGGCGCTAGGTCACTAATATTTCAACTACTTTCTACTTCTAGCTTCACATTTACCGCAGTTAATCATTTTTTGTTATCAAATGACTGATGTTTAGAAACTCCACTAGTTTTTTGTTACTCCTTTTTTGTAAATTTTGGTTATAATAAATTTTAGTTTATAACGACCTCTACTATCTAGTAGTTATTCAGTTTTAACCTTTCTCCTTTATATTTACTTTCCTTCCCCCGTTCATTTCTTCATCTTCTCTCTTTCCCTCAAAAACCCTAATAAGCTCTGACATTATTACAATAATAAACTCCTATTAATCATGGAAATTAGTAAAACAGCGCAGTGCTCCGTCATCGTTCCGCTGCTCCCGGTTTCACACAACCCTTTGATTTCAAACCCCTACCTACCGCAGCCAATTAGATCGAGATGGACATCGAAATTAATACTTGTCCACCGTGTTTTGTTACTTGGATTGGGGATTGTCACCTTGATATGCGTCGTCATGGCCACATCCCTCCTTCCACAACCCCCAAAATTCCGACTCAACTCGCTCTTCGTGTCCAAACTTAACGTCTCAAGAGGAATGCTATGTGCCAACTTTGACGTAACCTTCACAATAGAGAACCTTAATCTGGTTTCATGGGTGCACTTCAACCGCTTAGATGGTTCAATTTTGTACAAAGATAACGCTATCCTGACGTACTCGTTGGAGCCATTTGTACTGGGATTGAAGCAACAAAGAACCATGAGCGTAAAGATATTGACGACGGGGCTACAAGATGTTGGTCAACCGATTGTGAAGGAGGGGGTGTTGGACGAGATCAAAAGGCAAAGGGAAGACGGGGCTGTGGATTTAAGCATGGAAATGTTTGCTTGGGCGACGTACAAGACCGGTTGGTCGACGCGGTCTGTTATAATGAAACCTCAATGTTTGGATTTGAGGGTTGGCTTCTTGCCTAAAGTTGGGTTTGGTAGCTGGATTAGTGGAGGACCTATGACGTGCTCAGTTCCCATGCCAATTGACTAAATCAGACTTTTCTTAATCAAATAGCCTAATTAGGTTTTATCTTTTTCATTTTTTTTAAGGTGGCACAAGCAGGGAGCCCAGATTTAGCTTTTAAATTGGAGGGTGCAATGTAATAGTTCGATGCAGAATTAAGGATCTTGCAATTGCAAATTAATCAATTGGGATGAAGCCTTATTTTCTTCTTATTTGGAACCTGTAACCAAGCATGAGTAGAAGCATATGAATAGAGGCGCACGACACGACACGACACCAACAACAACAATCAAAGCAAACTCAAATAAGGACGTAAGAAATTAATAGCCACCATGCTATGTCCCTCGCAAAGCACAGCTGACTTTTTAGAATTGTTTTTTTTGGATAGTTTCTGCTTTCAAGCATGTTTTTTAGAATCACACAATTTTTTAATAAAAATACAATTGCTATATGGAGAAGTATTTAAGTGATTTTCTTCTAAAAAGTACTTTCACGTGATTTTTTTACCCAAATAGGGCTTGTTTGAAATTTGTTACTCGAAGAGTTAAAATTTATTTTTTAGGTTGCAGATCCCTCCTTAACACTCAATGACTCACGCCTTTTGGCTCAACTAAATGCATAGAGTGCATGCCCCAACTGTCGCTTCAAATATATATGCGTATCGTCTACATGGGTTTTTTTGTTTCTCAAGTAACACGTACCACGTCCGGGGCATAGAACCTGTTCTGCTCCGACAAATCATGTACTGTCTAGTCCTCCTAATGCCTTGACAATTCCAGCATAAATCCGTGGAAACTCCTCTAGACTAGTCTCCTTGGAACTCACCATTCCAACTCCTCTTGGCTACTACCATATCACTTGCAAATACTTGTTTTGTTCGCTTACACCTCCTATCCTCAGGAGAAGCCATTCCAATTATTGGTCCCAAGTTAAATGGGTTTGGGTCTTCTTCTGCAGTTATGACAACATGCAATTCACTGAAACCCTGGCTGAAAACCCCAACAATGTGTTTTTTTACCCTTCAGAGTCTTTTTTTTGGTATCTACTTTTTATTCTCTTATTCTATAAAGCACATTTTCCTTTAAAAAAAAACAATATATATATATAACATATGAGCTAACACAAGCAGTGTTTCAAAACCATATATTTTCTCCTAGTTTTCTTGTCACTTAATAATATAGTCTAGCAATATTCCTCTTCACTTTTAAGTGAGAGATGTTAAATTCGAATCTCGTAAATGACGAATTCGATTTCAAATTATTATGACTGACTTATTGTCACTACTATAAGGGACTTGTGTGTAATTGTAGATACAAGGAAACTGGAAATAAATGAAGAACTTAAGAGATGGAGGTTTTAAGATTTAAAAGCTTGGGATCAGTTTTGTCTATTGAGTTGAGTGTCATTTGCTTCAGTTTGTCTTTCATTTTTATAGAATTCGAAGTCAACCTACTACGTCTCTGAAGTTCGCTGAATAATAACACGCTTGTACTATTGGATTTGATTGCTGACAACAAATTAGAGTAGGGTTGGGGCGGGGCTCAAGCATGTTTAACCATGTTTAGCTTTTGTCTTTGCTGCTTGAAATCTATCGCATTAATGACTTGTTTATTAATCCGTAATCGGAAAAACTGGAATTGAATTGAGGAGTTTACACACATATCAGTATCATACCTATCACACACATATTAAGCAATATATATCATGATTCGAAGTGTTCATATAATTAAGGCTTATAGAAATATGAAATCGAGATTGAGCTTAGGGTTACGTGGTTGGCGTGACCAAACTCCATAGCACAACGTCAGTGACTCCTCTCTTCAAGCTTAGAGATACACTCCGTGCTGATAATCTGTTGTAGTAAATGTTATTTAGAGAGAGAAAAAAAGATAGATGGAGAAAGGGCTCAGTTGTCTAGCTTGATTGATTTCCCTTTAGCCTTGTGTCTTATTTAGATAAATCATATAGGTTTTGGTTCCCCTCCAAGTAATACAAAGGGTGGTGCTATCCATACGGTCCATTTTACCTCCTACAAACTTCTTGTTAATTTTGTCCTTTGATTTTTCCATTCATTCAATCTCACAGCAGGAAATTAAAAGAGGTGTGTGATAGGTAAAAAGGGAGGTGTGGATAGCACCAAACATGCAAGGAAAGAATCCTCTACGTCCAGTAGGATTCCTACTCCTTGTTCACACATTCACATTTAGCTTAGAAATTCTAGTAGTTATTTTTTTCGTTATAAAATTCTAATAGTTATTCATTACTCTCTTTTAGCAAATGTCAGTTTGCAATACATTTCAAGTAATAACAACCACTACCTCAAATGGCGCATCTCTTCATTTTCATCTCTCTTTAGTTGTTATTCAGGTTATGTCAAACTTACTGTAGTAGTTATTCAATTTTATCTTCTCCCTTTTAAATTAACTTTCTTTCACCCATTTCTTCATTCCCATATCTCTCTCTTGCAAAAACCCTAACAAGAACTAATCATGGAAAATACTGCAAAAGCTCACCCCTCAGCCACAATGCCATTACTCCCAATTTCAAACAACTCTTCAAACCCCATTCTATCTCAGTCGATCACGTCACGTTGCATTGCGAAATTAATACTTGTCCACCGCGCTTTATTACTTGCATTAGGGACATTCACGTTGCTATGTGTGGTCATGTACACATCCATAATTCCAAATCCCCCAAAATTCGAATTGAATCACTTTTTGTGTCCAAGCTTAAAGTCTCAAACACATCACTTGGGGCAAATTGGGATGTAGCCTTCACAATAGAGAACCCAAATATTGTTTCGTGGGTTCGATTCAAGCACATAGAGGGTTCAATTTCATATGAAGATACTCTCTCTCGAAATTCCCTGTTGAGCCATTTGAATTGGGACTCAAGGAACATAGAAGGTTGCCGGTGAAAATTTCTACAACCGTGTCACACGAATGTCAACCGGCGAAGGAACGGATTTTTTAAGAGATCAAAAGGCAACATGAAGATGGTGCTATGAATTTTAACATGCATTTATTTGCATGGGCTACGTATAGTAATGGTTGGTGGCGAACATAAGATGTTACGATGGAGGCTCAATGTTTGGATTTAAGAGTTGGCTTCTTGCCTAAAGTTGGGTTGGGTAGCTGTATTACCGGAGGGCCAATGACTTACTCGACTGGTTCGCATGCTAGTTGATTAAATGTGATTTTTTTTAATTAGTACGAGGGTATAGTTTGAGATTGTACAATTTGATGGATGTTGAAGATTCTTGTAAATTAGGAACGTATCAAAGTTGAAGGTAAACTTTCTTTGATCTTTTCCATGTGTATACGTTGAAAGAATGTTACAAAGTGTCGTGGAAAAAAAAAGAGTAAATTATTGAACGTTTGAGCTATTACTTTAAACATACTTAACTAGAAACTAATTAAAACCGAGTTTCACCACACAAAGAAAACAAACATAAGATCCTTAAACGTACAAATTAACTTATTTTTAACTATAGTCTGTTAACGAATCTATTAACCGCTTGACTTTTGCGCTTTTGTGTACTCCACATAGACTAAACTTTTTCTTTTAGATCAAAAGAAAATTTGCGATAAACAATTAACTCATAATGTGCATAAGGTAGACATGCAAATGTAACCAAGAGGTAAACATGCCAAAAGAAGCACCACAATTTTACAATTAAAAATTCATCAAGGATATGATAATATAGTTCCTTAGCTATGTAGAACCCACTTCCAACCAACATGAAAGATGACACTCACTAAGACTAAACTTGCATGTTGTAGAACTACTCGCAAAGGTACCACAAGAAAAAACCACATCACCCTTAGATGATTTTAGGATTTTCGGCAAAAAAGCACGGCTATTAATTATAACTTCTACAAACATCGAGCTTCCTTGATCTTCCTCCTCATATATAGTTCTTTGTCGTGCGCACAAAGCCACAGGAAACACCAAAACTACCACACTCACAAGGAGGCTAATCAACTCTGAACACTAACATCGCTCAAAGATTCGAGTTTGAGCAGTAAGACATAGTCACTACAAAGATTCTCTTCAACAAATTGAGAGCAATTACAACCATGAAGACTCTTCTTGCCAAAGAGAAACTGTGGCCACTAAGAGATAGGAGTGGGTTTGGTACGGTTACCCTACCAAAACCCCTATACCAATTACCGAACCAAATTTTTGGTTTAGCAAAATCTATTACCATTACCGTGCCAAACTTTCAGTATATCGAATTTTGGTATGTCAAATAGTTCATTTTGCATTGTATGATAATGGTATTTGCTACTTTATTTTGGGCCACTTTTTTGGGCCAAAATCTTCTTCTTCTTCTTCTTCTTTTTTTTTCCAACCCAATTCAAGGGCAAAACTTTTTTGTGCCTTTATCTCATATATTGTGGCCTAAATTCATCAATTATTCATTATTCACAATTCACACACATATAATAAGTCAAATGGTGCATCAATGGAAATTAAGGTTACAATTCAAATAGAAGTTAAACCTTCAAACCAAATGAAATTGGAGTGGACCTAAAATTTAAAAAATAAAAATTTAATTGATCAATTCTTCAAACTTGAGTTGTAGAAGCGTTTGGAGGAGACATTGAACTTCTAGAAGATTGAGGTTGAGCTTGTGTCAAGCCTACATTATAAATAAGGAAAACATAATAGTAGCATTTAGAACAAGAATTAAAGTTGAATACCATTTAATATTATTTAAATAAATTATATATCTATATATATATATATTATTCATATATAAATAATATATATTTACATCTTTCGGTACGCTATGGTAATGCCATTGGTAATTGTATCGTGTACCAATACCGTATCATAGAATTTTAGTTCGGCACAATACCATACCATTATTGATTGACACAAAATCGGTAAGGTACGGTTGACAATTTGATTGTCATGGTAATTTGACAAAAAAAATCCACCCCTACTAAGAGATGAAGAATAGAGGAGAAAAGTTGAATGGATAGGAGGAAAGAGACCAAGAAGGATTGTTACTACTAACCCATGACCAAAAGCATGAGTCAACAACAAAAGATTTTTCTTCTTCTTCTTATTATTTTCACAATCGACTAGGGTTTTTCTTTTTATTTTAAGAAAAAGAATATTAATGGTTTAAAGAACATAAGAAACTAAAATCACTAAATTATAATCTATGTACAATTGAACGCGCAGGCGTTATTTTTATAAAATGTTTGACCTAGGTAAAAACAAACTGATAGTCTTGGTCGAGGATCCCATCCGGATCCAAATGGTGGGGATCCTAGAGATCCTCATATCCTAACCGTTCATTGTATATCATACGATAAAACATCATTTAAAATTAAACACAAATAATATCTGACAAAAACTGACTGCATGATATCTTCACCATTTGGATCCAGATGGGATCCTCATCCATTAACAACAAGCTCTTAGGCTTGAGGCTTTCTCCGCTGTCCGATTAACATCTAAAGATATGCGCAATATTCTTTATATAAGTATTCGAAGGAAATTTTATCAGAGGCAGATTGTTTGCACTCCTGTTACCGTGCTCTTCCCATCCCCACCTATTTGTGCAGTCACGGTTAAGCCGCGTCTACATTTTATATTCCTACTGCTTTTTATCTTATTATCTCTATTAAAAAATCAATATAAAATGTTGACGTGTCTTAACCGTGACCGCACAAATATGAGGGAATGGAAAGGGCACGATAACAGGAAGGCAGACAATCTGCATCCAATTTTATCATCCTTTACAACTGATCACGTCAACTAAAAATAATTGGCTAGGCCCTCCCCGCCACCCGACAATATTTCAACTACTTCCTACTTCTAGCTAGACATTAGCGCAGTTAATCATTTTTTGTTATCAAATGACTGATGTTTAGAAATTCCACTAGTTATTTGTTACTCTCTTTTGGTAAATTTTGGTTCCGAATAAATTTTAGTTTATAACGACCTCTACTATCTAGCAGTTATTCAATTTTACCCTTTCTCCTTTATATTAACTTTCTTTCCCCGGTTCATTTCCTCATCATCTTCTCCCTCTCTTTCCCTCAAAAACCTTAATAAGCTCTGACATTATATTACAAGCACAAACTCCTATTAATCATGGAAATTAGTAAAACAGCGCAACGCTCAGTCACCGTTCCCCTGCTCCCAGTTTCACACAACCCGTCGATTTCAAACTCCTACATACCGCAGCCTATTACATCGAGATGGACATCGAAATTAGTACTTGTCCACCGTGTTTTGTTACTCGCATTAGGGATTGTCACCTTGATATGCGTCGTTATGGCCACGTCCCACTTTCCACAGCCCCCGAAAATCCGACTCAACTCGCTCTTCGTGTCCAAACTTAACATCTCAAGAGGAATGCTTGGTGCCAACTTTGACGTAACCTTCACAATAGAGAATCCTAATCTGGTTTCATGGGTGCGCTTCAACCGTTTAGATGGTTCGATTTTGTATAAAGATAGCGCTATCCTAACATACTCGTTGGAGCCATTTGTACTGGGATTGAAGCAACAAAGAACCATGCACGTAAAGATATCGACGATGGGGTCACAAGATGTTGATCAACCGGTTGTGGAGGAGGGGGTGTTGGACGAGATCAAAAGGCAACGGGAAGACGGGGCTGTGGATTTAAGCATGGAGATGTTTGCTTGGGCGACGTACAAGAGCGGTTGGTGTGGAACACAGTCTGTTACAATGAACCCTCAATGTTTGGATTTGAGGATTGGCTTCTTGCCTAAAGTTGGGTTTGGAAGCTGGATTAGTGGAGGGCCTATGACGTGCTCAGTTCCCATGCTAATTAATTGACTAAATCAGACTTTTCTTAATCAAATAGTCTAATTAGGTTTTTTTTTCCATGTAGCACGAGGCCAGAATTAGCTTTTTAATTTGAGGTTATAATGTAATGGTTCGATGTAGATTAAGGATCTTGCAATTGTAAATTATCAATTGAGATGAAGCCTTGTTTTTTTTTTCTTTCTAATTGGAACCTGTACCCAAGAAGTAGAAGTCATATGAATAGAGGTGCAGGACACGACACGGCTAAAAAAATCTGATGTTATCAATTTGCTAGTTAAAGTTTAGCCCAGCACCATCAACAACAAAAATCAAAGCAAAGTTAGATAAGGATGTAAGAAAATAATATCAACCATGCTAAGTCCCTCGCAAAGCACAGCTGACTTTTTAGAAGCACGTAATTTTTTTAAGCAAAAACTCAATTGTTACTGAAAAAGTATTTGAAATGATTATCTTCCAAAAAGTATTTTTATGTGATTTTTTTAACTTAAATGTTGATTAATGTTCTCATTTCTTATTGACGACACATTACATAATTTGTAAATTTGACCTAAAAAGTTGGTCTAACTAGCATTAATCTTATCTTAATTATAAAACAGTATAGAATAAAGGAAATCGAACTTATAACCTGGCAGTTAAAAGAAAATATTTTCTCCAATCGTGAAAGTAAATGGTCATAGTCATGACTCACTACAGAGCTACATTTATCAAAGTTTTAAAGAGAGTTTACCCTACAAAAATTATAATTTGCATTGGAAAATTAAGGTTAATTACACAAACATCCCCTGAGGGTTTTGTGTGTTTCACAAAACCCCCTCAAGTTCTCAACATATCACAAACACCCTTGATGTTTTAAAATCATTTCATCAACCTCTCTTAATGACAAAAAAGCCCCTAGCAGTCATGACATAAGTTATGAAAATACAAAAACACCCTTATGAAGTTAAAAAAAAATTGACAAATCGGAAGCTGTGTTGCTGAAGCTGAATTGGAAGAAGAAGAAGCAGGTGTCGTGGAAGGAAGGGACGGTGGACAACGAGTTTATGCAGAAGAAGAGCTCCAAAAAGTGCTGCATCTTCCACAAGCAGAAGCCCTTCGACGAGGACAACAGCGACGATGACGAACACCATCGATCACGATCACCACCATCACCCCTCACCTTCTTCTTCAGGCATTAACAGCAACCAGTAAAAGACTGTCGGTCAGAGCATGGAGGCAGAGACATGGACTGGAAACTGGACTGGTGGGTGGAGGCAAAGTTGCTTCTTATTGAGTGTGTTTAACATTAAGCCATTGAGCACAACCAACCAGTAAAAGATGATAAAAGCAACAAACAGAGAAAGTGGAAGAGAGTTTTGTGCTAACAAATTCAATTTGCATTGCCATTAAGCAACAAACAATTCTGCTGTAATGCACAGCCTCACATACATTATCATTATACAACAGTAACATATAACATGACCCGGTTCAAGAAGCGGGATTCCTATTTTTCGATACAAACTACAAACTAACACATGACAGAAACCAAGAACAAAACAATAAATAATTTGGTCGTGTACCAATACCATCTCCATTTCTCAAGATGCGGCATGGCATCTACTGTAAGGGTGGTTGGATGGAACTTGGTGGCGCTTCATGGTGGCCGGCGGAGGAATTGGGTTTTGGGATTTGTGGGAAGGAGGGGGAGGAAAAGAGGGAGGGGAAACGAAGAAGAAGAAGAATAGAGGGAGAGGAACCTGGGAAGAAGAAGAAAAATGAAGGGAGGTTGATGAAATGATTTTTGTAAGGGTATTTTTCTATTTTCATAACTTAAGTCATGACTGCTAGTGTTTTTATTTTATTTATTTATTTTTTTTTTTTTTTGTCATGGAAGTAGGTTGATGAAATGATTTTAAAACGTCAAGGGGTGTTTGTGATATGTTGAGAACTTGAGGGGGTTTTGTGAAAACACAAAAAAACCTCAGGGAGTATTTGTGTAATTAATCCTAGAAAATGATCTACCTACTGCCCTTGCCCCCCTTTGCAAACAATTAGATATCTTACAACTAGAAGCCCTCTTTTTTCCGATCCAGTTCCTCCACCACCGCGAACCCCAGTTAGATTCAGGCATGATACACTTTTTAGTTATTGGGAGAACCCAAGTACTCTCTTTCGGATCCAGGAAACAGCTCTCAGAGATCTTTTTTCCTTTTGGAAGATACAGGAGCGAAACAATCAACCTATTGATATTGGAAGACCCAAAAGATTCTTCCAATGTATCATTTCTGGGTCCAATGAAATTCATAGGTATAGGAAGAAGCCCTGTCAAATAGAGATTTTTTCTTTCGACCATCTTTCGATTGTTAATTCGATATATAAGGACCGCCATTTGTGATCCCAATTAAATTGTGAAACTCAGAAACAAATAGTAAAGTTAAAACTTAACTGCAAACAAGAGGTTTTAGGTTCGATTCTCGTCAAATACAAATTTGAACCACTTTATTGTTAGCTCATTATTAGGCTAAACTCATCCCTCCTCTTTAATGTAAATAATATCATTTATTTAAAAAAAAAATTAAAAAAAAAAAAAAAAAAAAAAAAACTTAACTGCAAACATGAAACAGCGCTTCGCCAGAATGAACTGTTAACGTCCCCAACCCCAACCGTCATATGCATCTATATATCTTTCCGTACAAATAATTCTCCAGTAATGTTGTGTAACCGCTGCCATCTTCCATCATTTGTTCTTCTCTCTTTTGATCAATATCTCCACTTTTTCTGTAAGACTGACTCATCACTTAATTATAATTTTCCCCCACCTCCATATAATTGGATTGATCGCTGTCCAAGAAAATTAACCACCACATTCACAAGGTATGATTTTATTTATTTGTTCTTTTTTAAGAAAGTTGTAAAAAAATCTTAAATTAAATTGTCAACTCGGTTTATCATATTTGGCGAACGGGTTTTACAATCCAATTAAGTTTCCTAAACGACAGGGATTTCATTATTCAATTCTGAAAAGAAAGATGGAAATTTACAGACTGCAGTGACAATGAGATGTACATGAAGAAATAGTAAGAATTAACTTGCAAAAATTCAGATTGATACTCCTCTAGTGGCCTGCCTACCACATATTCCTATGGAGTTATGTGAGAAAAGATTTGCGTAATCTGTTTTATTTCAAATTAATTTATTGTTAGAATGTTATTTCTTTTGCCGGTTAGTGAGATAGACTTTTTAGGAACATTGAGTGGTACATAAACAAAGAGGAACAATGTTTCGCCATATTTTTAATATATTATGTTATCAAACTGTAAATCAAGACTAACCATACTAACATAATTTCAGGAAGAGTTTTATATGGCTTCTTTGTGGTGCAAATCATCTCCATATTTCATTAGAGCTCGTGGATACATAGTCCTTGTTTTGATTGTGGTGAGTCTAGCAACCGCCATCGGATTTTCTTTATGGTTCGTTGGCAACTATGTGGATTCAAAGTCTGGTCCGGGGACAGACCCCCTTGTGCTTCGTTTGGATGCATTTTCTCTATCGAATTTTGAAGTTTCTAATTCGTCACTTTCAGCTGAGTGGGAAGCCAAGTTGACATTTGGGAACCAAAATGGCGGCTTAATTGTTACCCTCAGCCCTTTTGCGGGTTATGTGTATTACAAAGAAAATGAGGCTCTATCATGTGCTTCAGTGGATGCAACGCTGCGCATACCTCCTAGGAAGCAGAAAACTGTGCAGATCAAATTTGATTCAACCGGTTGTGAGGGGGAACAGCCGTATGTGGAAGATCGAGTGATGAAGCAGTTGTGTGAAGATAAAAAGAAGGGTTACCTTAGTTTTAGTTTGAAAATGCATATAGATGCTTCCTATAGTATGAAGGAGCTACTGGGAATGGGAACCCAAGTGGCTTTAAATCCCAACTGTTCAGGTTTGAAGGTTGAGTTTTGGGGTTCAAAAGGTACCAAGGGAAAGATAATTGAGGGGCGTAAGTGCTCCATTCCGTTGCCTAAATGATGTAATCTATCTTACTCTACATGTCAATAATGTGAATCTTGAGCTAGTTGCTGCTGTGATATAGGCAAGGGAATGATATTTGGTTAAAGGACCTCTGTTTGTAATTTACGTGGTGATCTCATTGTATTTATAGATACAAACTTTCAAGGACTGTTGACTTAACTCTTCATTTTAGTCTCTCATTTTCAAAATCGACCAATGTGGTTCCTGAAATTGATTACCGCACATCTATTTGTCTTCTTTTAAGTGTTTTTTTAAGAAACGGTAATGTCAGTGGGTTAAATTGATAAACATAACGATAACGTGCCATACTGTCTAGTACATTAATGCTAAAATGATGGGTCTGCCCCCTTGAAAAAAGTAGCAGGGTATTTAGGGCTTAATTTATGAAGATTTTGTGATTTTCTACTCGTTTTTCTCGTATGGTAAAACGGTTATATTTTCTACTCGCTTTTCTTGTATGGTAAGCAACTGAATTTATTTTATTCAATTAATGACATAAATTGTATCGTTTGACAATTTGATGCACTGATTCGCTGAATTTGACTGTAGTTTTCCATATTAATTTTGCTCTAATACTCTCTCTCTCTCTCTCTCTCTCTCTCTCTCTCTCCCTCGCAGAAAAACCGAAACAAAATCATGGCTTCTCTGTGGCCGTCCGATCATAATAAGGCACTGTTCGAAGCAATGCAAATCAAACTTGCTGCTGGCACAATTCTCCTCACAGCACTTGCGTTTGCCACAACCATCTGCATGTCGTTGAACTCTGGCATCCGAACGTACCCCATTGCCATCAATCAGCAATCCTTCTCCCTCTCAAACTTAACAAACCCTATCTTGGAACTGGAGAGTGCCGTTTGGGATGCGGAATTGATATTCAGCCAAAACAATGGTCTCCAAGTTGACATCAAACACTTTCAGGGTTTTGTGTACTACCCGAAATTCAAGGCTCTGTGGTGTGCTTCAGTGAAGCCAGTGAACGTTGAGGCAAAGAGGCCGGACGCGCTGCTCATAAGATTTGATATGACAGAGTGTGGGGAGGAATTAGTGTTTGATGTTTTGAGAGAGGAGAATTTGAAGGAGGTTAGTTTGGAGGTGAAGATGGACTTGGTTGTGCCTTATCAATTTGGGAAAACTAGAATTTGGGCATGGCTTTGGGGTTTGAGTGTTGGAGAGACGTGTAGGGAGTTGAGAGTGGAATTTGTGTCTTCGTTTGGAGAGGGGAAGCTTGTTGGTGAGGGAGGCTGGTGTTTCGTCCCCTTGCCTGAGTATTGAGATTTATAAACATGAAGAATTTAATAAGACTTATTTTCTTGTACCTTGTTGGTATCTCTTTTTCTCGTTACTGAGTTATCTCACGAACTTAGGTGCGAAGCATCAGGAAAGAGTTTGATTCTCACTCTCCTCATGTTTTCTCCTTACAAGATTCGTACTGATGGGGAAGAGGTATTGTTTAGATCCGTATTTCCCTTAAAAAAGAGAAGCATATTTTTCACTTGATTTTACAGTTTTGTGAGGTATAAAATTTTGGGCACAAACTAACAATTGGGATTGGCGCTTGATTTTTGCAGGATTCAATTTCCTTGTTTTCGTTTTCCAAGGTAAAGATAAAATTACTAGGTATATTTGGTTACTTTTTTGCTAGTGAAGAATGAAAGTTAAATAATGGCAGGACAAGTAGGGTTTTATGTCTATTGAAAGAAAATTTTATTCTTTGTAACGCAAGCGTTAGAGATCAGATACCAAATAAGGTACGTGGCAACTCACTTCTCAGACAATTTGCTTTCAAGTTCAAAATTTGGCGTTTAAACAATTTGTTGCGCGACGGTCCACATGCTACTCGCTTTTGGGTTATTAATCCTTTGCGCTTGCAGGTGAACTCAGCACGCTCTCTCTTCATCAAAGAATGGTTATTCCAGATGGCAAATGATCTACCTAAGGTCAGTTAGCTCTAGTCGTGGTGGAAATCTAGGAACAATCTGTTTGGCAAGGGGAGATGGATCCGGTAGAAGGAGCTACCCGAGAATCAACATGGCTAGAGTAATATATATCTTCAAATACCAAAGCAAGCAACGCGTGTGGCAGCGAAAATGGACGGTGCACTTCCGGTCCATGTTGGCTTGAAGTTAATTTTGATGGTGCATTTTGTGAGTCTAGCGGGAAGGGTTGCATCGACATCAGCGTCCAAGATTGAGAAGGAATTTTCTTTTTTGCTGCGGCTGCATCGCCGGTTGTTTTGTCCACCTCATTTGGAAGCTATGGCGGCTCGTAGGGTCATTGACAGGTGTAGTTTGAAGGTGATTCATTGCATGTGATGGCAACCATTTACTTCAAGAATCACAATCAGTCGTTGGCAGGCACCGTATTTCAAGTCCTAATGTGTGTAGTATGGCTCACCTAATCACTTACGGCATGAGCTAAGTTTTTTTTGTTTCGGTTGTGATCCTTTTTAATCAATATGTATTATTGTTTTCTCTCAAAATTTGGCGCATAAACACAGTACTGATTGCAGTACGTAGCTCACTCTCTGAGACTGAAATATATAGGATTATCGTCGAATGAGAAATTCTTGATTGAGACTGTCATGTGTAGTAGCTCATCTACAAATTAAAAGTGAGATCGGGTGGAGGTCACTTCCATGTGAGTGAGCTGCCGCACAGCGGCACAGGACAGCCTCACCCAAAATTCTCTCCGTCCACCTAGGTATTAATGAAAGCTTTACTACATATTTGGAAATTGGAATACGTATCAACTCAAATATCAACACAATATTCATTTTCCAATTCTGCTAGCCATATCAATCCATTTACACTTATCAATTATTTACTTAACATAGAACTTCTAATTAATTACCTTGTCCCACGCTCTTTCCGCTCTTTTCACACCCCACGGATCTATTTTTACACTCTTAATTTCTTCAATAATTATTCTCCTTCATTTCCACATTCCTCTATCTCCCACCCCGCAAAACTCCCTCTCTTTCTCGCTTTTCTTTCTCTCCGGGGAGATTCTTGAGGGGAGAGAAATAGCAATAGATAAATACAATAGAAATACATATATGGCTTCTACGGCCCAAAGTAATGAACCCCGCCCAGCAGATCAACCTCCGACTCAATTCTCAGAGACAGACCAATCTCGCCCCTCCGCGGCCGACCGCCCCCAGCCTGGGGCTACCTACCCTCCGTCCAATATGAGCTACCCTCAGCCTCAAAATGGGTATCCCCCACCCCCACCCTACCAGGGCTATCCTCCAAACGCCGGTTACAACCCTTATTACGCAGACCAGAGCGCGTATTACACCACCACGTACTCTCAACATGACGCAGCCGCGACCAGCTTCGCGCGCTGCTTCTGCATCATAATGTTCGTCATACTCATTGCGACCCTCCTCACGAGCATCATTGTGTTTGCGGTCGTCCGTCCCGAAAATGTCAAGTTCAAAGTCGAGTCCTTCGGCGTTTCCAACTTCAACATGGTCCCCACAACCAAAGTGGTATCAGGCAAATGGGAGGCCACGATGTCCGTGGAAAACCCTAGCTTCGGCCTGAGGATGTTCGTGGACAAATGGGAAACTGCCTTGTACCACAAGGATGACTATTTGTCTTCGAGAGGGTCGTACCTGCAAGAGATGCATTTGGGCTCCAAGTCCAAGGGCACCATGCACTTGAAGATGGAGGCCTACAACTCGACGGTGGGGAGCGGGGTGGTGGAGGACATGGAGAAAGAACAGAAGGAAGGAGGGGGTGTGAGCTTCAACTTGAGGATGTCGGTCACGTACATGATGAAACATACGTGGTGGTATCGTAGCTATAGGGCTGGCACCCTCAGAGTGAAATGTACGGATTTGAAGGTAAATCTTCCGGTGGGTGCAAGTAGTGGAAGCATGTCCGGTGGGAGCTCAAGGAAATGCGACATTACCAACGGTTGGTAACTCAACTGCTACTTGAAATATATATATCATGTCATGATAGATGAGAAAACGGATCGGATTTTTGTTTATGGTTTGACGATCTCATTGATGATGATCTTCTTCCCATGTCTTCATTTATGGGAGACTGTCTATTAATTGGTTGTATATTAGATGAAGTGGTGATATCTGTTACTTTGTTGTAGATACTTTAATTTTGTTAAATATTGGAAGACATTCCCTAGTTCCCTCCAAAACCAACGAAAGAGGTATATCGGGGCATCCTGTGACTGAAACTAGTACAAACCAAATGGCTGTCATGATGAGTAGTGTTTTTGGTCGAAAAGGAAATTCATTACTTTATGCACTCAATGACTCGTTTGCAGTCACACTCTAAGATCACCTCTTGGAGATTATGACCTTTGCTACCTTTAAAGTTTAAACCCTTCAAAATTGCCTCATCTTCTACTTCTTCGCGATGGAGGTTCTTACACATACTGTAAGAGCAAACATGCCCAATAACTAGATCAAGTTTAGGCTAATAAATCACAAATTAATCAAGAACCAAGAACGGCTCTACAAGGGCACTACAGAGAGGACACTATATATAAAGTCTCTGTAACAACCCTAAGCACCAAGAATCATACCTGCAGAACTTGAAGAAGATGCAGCGTTGTCAAAACTCCAATGATAGTCCTTGTCCTAGAGAAAATTTTCAGTGTGCCCGGTACACGGAGTGTACACCATGTGTCATTATACAAATTGTAGGATATGTGTGTTAAAAAGTTGATAACTTAAAAAATAAAATTTCCCACCACTTATATAAAAACACGTGGTGCATCCTCCATGTTCCAATCACAATGAAAAATTTCTCACCACTTATATAAAATAAACATCAAGATAGTCAGATTCGATAATGATAGAGGTGACACCAAAACCAGCACCCAATTCACAACCACGAAGCAAAGCGACAGCCTCAGCTGCTGCAGCCGAGGGAGCGGTAAGAGAGTGCCTCGCGGCAGCCACAAACCTCCCCTCCTCAGCCCGCATAACCACCCCAGCAAAACCCAACTTAGAGACCTTTGACCAACTAGCATCCACATTAATCTTAATGTTAGGAAAGGTAGGAGCGCACCACCGAGAAACTTGGCCAGCCCGACCTGTCCAGTCCGATCTGCAAGACCCCAAAACCGTCCTCGCAGCCAAGAAAGAACCCAAACCAGTAGAGACAGCAAAAAGCACTTTAGAATGATTAATAGGCACCTGATTAAACACAAAATCACAGCCAAATAATTTGAACTAAACATTTCCTACAAGACTTCCTGCACTTAATTTGAACTAAACAGCCGGCTATAATAATTCCCACTCCCGAATCCATAGAAGCAGCCCGCCAAACGCCGTCAATGTCCACCTTGATTAGAGATGGTTTCGGGGAATCCAATGAGCAACTCTTGGTTGGTCCATTGTGTTTGGACTGAAATTGAGCATTGGGCATGTTCAAGGCCCAATCTATTTATTTCTCAACTGAAGTCATTAATGGATAGCTATTGTAACAGAATGAACAGCGTGCAGGCCCAAGAATCTTAAAAGAACTTTCCATGTGGTATTATGGGCAGAAAAACTCTCTTTCACACTGAACAAAGAACTCACTTCGTTTTTACAGAAGGAGAGTGCTTTCCGATAGCATTTTGATAGCTTTTAGATGATATAAGCTCAAGTTGCAACGTAAATTCGTATCATCTGACAGCCATTGCATCAATAACTAGGGTTCAGACAGGATTAATCTGAGAAGGAAAGGCTTAACTTAGAAGGAAATCATGTTCTATAAAAAGTATTAGAAAGGCAAAAGACAATGACACTTAACTCACCACACAAAAAGATGTTAAAGCTCTTCAGCCTTCCTTTTTATAAATTTCTTTTGTAGTTCAACGCCTTTTCAATTGTATTCTTTTTTAAAGCTCTGCTACATTCCTGTAGTACCTATTTTTGTTGTTAAAAGTTAATTCAAAGTACTTCATTTACTAAAAAGAAATTGCTCAACTGGAAATAGAACTTACACGAATAAGTTTAATCTTTGCCCGTTTATGCATTTCCTTTCATTTACGTTGTTGTTGAATATTTGACAAGTGTTTAACTTCATTTCCTTCCTATCTTTTCATTCTCTTATAACTTGTCATACATTGTATTCGTACATTTATATAAGAATTGCAAACTGAGTTGAAACAAAATTAAATTAATTTGTAATTATCATTTGGCATACACAAAGAAAACATGCAGAAAATCCCTATTCCAAATCGAGATAGACAATGTGAGGTCAAGTGTCGTCGCCGTTGAGGGCGCGCAAAAAATTTCTCAATATTGCATACAGTGCTTTCAACTCAAAGTTATCGTCGTGCCGGAGATGCCGGTTATTAGTCCGACTGATTAAATTTAATCATTTCCCTAATCAACTATTAATTTATGGCAGCTTCCAACTGTCTATAAAAGATAATTGTTATTGGATCCTTGATTAATATTAATCATTAATCCAAAACAAAATTACGAGATATTTGTTTTGAAAAAAAAAACAAATTACATTGACAACAAGACGTTTGTTTAATCCAACTTTGTTTTCTCAGAATCCGAAACTCCTTGGAAAATATATTAACCCTAGAAACTATCGAATTATTTATTTTTATTCTTTATTTTTATTTCTCTTGGAAACCAAAAACTCCGAAAAGTCGAAGAAAAAATATCTCCCATTTGAAATGGCTGCTACTTCATCCGCATCGCAAGACAAGACTGTCACGGGTTATCCAACTCCGCCCGGCCAATACGCCGCCGGATACCCGGCCACCACAGCCTATCCCTATGTGGCTGCACCGCCGCACCTCAATCCCAATACTTACCAGCCCACGGGCCCGCCACCTCCCTACTACAATCCCCAGTCCAATGGGCCCTTCAGGCGCAAACCCACCATCCTCTGCCGCATCATGATCGGCGCCGTCGCCGTCTTCACCATCATGTCCATCATCTTCTTCATCTCCTGGCTCGCCCTCCGCCCTCAACTCCCCAAGTTCCGGGTCGAATCGGCCACCGTCTCCCCGCTCAACGCGACAGGCTCCGAGCTCACCGCCACTTGGGACTTCACCCTCCTCGCCGCCAACCCCAACCACAAGCTCACCATCTTCTACGACAGACTCGAGGCCTCGCTTATATACAACGATGAAGTTCTGCTCACCGCGGCGGCGCTGCCTCCCTTCGTCTTAGCCAAGAGGAATCAGACGCGCGTCAATATCAAGCTCGCGACGGTGGGGGGTTACGTCGACGACGGGGTGGCGAGGGAAATCGCCGACGGGAAGGATCGGGGGTCGGTGAGGTTCGGAGTGGGTGTGGAGGCGTTGGTCCGGTTTAAGTCAGGGGTGTTTCAAACGAGACGTCGGTTGTTGCGGGTCTTCTGCGATGGGGTCGAATTCACCGGGTTTGCCCGGAATAATGGGACCGGGACTTTGACGGGTCAGGCAAGTCCGTGCAAGGTTGATTTGTGAGACTGAATATAATAATATACAGATACGTTTTACATATTTTATTTTTCTTTCGTTGTTAACCCAAAAATTAGTGAACTTTATAAATTACTCCTTGTTTATGATCTTGGGTTATGAAATACAATTGTCTTGTGAATCTTTTTTTTTTTTTTTTTTTTTTTTCTTTTATGTTAATCATAGCATCATTTTTTATCATATATTAGATTTCTTGGGCCGTTTTTCAATCTCAATTGTTGAAATAATCAGTTTTTTCATTATGTCGTCGATATCTGATTACTATGTTTTAGGTGTTTGATCGCTGTGTGTTCAATATATCATTTTGATCAGTACAACAATTACGATTGGATTTCTGATCAATTTTTCAATTACCCATATATCTTACAGAATAGGTCAAATTGCAAGAGGGGAGTGACTTCTGTACTATCCTTTTTAGCTCCGGCACTTGCGCTGTATGAGGTAAAAGGGAGTAGAGAAATTACTCCCCATTGCAAAAACCATGCTTCTGGTGTGTCATATGCCGATGTGGTTGATGTGGTGAAAACCAGTTAGCATTCTCAATCCTTCTGCCCAATTTTGCCAATACGGATTACGGGATTCATGTGCAATGTTAACGAGTCCTTTTAAACCGTTGAAGCCTATTGACTCCTAAGTCAGGCTTGAAACAGCCCATTTACTCCTAGCAGTGATGCACATGTCGGTCCAAATGGGAGGGAATTTGGATGGAAAGTTCGATTTGGATTGAGATTGGTAATTAACCACAATAGTATTGAGAGCTTATGTTTTTCACCACACGGATGATTTGTGCAACTTAGCCTTTAGAGTAAAGGGCAACGTGTTTCTTTGGTGTTTTTGGGGCTAGACAACAGTGTAGTAAAGGCAGCATGAGTTTTACTAGCCTTGTCATTGACCTACTGTAATTCAAACTTCAGGCTATCAAGTATGTTGAATGTTGCTCGGTGAAGTTTTTCTTTACACTGACTCTGTTTGTAGGGATGCATAATTTCATTACTGAATTGTTGACAGTGGATCTCCTTGAATGACACTAAAATACCGTTGCACACAGTACACGCCAACCATAGTTATCTCCAAGCATTAGTTTTCGAAAAGTCATGTCTTTCTTCTAAAGGCATCCCTGTGGCTTGAATTTGTTCAAATGTTATTGGACTAGTGGTTACCAGGCTTCTATGTTAGGATGTCTTGTTGTTTAATAGTGCTTGAAAGGCTGGTTGCAATGCTAGGGTTGTGGTTCAAGTTGTTGTGTTGGTTATAAAGTTGTAGTCCATGTTATCGGGAACGATACAAGGTTCTTCCTAGGGGAGGGAAGGTTGTCCTACAAGGTTTTTCTTAGGGAAGGGAAGGTCGATGCTAGGGTTTATTTTCCGTTTCAAACAACTCTTTAGTCACTTCATGGTTGTAGAAGTCTTCTGTATAGGAGTTTATTGGTATTCGTTCTCGCTCTCTACTAGACACTGTATATACACTCGTGTAGTAAATGTGTGCTTCTAATGGTCAAATTTTACTATAAACACTATTGTTGATAGGATTAACAATTCAGAGGAGTGGCTGGGTGAAAAATGTAGTTGCAGTTAATTTGACTCATCCAAAGCATTTATAGGTTTGTGTTTAGACGTCGTTTTTATTATTTACTTATTTTCTAGCTTTTTGGCGTCCAAGATCATGTTTTTTGGGTTCGAGGCCTTCTGCCGTTATATTTGGGACATCTCAAGCTTTAATTCAAGTTGTTTTGGGCCTATTTTGGAGCCCTGAAAGTCCAATAACGTGGCTGATTTGTTCTGGTCACAGGGAATGATGAGATATTGATCATTAGGTGAGGGAAATATGTCATCTGGCCATGTCTTTGATGTTACTTGGTTTTAATGCTTCGTGAATTTTGGTACTGGTTTGATATTTTAAATGCAGTCCTCCAAGAACTTTACTTTTGTTCTTGATGCTGAAGTGGTTTGGTGATGACTTTAATGACTTTGTTTGTGATATTTACTGCTAGGCCTGTTAACGGGTTTGGATCGGGTTGACCACAAATCGTATTTTTTATCGAATCACCCAAACCCGACCCATTAACCCAACTAAATCAGCTGTAAATTACGGCTGTGGGAGGTTAATGTCTGTTAAGATTTATTATCTGCTCTTCTATTTTCCTTCTGTGGATGAAACTATACTGAACTACTCTCTATTTTTTTCATTTTTTTTTTTCAACACTATTTTGTCATAAAAAAACACTTTCACTTAACAATCACAACTATTTCATAACATTTTGTACATGAATATTTTGTGCATTTCAACTCATTATCAAAATGACAAACTAACAATGGATATATGTAAAGGTGAGATGAGCCAATTTTTTCATGTTTGCTTTCAAACCGTTTGTCCACCAAAGAACGCAAAGACCTTAAACGATTCATGACTACTTTTCTGAATATAGTTTACAAGCTACTTTTTTCGTTATCGCTTGAAGTTCACATCTCCAGTTACTGCCGAAAGTCGACCGGCACCAAACTAATCGGTGGACGGGCGTGTAGACAGTTTAACAGGCTGGTGGTTCAATTTTGGTTTTGGAAATGAGCATACCTACCAGGTTGATTCTATTGGCATTTGTCCCATAACTGAACCAAGCCAATCCACATATAGACCTGGTTTCCGTGTTCAGGTCGTTTTGTGACATACGCGATATTTTAACGAGTCGTGTTGTGTAACACTTGTTAAAGTAAATGGGTAATATAACTCAATCTGAAATCGACCTGCTAATATTATTAGTAATATGACCCGACCGGTTACTCGTTAAAAAAAATATATTTTTTAAATCAATAAATAATGAAAATGAAAAACATAATTTGACCCCAAAAAATGGAAAACATAATACTAAATTAGTATATGCATACAATATTTTTACATTTTTTTAGACTTGTCCATTAATTATTATGAATTTTATTTATTTTGAACTCCCTTAAAAATATTATTTATAAGGGTTTGTATGGTTTTAAAAGTTTAAACGACGATGTACCCATCCTCAAAGCGTAGAGGATGCGATCATGAGCGTTTGTATATTTTTTTCACATTTTTTCGCACTTGTAAATTAATTATTATAATTTTTTTAATGTGTTTGGTATTTTTAAATTACTTGATATTTTTATTTTTAATGTCTTTTATAATTTTTTTAATCTCACTCTTTGCCTATAGTATACTATAAAATAAATAAATAAAACTTACATTTTTTAAATTTTTATAGAATAATAATATAATATACAATATATACATATCCACTATGGCTTTATAACAAGTTTTTTTAGTAGTTTAAAGGATTAAAATCATCAAAACAACTTTTTTCTTAACGTGTCGAAACGGGTTACCTATGTGTCACCCTCATGTAAACCTGTTAGGGATCCGTTAACGGGTTCTTATCGTATGATTCGATAACGACCAAATCAGTTATTGTGTTGACCCGAAACCCGTTATTTTCTTGTTGTTTATGTGTCGTGTAAGAAATTTCCATGTCTACCCACATACACCCCCACATTGCGTTTAGATGAGAAAAAGTTTAAGATTACTAAAATATTTCAAAATGATGAATTTTTTTTTTTTCTAGAATTTGTAAATTTTTTTGTTTGGTTAACCTAATAGAACAATAAAACTTAAATATATAATTTAATGTGTGTCTACAGTAATTAATATTGTATATAAATGAGAGTTTGGATGTGCTAGTAGTGATGGTGGCAACGCGATGATAATGGTAGGGGGTGTTGGTAGCAGTGATGATGGTGAATGGTGGTGGTGTCAACCGTTATGGTGATGAAGATGGTGGGTGGTGGAGGTGGTAATGGTAAGTGGTGATGGTGATGATGGTGGTGGGCAGTGGTGACAAGGGAAGGGTATTTGGCGGTGACATGTGGTAGTTTTCATGTACATTCTTTCTTATAAATTGTCACTTAAACTTGAGAATTGGAGGTTCCAAATTCTTTTTTTTTTTTTCATGCCGAAATTCTTTTTTTATTTTATTTATTTTTTATTATGTATCCAAACAAGAGAATTGATGAATGTTTATTTATAAATTCCGACTTTTGTTCAAATTCTAACTTTATTTCTGTTATCTAAACATTGTGTAAAGGATCAGAAACTTAAAAATGCTGAAAATGAAGAGCTCGTTTTCAAAAGCATCTATCGTCCAACTACGCATTCTCCTTTTAACAAATTTCATGGTTTTTTAAGTTAAACAATGTCAGCAAGATCTTCCTACTTGTTCAGAACTAGACAATGCAGCTAAAAAAATAATTTCACTACCGAGTTCTTTGCAAAACCTACCCAATGTTGGTGTGTCCATCGTCACTGTATAGGATTTATCGCCATTTTTAATGGACCTGTATAGCCAGTGGACTGATTAGGTTTCCATGCTCACTTGTGTTCGCCACAACTCGTACAAATCCATGTGCGTCATAAACCTAAACTTGTGTTGCTGAGATTCATGTAGTAGGTTGCGAGAGTGAAATACATTTAGGTGGGTGAAAATAGGTTAATGATGAAGAAATAAACCCTTATGTTTTGCAAGCCATGAGACGTCAGTTAGGTGAAATTAGATTTACGATGATAAATAAGTGGTTGAATAAGTTAATGATTTAGATTTGATTGATTAAACTTTTGCTGTAAGTTTCAGTATCTGACCGGGTGCTCCATTTCTTTAGTTTTGAGGTTAGTTCACAATTAAGGATGATGATGAGTTTAGCTAACGTTGAAGATGATTTTTTGTTGAACACAGTAGGATCCTGACCTTTCCTGGATTGACACATAGAGAATTCAATAGTCCTATCAAATAGGGCAGTTTCTGTTCATCCTATGTCACTACCAAAAAAAAAAAAAAAAGTCTTTCAGTCACAACCAAGGTTGTTACCAAGTACAAAATGATGTGACTAAAACATTTAGTCACTAAACAACAGTGTAATTCAATTATGACGGAAAACTCTGTGACTAATTGATTTAGTCACCAAAAATACACATTGAATTAATAAAAATGTATTAGTCACAAACTCACAACATATATTGTTACTAAAAAATGAAACCAAATCCTAATTTTTTGTCATAATATCCTATTTTTACAACTACTCTTCATGACTAAAAAATTTAGTATAATGGCTAATAATTATTTAGTCACACCGAATCTTCATGACTAAAAATTTTAGTAACAACAACCCTCTATACAAAAGCTCTATTAGAGCAACTCTAGCGTGGGAGTTTTCTCGGGGGACAGGTCAGGAAAAAGGGCTTGAGAGCCCAGCGTGACTACTCCAACATGGGGAGCCCGAGGGACAGTGGAGGCCCTAGCACCAGGCCTGTGATGAATTGCCAACCTGTTAGCCCGAAGTGGATCTGATGCACGGCTGACGTCATCTAGGCGTCAGCCTAATTTTTAATTTTTTTTCTGTCAAGCGCGTGCACCTCACCCGCATGTGGGGGCGCATCACCCAACACGGTTTCAACGCCTAGGGCCCGCGGTGCAGTTTCAAAAAGTTACCGTTGGGAAGCCACGTGGCTTCCCATGGTCCGTTGGATCTCAACAGCTATATAATGTGGACCTTCCGATTTGCAACGGTAAAAAAAATAAAAAAATCTTATTCAATATCAACCGTTGGACCTGAGATCAACGGTTGATATTATTCTCCTTTATAAATAAAAAAAAAAGAAAAAATAGTTTTAAAATTCAAAAATGTTACCGTTGTGCCACGTGGCACAACCTGGAGTGTTGGAATTCAATTTTTTTTTTTTAAATCCAACGGTAGAGATTAATTAGTTGAATAAAAAAATTGTAAAATTGTAAAAAATAAATAAAAATCCGAAAAAAATTTTGAAATTTTTTTTAAAATTTGTTTTTTACATTTCTATAAATACCTTCTCATTATCATCTACCTTACACCACAATTCATATTTTCTCAACTACTTTCAACCACATTTCTATCTTTCTCTCAAAGTTTCAATCCATTTTTCTTTCAACAAAACGACTACTGATGCAGGTACGAATTGGACGCTTCTTAAAGATATTGCGTTTTGTACTAGTTGGGTTGAAGTTACTCATAGTTCGCTTACAGGTAATGAGAGTTGCGAGAAATGCGGTCTTATTCATACCAATTATCTTGAGAAAATGAGTGGGAAAAGAACCAAAGAATCGATGTCCAGTCGTTGGAAATTACTTAGCCAATCGTTTAGTACGTGGAGAGGCGCCTTGGCACAAGCCAGTACTAATATTCGAAGTGGGAAAAATTACGCAGATCAGGTAACAATATATTATTTATTTGTTTGTACTATACCCAAATTTACATTATAATTATTTGTTTGTATTATTTATTTGTTACCTACTTTCATTATAATTATTTCTTATCCCGCATTGTGTAGCAACTTCAAGCACAAGCTTGGTATGGTGCCAAAACCAAAACCAAAAATAAATCTTTCAACGGGTGGGAATGTTGGAATATTATCAAAGATTGTCCTAAATTCAAAGTTGTGCATGTCGGTCCAGAAGTTTTCATGAACAGCACCCCTCTACACTCTACACCTAATCATGGCTCGCATGTTCATGAAGATGAAGCAGAAGAAGTGCCCAAAACACCCCCCTGAACAAGTGTCGGGATCGACCCGTTATCCAATTAGGCCTCAAGGTAAGAAGGCTTCAAAGAGAAAAAGGAGTGCTTTGAAGAATGATTAAGCAAAGTATATGGAACAACTTGCTCGCCAAGGTGAATTGAATTTGGCGCGGGAAATGACGAAATTTGAGGCTGATAAGGCTAGAGATGAGGCAAATACTGCAGCTGTTGAGAAAGCATTTCAAGCTAATGAGAGAGAAAGAGAGCTACTTAGGCAAGAAGGGAACAGATTAGAGAAGAAAGAAAGGCTCAACGAGATCGTGAAATTATGAACACGCCTTTAGAAGGGAAAGTCTCCAAATTCTAAATATTTTTGGAAGTCGGAGAAAGTGGAAGTGGTGCGAATGAGGCGTGCAAGAGAAGCGAGAGCAAGAGGAGATGGTCCTAGGAGGACAAGAGAAGATCATCCTGGCACCACAAATTGGTTAAGTGATGATGAATAGAGTACTTTTTGTAATCGGAACCCATGATTTTCCAATCTCTTTGGGTTGTAATTTCTTATTTATTGAATAAAGTACTTTATGTTGTTTCCAATTTATTGATTTTAGTACTTTATTTAATTTGGTAATTTATTTATACTAAGAGAATCTTCATTCAAAAGACATTTAAACACACCAAATAAAATTACATAAACATACCAAATAACAAAAAACTCACTAAATGAACTAAAAGAAACACACCAAATAAAATTAAATAAATACACCAAATAAAATTAAATAAACACACCAAAAAAAAAAAAAACACACTAAATGATCTTAAATATCTTGAGCTTGTTTCAATTTCCACTGGTGCTCTATCAAATCAATTTGTCAGGCATTGTGCATATATGGCCTTTGAAGTGCAGTATATCGTGGAATGATCAATTCATTGTAATGTCCATCCCTTTCTAATGGCTCATGTTGCACGGGTTCTTCGGTGGCGTCATGAGCACAATATATACGTGTTCTTGAATTGTTCATCGTGTCTGGCTTATATTCATCAAAGACATCATAATCGTACTCATCTTCCACAATCATGTTGTGAAGAATGATGCACATTATCATGATGGATCGAAGCAATTCTACATCAAACAATCTGGCAACATCCCTGACGATCGCCCAGCGAGCTTGGAGTATACCAGCGAGCTGGGCCTGCATATCTAACCCACAACTTGGATGACTCACGGGAATGTGAGGCTTTTACCATTCTTGCTTTGTCATCTCTCCTTCTACGCTCATCATCCTCTTTCCTCTCATTTTGGGCCACATGAAGATTGAACATTCCTTTTGATTGGTTAAACAATTCTTCCTCTTGCTGATCGATTCCCACAACATCTTTGAAGAAGAAAACATTGTAAAAATGAAGCAGAAACTATAAATAATGATAGAGATTTTGGTGAAGAATGAAGCAGAAACTATGAATAATGATAGAGATCTTGAGAAAATTGGTGTGAGATTTGTGAGAATGGATAGTGGATTATATGGAGGATTCAAAAAGGATTAGGTTGTAGATAATGTCACGTGGCATGCCATCATTCGTTAAAAATCTGATGGAAATCTATCCTCAAAGATTGTAAATAGATTATGACACGTGGCGCGACGTGATTGGTTAGTAATCTTATCGGAAATCCATCACCAATAATTATATTTTCGGATAATGACACGTGTCGCAACGAGTACGATTAAAAATCTTATTGGAAATCCATCACCAATAATTGTCTTTTCAGATTTTATGACAAGTGGCGCAACGAGAACGATTAAAAATCTTATCCGAAATTACAAATAAAATTATTTTGTATTATTTTATAACTTTTCGGATAATGACACGTGGCGCAACGAGAACAATTAAAAATCTTATCCGAAATTACAAATAAAATTATTTTGAATTATTTTATAAATAAAAAAAATACTAATATTTTATTGTCTATTGTCAGGGCTATTGGAGTGCAACGGTGGATATGCAAAAGCAGATTATTGTTCATTAAGGGAGTTACTTTTCACTACATGGATAGCATAGTGTATTGTCTGGGGGGATTTTCACGCTGGAACTGCTCTTAATCTCAACATCACTTATGACTAAAAAGCAAATAGTTACCAACTAACGATTATGACTGAAAGTCTACTTGAAACGATTTCATGTCAAAACTAATAGTCATGCCACATCATCTTCTTTTTTTATATATATTTATTTTTATCAAGAAGACATTCTAAACCATGATAGCTAATCTGCATGATGGCCTTCGAACATGACAGTTTTTCTTTCATGTCAATTGTCTAATGATTTCTTTGGTGCTTAGGATTGCAATGAATTGGGTAACTCACTAGACTCAACATTCAAGCATGCTAAAGGAAGAAATGAAGGAAATTTTGTTCAAGTTGAAAGTAAAAGACGAATTAGTCATGATAACTTAGAGTTTGTGTGCCTATTGATTAAGGAATTAATTCGCTTTATCACTGATCGTATAAAATCATTAGTCTCTATTCTCACGTGGTAAGAAATAACTATAGGGTGGTGCTATTTGCATACTCATTTTTATCTCTCACACACTCTCAATTTTCTGCCGTCGGATCAAATAAATTGAAGAAGATCAAAGAATAAAAAATAACAAAGAGTATATAACAGGTAAAAATAGATGTGTGAATACCTAACTGTATTGATCTTGGACTAGCAAGAGCCCAATCCCTTTCCTCCTGTACAGTTATTAATATTCTAATAGGCGAAAAATTTTTAGGTGTGCTGGGTACACCAAATTTTTTTGGTGTACCCTCACTCATTAGAATTTTTTTGGTGTACAAAAAGTGAGGGTGCACCAAATTTTTTTGGTGCACCCTCACCATTATGAGTGAGGGTACACCAAAAAAATTTGGTGTGCCGGGTACACCGAAAAATTACTCCTAATAGGCATCTTGGGTCCGCCTATTGTTTTAGTAAGGAGCCCGCCAGCGGATGAAGCACTTGTGGACAAACCTATTCGGCCCTGGCCTAAATAACTTTATGAAACCTTATTTGAATATACAAATGAAAATGGAATTATAAATATTCAAATGAAAATGGAATTATAATATATATATATATATAGTTATATAGTTAATCTTCTGATATGATATTATAAACATGAAAAGATTCCTTGACACGTAGGATAAGTGTACTCATATTTGTATATCTCCCAGTTGGACATGATTCAGACGCTAGTGGTTGTGGTTGAGATTGAAAAAGATTGACATTGTTTTTTAGTATATGTTAAAAGTAAATCGTGTTCTCTGGGATGGTTACAAATTCACACTGTCCCTGTGAAGAAATAACTTGGAATCTTCTTGGAAAAAACAGAAGAAAAAAAGACTTGGCACTGATGATTTGTTTACATGCATGTTAAGAAACGTTTGACGGATGAGACACGTACTCGTCCATTTTCAATTTCTACAATTACCATGTTCCTCTACTACCGAAAATTCTGAGCTTAAGAAACTATCTGTTGGGAACTTTTGGATCGTGGTTTCCCATTCGCAAAATCAAACCGCAACTTGTAGGATAAAACAAATAAAGGAGAATAAACAAAAAATAAGCACACATAAAGAAAATCCGAGTTTTGTGAGATTGATCTCGAATTGAGTTGCGTTATATTTATTGAAAATTTTTATTTTATATATTACACGAGAATGGACTAGTTATAAATTCATATCAAATTCGTCATTCAAGAAAGTCAGTTTAAAAATCTTGCACTTACAAATAAAAAGTAATCTACCTAAGTGTAATATTAATACCCACTTATTGACAATTATTAAAACAATCATTTCCTCATTTTCTCCATTTCTCATTGGGGAATTACCTAGGACTTTCTAAAAGATGCTTTTCCACAAGTGTCACTTATGAAAATTATGTACTAAATACTATAGACATGACAGACCTAACACTAAGGCCATCTCTGTGACATCCCACATCGCCCAGGGGAGTGATCCTTAAATGTATATTCTCATCCCTATCTAGCACGAGGCCTTTTGGGAGCTCACTGGCTTCGGGTTCCGTAGGAACTCCGAAGTTAAGCGAGAAGAAGGCTAGAGCAATCCCATGATGGGTGACCCACTGGGAAGTTCCTCGTGAGTTCCCAAAAACAAAACCGTGAGGGAATGGTAAGCCCAAAGCGGACAATATCGTGCTACGGTAGTGGAGCGGGCCCGGGAAGTGGTCCGCCCCGGGCCGGGATGTGACAATTTGGTATCAGAGCCTAACCCTGGTCGCGTGTGTGCCGACGAGGACGTCGGGCCCCTAAGGGGGGTGGATTGTGACATCCCACATCGCCCAGGGAAGTGATCCTTAAATGTATATTCCCATTCCTACCTAGCACGAGGCCTTTTGGGAGCTCACTGGCTTCGGGTTCCGTAGGAACTCCGAAGTTAAGTGAGAAGAGGGCTAGAGCAATCCCATGATGGGTGACCCACTGGGAAGTTGCTCGTGAGTTCCCAAAAACAAAACCGTGAGGGAATGGTAAGCCCAAAGCGGACAATATCGTGCTACGGTAGTGGAGCGGGCCCGGGAAGTGATCCGCCCCGGGTCGGGATGTGAGTTTGGTATCAGAGCCTAACCCTGGCTGTGGTGTGCCGACGAGGACGTCGGGCCCCTAAGGGGGGTGAATTGTCACATCCCGGCCCGGGGCGGACCACTTCCCGGGCCGGCTCCACTACCGTAGCACGATATTGTTCGCTTTGGGCTTACCATTCCCTCACGGTTTTGTTTTTGGGAACTCACGAGCAACTTCCCAGTGGGTCACCCATCATGGGAGTGCTCTAGCCCTCTACTCGCTTAACTTCGGAGTTCCTACGGAACCCGAAGCCAGTGAGCTCCCAAAAGGTCTCGTGCTAGGTAGGGATGGAATATACATTTAAGGATCAGTCCCCTGGGCGATGTGGGATGTCACAATCCACCCCCCTTAGGGGCCCAACGTCCTCGTCGGCACACACGCAGCCAGGGTTAGGCTCTGATACCAATTTGTCACATCCCGGCCCGGGGCGGACCACTTCACGGGCCCGACTCCACCACCGTAGCACGATATTGTCCGCTTTGGGCTTACCATTCCCTCACGGTTTTGTTTTTGGGAACTCACGAGCAACTTCCCAGTGGGTCACCCATCATGGGATTGCTCTAGCCCCCTTCTCGCTTAACTTCGGAGTTCCTACAGAACCCGAAGCCAGTGAGCTCCCAAAAGGCCTCGTGCTAGGTAGAGATGAGAATATACATTTAAGGATCACCCCTGGGCGATGTGGGATGTCACAATCCACCCCCCTTAGGGGCCCGACGTCCTCGTCGGCACATTTCCGGCCAAGGATAGGCTCTGATACCAAATTGTCTCATCCCGGCCCGGGGCGGATCACTTCCAGGGAAGTGATCCTTAAATGTATATTCCCATTCCTACCTAGCATGAGGCCTTTTGGGAGCTCACTGGCTTCGGGTTCCGTAGGAACTCCGAAGTTAAGCGAGAAGGGGGCTAGAGCAATCCCATGATGGGTAATCCACTGGGAAGTTGCTCGTGAGTTCCCAAAAACAAAACCGTGAGGGAATGGTAAGCCCAAAGCGGACAATATTGTGCTACGGTAGTGGAGCGGGCCCGGGAAGTGATCCGCCCCGGGTCGGGATGTGAGTTTTATTGTGACATCCCACATAGCCCAGGGGAGTGATCCTTAAATGTATATTCCCATCCCTATCTAGCACGAGGCCTTTTGGGAGCTCACTGGCTTCGGGTTCCGTAGGAACTCCGAAGTTAAGCGAGAAGAAGGCTAGAGCAATCCCATGATGGGTGACCCACTGGGAAGTTGCTCGTGAGTTCCCAAAAACAAAACCGTGAGGGAATGGTAAGCCCAAAGCTGACAATATCGTGCTACGGTAGTGGAGCGGGCCCGGGAAGTGGTCCGCCCCGGGCCGGGATGTGACAATTGGTATCAGAGCCTAACCCTGGCTGTGGTGTGCCGACGAGGTCATCGGGCCCCTAAGGGGGGTGGATTGTGACATCCCACATCGCCGAGGGGAGTGATCCTTAAATGTATATTCCCATCCCTATCTAGCACGAGGCCTTTTGGGAGCTCACTGGCTTCGGGTTCCGTAGGAACTCCGAAGTTAAGCGAGAAGAAGGCTAGAGCAATCCCATGATGGGTGACCCACTGGGAAGTTGCTCGTGAGTTCCCAAAAACAAAACCGTGAGGGAATGGTAAGCCCAAAGTGGACAATATCGTGCTACGGTAGTGGAGCAGGCCCGGGAAGTGGTCCGCCCCGGGCCGGAATGTGACAATCTCCAACCGAGGGCTGACCATAAGGCTTGTTTTAGCCCCTTGGCCCTCTAAGATATTAATATTTTAATGAACAGTACATGGTCATATTTGCCTCCATTTTCAACCGAGGGCCATAGGGCTTGTTTTAGCCCTGTCACAAAAAACCGTATACAACCAAGGGCCAAAGGGCCATAGGGCCAAACATAATTTATTGTTTAATTTTAAAAATTACAACAACTTAAATTCAAATCCAACAACTTAAATTTAAAAACTACAACTTATATTTAAAAATTACAATGGTAACTGGCCCAAAAAACCAAAAAAATTAGAACTTACATTTAATGAATGGTTTAGGTATTTATAGGAAAAAAAAAAATTAGAATTTTTAAGAATTTATAAAAAAAAAATTGGCCCAAAAAAAAACAAAAAACAAAAAAAAAAATCAAATTTTTGTTGAAGCATTCCTATCAGTTATATCCGACAGGATTTTTTGAATTTCTGGCCAACACCGAGCTAGCTAGCTGGCTGCATGCGGCAAACCCTTTGGCCCTTTTAGATTCTATGGGACCCACGAGCCCTATGGCCTAGCCCTCAGTTGGAAACAGTTTCCGAGCTATTTTCGGCCCTCTAAACCCTTTGATTGGAGATGGCCTAATATCCTTACAAAAGCCATCACAAATAAAGGACACGCCAATCGCTGAAGCGACAATTTGTTTTACTAATTTAAATTGTTCTAGCGATACAAACAGAAAACATAAAACTAGACCTGACAATTTCTTACACGACCTGTTAACATGACACGAAAATAACATGTTTCAGGTAGGCATGATAACTAATCGGATCGTTATCGGGTCACACGATAAGAACCCGTTAATAATGGGTCCTTAACAGGTTTACACGTACTAGGGCAACACATGGGTAACCCGTTTTGACACGTTAAGGAAAATGTTATTTTGATGGTTTTAAATTTTTTTAAACTAATAAAAAAAACCTACTATAAAATACAATAGTCATAGTGTATATGTATAAATTGTATATCAAATATGTATTATTGTATTATTATTCTATATAAACTTAAAAGATTTAAATTTTGTTTATTTTTATAGTATACTATACAAAGAGTGAGATTAAAAAATTATAAAACACATTAAAAGTAAAAATATTAAGTAATTTAAAAATACCAAACACATTAAAAAATTATAATAATTAATTTATAGGTACGAAAAATGTGAAAAAATAGGCAAACGCTCGTGATCGCATTGTCTACGCTTTGAGGATGAGTATATCACCGTTGAATTTTTAGAACCATACAATGTCACATCCCGGCCCGGGCCCCCACCATATTCCGGGCTTTTCTCTCAACCCAAGGCTTCAACAAGTAGCTTCGCTTCCTCCCCATCTCTGAATAGGGCGGAAGGGATCTCTTCTTGCCTGCCGGGCCTCTTTCTCACAACTTCCAACACAAGGCAATGAAATTGTTCCATTACATACTCCTTTAGGTAATCTGAAACATTCACATATGCAGTCAACGCAAGAGCAGCAGCCTTCAATAAAACCTCTAAAATCCATGGCAAAAATGGAGATATCAGATGTGCAAGACTTGCGTAGCACGATATTGTTCGCTTTAGGCCCCGACCATGCCCTCACAGTTTTGTTTTTGGGAACTCGCATGAGAACTTCCTAGTGGGTCACCCATCCTGGGATTGCTCTCGCGCGAACTCGCTTAACTTCGGAGTTCTGATGGAACCCAAAGCCAATGAGCTCCCAAAAGGTTTCGTGCTAGGTAGAGATGGGAATATACATATAAGGCTTATAGAATCCACTCCTCTGGGCGATGTGGGATGTTACAATCCACCCCCCTTAGGGGTCCAACGTCCTCGTCGGCACACTCGCACCACACGGCAAAGTGGCTCTGATACCAAATTGTCACATCCCGACCCGAGCCTCCACCACATCATGAGCTCGACTCCATCGTAGCACGATATTGTCTGCTTTGGGCCCCGACCATGCCCTCACGGTTTTGTTTCTAGGAACTCACACGAGAAATTCCCATTGGGTCACCCATCCTAGGATTGCTCTCGTGATAACTCGCTTAACTTCGAAGTTCCAATGGAACCCGAAGCTAATGAGCTCCCAAAAAGCCTCGTGCTAGGTAAAGATGGGAATATACATATAAGACTTACAAGATCCTCACCACTGGGCGATGTGAGATCTTACATACAAACTCTCATGAATAGTATTTTTAAAGGAGTTCAAAATAAATAAAATTCATAATTATTAATGTACAAGTCTAAAAAATATGAAAACATATATAAACGCTCGTGATTGCATTCTCAACCTTGAAACGCAACTCCCTTCATTTTGCATATGTTAGAACCAATCAAATATGAATTATATAATTATATAATAATTGCACAATTTATTTTGAATGATAACTTCACTTTATATACAATATAACAAAATGTGAACAATTAATAAAATTGTATATAAAATCACAACAATTGACTTGTTTATGGAAGATAGAGGCTTGCAATAGCAATCTCCTAAGACAGAAATTCGCCTCTACACCAGTGCAGTAGTTCACGGACGTCTATCTTGCAGGATACAACCATCAAACCCAAGTTCTTGCACTCGAATTTGGATTCTTGGCGAATTTACTATGTGTTTCCCTGTGGAGGATCAAAGAGAGAGCGATGGAAATTGTATATATCACAGCCATATATATAATGGCGTTTTTGAACAATTATGGTTGTTCATTCTTACCCTTTTAGAAATGATGTAACTATTTTGTATACAATCTTATCCTTTCAAAAAAAAAAAAAAAAAAAAAACTGAATCCTAAAATCAAAAACGTAAAAATCGTACTTGTGTTTTTCGTTCATCAGCAGTGAAATCGGTTTACATTGATTATTTTATTAGTTTCGTTTGGTTGTACCTTCATTTTTCCAAAGGAAAAAAAAAAACAATTTGATTTCAATGAAAAGAGGTACACCTAACAAAATTTTCTCAAGATTTATTTGGCCAAAAACACAAAATAAAAATGATTTCACTTAGCAAAACTACTACAAATGTTACAAATATTGTCCAACTTAAATCGAATGTGTCATCACATAGTTGTAACAAATGCACTTTCATTTGTTTGGTCAAAAAAAAAATCAAATACCATTTTGTAGTTACAAAAGAGATAAAAATGGCCACAATTCAAGCACATACCTCGGGTGCGAGGATGAAGCTCACCACTACTGAAATTACGAAACACTACTAACTAGACTTAGATTGAAATCAAATTTTGTAAAATATGTACATGGAGAATATTAAATTAAACCTTTTAGGGGGGTACGTAGGATGTCTTTGTGCTTTGTGGACGAAATAGTACAAGAGGGTTCAAAGGATGAGAAGCTTCTGGGCATGTGATGCCATGTGGAAAATACGTTTCAAAGGGCTCTACTTGGTGTCGTTTACGTATTATTATGCAACATCTGTAGTCAAGACTCAAACAAAATTTGAACGAATGCACCTAATATCTGCCTGTTTCGTGGACTTGAAGGCACATATATATAAGAGGGAGTACGAACTACTACCCAAAAAGAAAAAAGAAAAAGAAAAACCACAAGAACTTGAGTGCATCAAAATATTGGTTAGATTGGCATGTCTGTTTGATCTTTACGCTTTTTCATAATTCATTTATGATGTTAGGAAACATAATTTAAAGTGGTTGCCTGCATCCATACTTATGATTTTGATCTCCATTTCAAGGAAAGGGCATGCCTAAAAATCCAATTTTTCTAGCATGGTTCCTTTTTGTGCTTATATGCAAAATTACATCTTTTAGGCTTTTATTGAATTTTTTTAAATATAGATCTCAAAGATTAATCCTAAATGGCTAGTTCTAAATTTTATAAAGACGTTATTCTTTTGGAGATAAAAATATATTCGCACGATGTTTGAATTGTTTTACTAATCCATTCACATTCAAAGAAATCGATATTATCATGGATTTCATTTAACTTTAGGGAGGGAGTATGAAAATATTGGATTCTAAAAAAATTTTCTTCATCATAGATGAGGCTTCTTAATCTTTCTTTCTCTAGAGTAAGAAATGTTCATGATCTTCCCGACATGGTTTGCATCCCCTTTTTCTCTTCTCAAAAATTGCTTTGAAGTTCATTTTCCATCATATTCATACACCTTTTTTAAGGATAATTCTCCCATCATATATATAAAGTGGTAGATGCATCCAAATGATTCTAAAGACTAATTGGCTAACTAGCCCACTAATAGTTCACATTTTATTATTAAATAGGGTCAATAAGATCTCAAATCCACTTTTAATCAACCCAATTAACTAAAGTCATCATTTTATATTCGTAAATTGTAATAGTGTGGTACTAAGAATATTATTCCTTTCTTTCACCTCCATGTCTTCTCCTCCCCACTTTTCTCTCACTTTTTTTTTTTTTTGGGAACTTTCCCGTTATTTAGAAAGACCCACCAACCAAGGGTTCTCCCTTTGTGTCCCCCAATGCTTTATTCTACGACTTTTCGTTTTTGTCTCTTTCATTAACATTGGTTACCAAGGAGAACCAGAACCACTGCTTCCAGTCACCCCTTAACAGCCAAGCGCATGAAAACAACAAATCAATCCTTGGGTGCAAGTCGTCATGAATGGGGCACTTATTGCTTTCTTATTGGAAGTGTTAAACACTCGTTCTCAATTGGTGTCACAAGGGTGAAAATATTATAAAACAGACGCAAAATTATATATAATCAGTGATTGATAGAATATGTTTTTCTCCACATGCAATCACAGTTACTGTTTTAGCTTTGGACCTTTACATCAACTACAAGGGAGGTTACATATGATTTACAAAACAATAATTCTAATGAACAATTGGGATTTGGTGGTTCAAGGAAGATCTTGAAGGGACATGGTAGTTGCCAAAGTAGGGGATAAGAATTAGCATGGATGTCAGTGCAAGGAGCAGAAGAGAATACCTTTGAGTAAAGAATCTAGAAGTAGCCATAGCTAGGCCACAAACCACCCCCACCCTTTATGTACATTTGGGATATCCTTGCCTTCTTTTTGCTCCCTTCACTTTCTGCAAAAGTCTTATCAAATGCATTTTCTTCCGTTTTAATAATAAACTGAGAATCAGCTACAGAAGTTGGCAAAGACTCCGGAGTCTCTGCAACAAACAAAATGTAGTTGGATTCTTTGGCCACCTAGTACGTAAGAGACGTGTCATTTAGGTAAAACAATCAAAACTCTGACACGAGGGAACTGTTGGGGACAAACACCATTGTATCAAATAATTAGAGTTTGGGGTTCCCACAATGTCCTTGACTAAGGCTGCAATATTACTGCTCATTTCTTTGGTAGAAAATTCATAACTTAAAAATGCGGTTGTCAATCCGGAGATTATTTGGCGGACAACGTATATTACTATGCACGGTTTATACAATGTTCGTTTGTTAGATAATTTTCATTCATGTTGATAATTCATAAGTAATTTAGGAGAAGAATACAATTGTTACGAAGTGGATGTCATTTTAAATGTCTAACAAGAGCAAAAGGAAAAAGAAGTCATGTGCTTTTAGGTGTGCCAATTAATCTCTTCTATGGTTGATCTTGAGTCTCGTATGGATGGTGTTTTCGTCTCTTTTGATTTATCTATTACCGATCTTTTAGGATATCAATTTCCCTAGTCAATCATTGTACTGCGTCTATTTTATTTATATTATAATATTTATATTAAATTCATCTAATTTATGTGAAGAAAAATTTAAACTAAATTTGTAGTGGCTTGTATTATTTGGTTTTTATCATGGTTGATTCTTGAAATTGAACCTCCCAATTAAAATGGTTCCCGAAATAGAAAATTCATCAATTTGGTACTTTAAAATGGGTTTTGCGAATCATTTTGGTTCTTTCATCACCTTTTCCTTAATTTTTCTGTTAGTGTGTTGTTGTGACACACGAATAAATCCCACCTTTTTAATTATGTAGTGCCACGCAAATCAACCATAAAAAATTAAAGAAGATTTGAACTTCTAAAAGTGATAGAACTAATAAAAATGAAAAACCAATAAACAACTTGAAAAATAAAAAATAAAGAAACTGATGATCGTCATCTTCAAGGAGCAATTTCCAGCACCTCCCTCCCCGCACCTCCGCCCTCCCTACGCCACATCCAGAACTATCTCCTTTCGCCCTCTCTCTCTCTCTGGTAGAGTTCCAAACTTCCAATCCAGCTGGAACATTCAATCTTACTATCTTAGTGGGTGAAGCCTACCGCGAACACAGGATTTGACTCTTCCAACAACCAATTTCTCACCCATGTGACCCTCCAAGAAATAAAACAAATTAGGCCCTTCTAAAAATATTCTTTTATTAATTCTTTAATTATGCAAATTGATGGTGCATGCATGCATAGTTTGAAATTTGATTCTCTTTTTTTCTTTTTCACTTGGTCTCGACAATAACATTATTAAAATGTGTCCTACGAAAACATCCAAATAGCTTAGGTAAGGTGATATTTCGTAATATTACTAAATTTGGTTCTAATTTCCATATGCTAGAAGGAGTATATGCAAACATTTCTTTATCTACAAGCAATAAAAACTTGAGATCTCATGCTTTAGACAACGAAAATGAAGGTAAAAATACAATGTAGAAGAATGCTACAATCGTTGATGAATATCAATCTTCTAATGAGACTCATCTTAATCAACAACTCATACAGTCGAAGATGAACGACTGCGCGACTATATCTAGAATGTTTTTATACAACCTAACTTAGCTTTCATCACAATTTGACAGCGAGAGAGTGTGTGTGTGTGTGCGTAATTAGAAAAGTTGGATATAAATTGTCATGGGTCGTATTGGTGGTTGAGAGGAAGACCAAGACTTGGATGCGGACAGTAAATGTGTGAAAGAGCACATCATCAGTCTTATAGTTCATACTTCATACTTTGCCAACCGACATGATCAATTTATAGTTTCTACCCTCAATAATGCATTCTGATGGATTGAAATTTATTCTTCTCACCATTCTCCGTTGTTGTTTTCTAAGTAACATTTTTGGAACTTTTTAAAAGAGAAATAATAATTAAGGAAAGGGACTGATGGAAGAAGGCCTAAAATTTTCTTTTTAAGAAAGCAATGGGTTCTTTCTTAAAAAGGGTTTAGGCTTTTAATTAACGCCGAACTAGAAAACTATAAAAACTAAACATATAATTATTATGATATGTTGAAATATCCAAATTTATGAGAAAATAAGAGTTTATATATTCTAAACTTCACTCCAACTAATACCGAAGCCTTTTTATGATAAGTCCACACACTTGCTAGACCGTGCATGTGGTATTAATAAGTTAAGGATAATATCGATATTGTACGAAGTAGGCATTTAACCTGTCTCTTTGATAATTTGACATGATATATACTGATATTCAAGTGTCATTGCATCCACTGCTATGTTAGCCTCTCGAAAAATACAAAATAACATAAAAATCATTTCGTGAAATTAATGACAAAATCATGCATGTTCTGTTTTTGCATCTATTTTCGTTTTTTGTTTTTGCATCATTGTTAGGCTTTAGCTGGTGGCAAGTAGTATTCTGGAATCCAAAAAAAAAATGTTGTTGGCTGATTGAGCTGGAGGTTTCCTCAGTCATGATAAGTGGGGCCAAGTTGTTGCAGGAGACGTTGTCACTTGGACTTTTCCTATTTATCCGTACGTAATCGGACGGTGGCGAAGGCTATTTGCTTTTTGAAAGCATTAGCCCACGAATAAAGTCATTCTTCTTTTCTCACTTATTGAAGTCACGATTGACTCATTTGCAATTTATATATAATACACATGTTATTCTATTGGAAATTATTACATATAATTTCTTTTTGAATTTTTATATTAGCATCCCACAAAATATTGAATGTATCTTATGTTAAAATTTAATATTAAATGACTTATTTACCTCATTATGCAATGACAATTTTGACCTTATTAGATTTTTTTTTTTTAATTCTAAATACATCATAAATCACTTTTAGCGTATTATTTATCTTTTCAACTATCAAAACCCTCCCACCCTCTATTGTTGAACAAAACCCTAACCAATGAAACTACAAACATGTTGATTGAAAAAAATTATTTTTGACGAATGGAACACGAAATCTAAGTTTCGGAAGCTTCACATGAGGTAAGACTTCATATTTTTCATTGTGTTAGTGTTTTTGATGAATGGAACACGAAATCGATGTTTTCTAGCAATCCTTGCAGGAGAATCATATTCCTCAATAAGACCTGCAACACGATCAAAATCACATTATAGTAAATAACTATGAAGATCATTAGGAAAGTTGAATGGATTCATATGGCAATACTAACTGTGACTTAGAAGCAGAACCATGTCACAGTCAAGAACATATGTTATACAATGCGCAATAGTAATGACTGTAGTGCAATCAGTAAAGTGATGTCAAAGGGTCTGCTGGATCAGATGTGGGGTGTATGTACAAAATATAAGGTGTATATTGAGAATGTGGGGTGTGGGGGTATTATGAAAAAATATGTGGGGTGTATTAAAATAATTTTTAAGTGAAAAAGCAAATGTGGGGTGTATTAAGTATGTGGGGTTTATTTAATAATTTGTAGGGTGTTAATATAATAAGCCTTTTTTTTTTGCGCATTTACGCTTGTTTTTATACATTAATTTTTTATACAACGTTAATAAGGTCAGCCTAAGTTACATAATATTCTTTAGAATCTTTCATAGAAGTCGATTTCAAGAACTATATTTACGAGTGAGTACTAGTAAGTTACATAATAACTTTAGAGTCTTTCACAGAAGTCGATTCTTAGGGCCTTAAGTTTGATTACAGGAAAAATAGTTAGCTTCACTTTTTGACTCAGCGAGCACAACAAAACTTATAAGGTGATACTTACAATCATAGTCATTATATCATTTATATTAAGAATGCAGATCGAAGGCAAAAAGAATTAATGAAAGTATCGAATTGTATATATCTCGAAGCCAATGCCAATAGCGTATTACTTGGATCGAGTTTAGGGCTCTGAATTAATGATAAGATCTTGCTTAGTGACTTGAGCCTCTAGTTTAATTAAATAAAGCTTTAATATGAATTAACTGAAGCATTAATTAATTGAACACATGAAAATTTTGAAGAAGATGGAGGGATATGACCAAGCGATCGAAATGCTACATGTGGGTGAGCGTGACAAAACATTTTCAGCTCCAATTTGTTGAATAAATCCAAATAAAGAAAACGATTGCTCTAATTCTATTTCACTGTACGGGCACCTTAGCTAGGGCATACCATGAAGTAAATGGAAACCCACAACATCCAACTAATCCAAGTTATTTAGATGAATCATATGATATTAAACCAAATTAATAGTTATAACTCGTAATTAGTCTTGTTAGAGCATCTATAAAGGAGATGTCAAATTTTAACCATCAAAATGATATTTGATGGCTTATGTGACAATTTGACATTTTATACAATTTTTTGCTCCACCCGATATGTTAAACAATAATGTATTTTAGAATTTTTTTTCCATCTCTTTGTGAGGTCCAATTATTGAGACAACCAATCAAATACTTAGAACACAACACCATTTATTATATATTGCATCATATCCATTAATAAAGTTATTAAATGAATTTGAAAGTTGTTGTCAAATTTGACAGCAAAAGGTTTTGCCTTAAATTGATCAATGTCACGTAAGAAATTGAAAGCTCAGTTGGAAAAAGGTTGCTGCCATATTTTACTGTTGTATGTTTATGTGGCAGTTTTGACATCTCCTTTAAAGATGCTATCAAAAATCACATGGTGACATTGGGTATTTGTGTATTAATATATAAACATGTTGATATGGTTGAGTAATAAGGAAATACTAGTCGTTAAATAATGCCTTTGTGCTGAAAATAGATGGGTCACCCATAGCCACTACCTTGGTATACTATAGCACCAAACAATTTAATATACCAAACAACGTTGCCTACACTAGTAGACCCCCTTCCCTTCCCCTTCCAATTGTCTCCTTACGGCAAGGTTAATTAAATTTTTGTATATGATATCAATCTATTAATCTACAGTATATGTTAAAGTTCAAAAATTATTGATGATTATCAGTTAGTTTTACCAAATACCATAGATTGATACATGATATCGAATAATCTTTTCATTCAATTAAATATTCATTTTCCTCATAGTTAGTGAAACCATCAAATGTCACTAATTAAACACATTACAACTTTCACCTACTTATTTTTATACATTTGCTTTCCACCATACATACATGATCCACCACATACTATCATCATCATCCTTAAAACAAACCATCTATAATATTACAATATATATACCCACACGCAGAGATCCCTAACCAAAGCTTATTGATAAGAGGGCGAAGTCATCTCAAATCTCAAGAAAAGCAGAGAGCGAGAGCGACTAGAAACTCAACCCTCCTCTCCTCTCCTCTCTCCGCCACAACAACCGCTATGTCATCGAAGGACTGCGGCCACCATGGCCACAGCAAGTGGAAGAAGAGAATCCGCCGCGGCTGCGCCGGCCTCCTAATCTTCAACTTCATCCTCCTCGTCACAATTCTCATCGTGTGGGCTATCCTCCAGCCTTCCAAGCCCCGCTTCGTCCTCCAAGACGTCACTGTCTTCAACTTCAACACCTCCGTCCCCAACGTCTTCTCCTCCAGCTTCCAGGTCACCATCTCCTCCCGAAACCCTAACGACAAGCTCGGCATCTACTACGACAAGCTTGACGTCTACGCCACGTACCGTTCGCAGCAGATCACGTTCTCGACGCTCATCCCGCCGGTGTACCAAGGCCACAAGGACGTCAACATCTGGTCGCCGTTTATCTACGGCACCGAGGTCCCCATCGCTCCGTACAACTCCATCGCTCTCGGGCAGGACCAGAGTGCCGGGTCGGTTCTTTTGCTCATCAAGATAGACGGCCGGGTCAGGTTTAAGGTCGGCACCTTCATAACCGGACGGTACCATTTGTACGTCCGGTGCCCTGCTTTTATCCCTCTGGGTTCCCAGACCACCGGAATTGTGGTCGGTAATAACGCCGTCAAGTACCAGCTGGTGCAGCGCTGCAGTGTGAGCGTATGAAGAAATTGGAGGCAAAAATTGATGTTGCCCTTAATTGTTGGTCCAACGCCGTTAGTTGAGTTCCTTTTTCTCATGTTTTTATTTTATTTTAGCTTTTTTTAATTTCTGTCTTTTGTATTTGGATAATTACATATATACGTTGGGCTTGGAATTGTACATTTTGCTATAGAATAAGCATGGAGGATTTTATGAAATAGACGTATAGCAAAATTGCAGTCGGTGGTAATTGAATTTTAAGTTTTATAATTTTTATAGTTTTATTAATATAATATGAAATCAATAATCCTGCATTTTTTTTTTGGGGCACATAGCAACTTGGGAGCAAGTGGAGGTTGGGGTGTCAATGTCATTTTATTTCATTTTCAATTTGCCCTTTTAAAATTTTCTATTGTTGCTTGTTGTTCACTCATTTTCTAATTTCTATTTTATTGTTTCTCTCTCACTTTCTCACTTTTGTTATATATATTTTTAATTAATTAGCCTTCCTTTTACTGATTTAGTTATAGTACTTAGCTGGAGAAGTCTTCTTCGCCAACTTTTTCCTCAACATTTTTTCTGATTCTTTCACATGGGAATGGTCTTATTATATGTAGTCCATCTCATTTTCTTGTGAGAAGTTGGAGAAAACAAGTTTTTTGGGAAAATAATTGAACTCTAGAGCATGATTTTCTTATTAAAAAAAGTGATAGTACAAAGAAAGGCCTAAAAATGGCCAGAAGCCAAGGAGAAGAATATTGAGTGCATAAAAGTATACAGTTTATGTTGAATGTGATAAATGTTTGCTTGTACTTATGACTATATGAGTGGCCCTCTACAAAGTATGTGGGGATGGGGCATGGCTTGGGCTTCATGCGTTTATTTAAAGATAAAAAAAATACTTTTATAAATTTATATTTTACCGGCGATTTGAATTTGGTCTAGTTAACTAAAGTAGTGTGCTTCCACTACTGTAATCGAGTTTAAAATTAAGTTAAATACTGTTAGTTTAATCAAGTTAACTAAAGCAGTGTTCTCTCCGTAAAACCTAATGTAAGTAGCAAGCTAGGGTGGGGAGGATTATTGGGAAACTTGGATGGGTTTGGGGGTGGTTTTATATCCTCCACATGGTAGTAGGAGTGGTGGTCCTTTTCATAAACCCCTAATAATGGAGGGAGGGGGATGGAAAGGGACTTTCGTTTATGTTAAAAATAATCCGAAAGAAAAGCTTAATGGAGCTTCCAAGAAGGGAGGTGCCTTAATGCACGCAATGCATGTTAGACTGTTCTGGAAATTTGACATTGTTGAAGCGTGGGCGTACTAACGAGTGTCGCATACACGTCAAACCAATCACATGATTGCATGTTCTCTCAAGCTCTTCACGATTACTCAAGATACAATGAATATATTGCCTACATAAGATTTTGGTCTATGTTGATTTTGTTTAATTTAATTAAAAAGCATAAACAAATTTTGTTTTCCAACGTTGATAGACAACCATTGATTTAATCGGCAACTCACAAATAAGTTTCTCAAAACTCAGTTTCATAGTAAAAAAAAAATTCAGTATAATTTCGAATAAAAAAACCTCTTCACTCAACGGCTTTTCCACCATATATATAATGATAGATGAGAAGAAGCAAAATTATTACCCTAAAAGGGTAGGGCATTTTGAAGTTAGAACGTAACAGGTAGAAGTGTGCACTATAATAATTCACTATTTACATAGTGCTACCCTAATTAACTATATGTATTTGTGAAAATATGATGCCTGGGATTTCACATATATAGGGCCTGAAAAGGAGGATCTGGGCTGCTTGGATTTCCAGTTGAACTACATAAGGCTTCCTGGTGTAGGACTAAAACGTGTTTAAATCAAATAAACACGATGACATGCCAACAGCAACAGAATTAGTGGCAATTAAATCTCATTAATTACGTAAGAAAAGACTAAGGCAACCAAAATCACATTTTATTTCAATCCTCTCCAAAAGATCTTAGGGTTGGTTTGCTATGAAAAACGTTTAGGCTACACCAGCTTGCTGAGTTGTAGGTTGGACCCCTTTGATCTGTACGTTTCTAGTTGGGTGGTTTCAGGCCCAATAAACTTATTAGGACCCAATGGCAGCTTCAAAGACGAGGAATTTTTCTCTTTTTTACAACAATATTTGAGATGGGAGATTTGGATTCTTCATTCATAAAAAGTCAAACTTTTTACTCATAAGTAGAGAATAATATCATTTTTTTTAATTCAAAGCACGATATTCATTTAAGAAAATTGGAGTTTTTACAGTATATGTAGAATATGGTGCAAATTACTGGGCCTCAATAAAAACTTTGGGGATTTCAATCCGGTCAAAGGAAAAAAAAGCATCCTGCACCTAAATTACAAAGATAAATTATCCTCCACAGTGAGATCTATAATAATATCAGAGGTTCTTCAAACCACAATCTTCCTTGATTATTGGAAAGTCCCAACCGTGCTCTAAGAATGCGTCGTTGTGAATAGTAAGTGCTCGGGGATGCTTATTATCAGAGAATGCAAATAGAATAACCTACCCACTTTTACGGATAAAGATTCAAAAGAAAGTCAAGTTATTCCTCCTCTTCCCCAATCACCATCCGAGTAAACTCTTCGGGAGACCAATTTGATGGCAAGCTCACCCCTATTTCCTTCATCTTATCTTGAAAGAAACTCCAACCTAATCATGACAAACCGGGAAGTGTCATAATCTGGTACACCTCTCCTCTATGTTATTCTTTGTGTGCTAGTGGATTGAACTAGAACCTTTTCTTTAAAGAGCTATCCACGAATAAGTCTCGATCTTTCCCATCGAAGATGTATCCTCTGCAGCGAGATTGTTGAGAGCCAAGAGGACCACCGTGGCATCCCCCTCGAGTTCCACTGCTGCGGCATTGACTTCCCGTGCCAACATAACCCCAGCGCGAGCAGCTTCCAACTCCGTGGTGAAATTCCATCAATCTTCTTCACCACCGCAGCCAAAAACTGACCTGTATCATCCCGCACTACCACACAAACTCCTCCTATACTTCACGCTGCTCGTCCCAAGCTCCATCAAAGTTGAACTTCATCCATCCTTGCACTGGTGTCTTCCACCTCACGATACCCGCAGATTTTCTGCCCGAGTTTTCCTTCCCATGCCATCTTTTAAATTCTTGCAGCCATGAAATATTTTTGTAGTGAATATTCTGAGGGTTCTCCGCAAGACCGTGCCAGATAATGTCATTCCTCCCCTTCCAAAACTCCAAATCATAACTAAAAAAAGATCAAAACTCTCCCTTGCCAATGAGGTTAGACGCACTAACCAATCCACCCATCCCAAATTTCCCACTTCATGCACTCGAAAATCCAATGGACTAGAAAACCAAATATTTGCCGATCTTGGACAATCCCTCAAAGCATGTTCTACTGTTTCTATGCCGCCATTACAAAAAGCACAAAAAGCGTCGGTGAGAATCTTCTGTTGTTGTAAACTTGCCCTCGTTGGTAAAGCCTTCGAACAACTTAGCCAGACACAAAGCTTCACCTTCCCAGGAACACACGCCCTCCAAAGGGCTTTCCATAACAATTTGATGTCGCTGCCAATTTCAGACGCTCCAGGACTATTACCATTTCCCACTCCATTCGTACGAGCAATATGGTACGCACTTTTCGTAGTGAACTTCCCATTTGGTTCTGCATTCCACATAATTATATCCGGTGGTTTCAACAAACTAAATGGTATGCTCCTAACCAACCTTGCCTCCTCCTCCCAAAATAGGGCAGTGATCAGCTCCTCATTCCACAAAGTTCCATCTTCCAAAATTAGGTTAGTGACCTTAAGGGAAGCATCCATACCAGCTGGAATTGGGCTGATAACCTTGAAAAAAATTTGTCTTGGCAGCCAATTATCTCCCCAAACATTGATACTCCTCCCATCACCCACACGCCACCTCGCATCCAACTGAATTACACGTGCTTCAGCAATACTCCTCCAAATATAGGAAGCATTCGACTTTACTGGAGCATGCATAAAGCCAACCTGAGAAAAGTACCGAGCCCTGAAAATCTGAGCAACTAGGGACTCGGGATGTTGTAGTATGCACCATCCCGCTCTGCCAACAATGCCAAGTTGAACGTGTACAAATCCTTGAACCCCAAACCTCCTTCACTTTAAGGTTTGCACATTTTCCTCCGACTAACCCAATATATTTTCCGTAGCCCTTGATTTCTCCCCCACCAAAATTGTGCCACCATTTGCCTCAACTCATCACACAACGTCTTCGGTATCAGTAAAGTTTGCATAAATTAGACTGGTATTTATGAAAGTTAGTATAAATTAACATATATAAACTACATATAAAATTAATTAACTTATTGAAGGAAAATTGTGTTTAAAGTTTCAGAGAGACTGGTATTAATGAAAGTTAGAAGACCATTAATCGCATCAATATTGTCCCCACTTAATCGCTCGTGCAATCAATAAGTGGAATTTTTATGCAAAAGGACTTGATGCGATTAAAAGTGGAACTATTGATATAAGTTGTGATCTATTTTGTGAAATGTATGATGTGAGACTTTTTATTCAACATGTCCCCTTATGTGGAACCACTTTCGAGTATACCACTCGTGGAGTAAATTACGTGGTAACAAATTTCTACCGTATTTAGTATTGACGAAATTGTACCTACAAAACAAATAAATACCTTTGTTCAAGGCCAAAGCCTCATGCACCCACAAGGTAGGGGGTGTTTGGCCAATGGATCTCTGATGTCTAAGTTAATTTCTTTGAAAAGAGAGAGAGTTTAGGGCTTAAGTACGTAGCAAAAGCTTACTAGAAATTGATGGAGATAAGGCATTTATAGGGAGGTGGCTGGAGCTAATTATAAGAGAATACGGGACTACAACGGTGACTGAAGCCAGATCATGGGATGAATATAATATAACGGTATTTGAAGTGCTTGCTTTAAGAGATGCACTCAAGTTTCCAAAACAAAAAGGTTTCTCAAGAATTTCCGTGGAAGGAGATTCTAAGTTAATTATTGATGCTATGGAGTGCAGGTATGGTGTCCCTTGGAGAATTCAAGACCGTTGAAGACATCCGTTGGTTAGCTTCCTCCTTTCATTGTGTGACTTGGAAACATATATATCCTGAAGCAAACTTCGTGGTTAATGCTATAAATAATGTGGGTTTATCTCTCTCCAATATGTATATTTGAGATAGGACCCTTCCATTACGAGTTTTTACTGCTTTCATGTTTGATTGTAATAGTATTGGTTGTTCAGGGTTTCTTTAATTGATTTCCTTTTCCAGTAAAAAAACTACAAGATCGTAGGAACCCTAATTACAAAAGTCAAGTAAGCCCACATGTGTTGGGCTCGCGTTAACAAATTCTGATGGATTCATATAAGAGTGTTGTTTTCTGTTTTACACAATCTAAATTAGAAAGTCCAAAAGTTAAGCATGCTCAGATTTGAGTATGCAATTACCTTTTTTTATGTTTTCCAATTCAATTTGCTCTTAAAATTCTCCTTGATATTTTTCTCATTTTCTTAAAATCTTAGCCACCCAATTTCTGAAGGATATTCCTTCCATCTTTATTCAGTTGTTTGCGGACATGGTTGTCAGATAAGGACCTTTTGTTCGTTTTGAATTTTGTTTGTGTGGATTTGGTCCAGTGTGAAAGTTTTGCCATTTTGAGTTTCTTGTTTTTATTTGAACTTGATGTGATTCTGCCTTGTAAACCACTTTGATGCAACATTGACAACTTTTTAGTTTTTTTTTTTTGGAAAATATATACCAAGTTCATGAATCGTAACGGACGTTGAAATTCCAATTTTTTTCGAAACCGAACTAAAAGAAAATAGCCGAACTAGAGCTGGAATCCCCTAATACTGACCCAATCAGTCTGAAAATTAGGTCAAATGCACCGTTCTAATGATCTTGTGAAAGAGAAGAAAGAAAGAAAGGCATGGATCGATACATGTCACCTGTCATGATTTCAAATAGTCGGACTTGGCCGCAAATAACTGTGAACAAGTTATTTACGAAAAGTGAAGATGAACTTGGCAATGCAGAATTTACTTAATTGTCAAATCTATAGTATTCTGCCATAAAATTCAACACCCATGGAGAATTGAGATAGACTTTATGTATAGTTTGTGCTTCATACATGTGTCTCCACCTAAATTCACATTACCAAATGTTAGAAAATAAAATTTCAGTCTAATATTCTAAACGATACGTCCTGAATTTAATTTATGATGTTAGTAAATCACATGATAGTGGTTAGAAGGAAGCTAAACTACCTTGTAAGTTTTTCCAGCTCCAAAATTAGTACAAAATTTAGTTCACATGTGACCTAATTCTCACATGGCTTAAAAAAAAAAAAAAACAAAAACAAAAAAACTAACTAATGAAAATTTCTTGAAAATTTTGAGTTTTAACCAAAATGACAAAAAGGTGTTATAAGTGAATAGTACCAAGAATGATTTTTTAGAGTAAAAATATCCTTAACATTAAAAGTAAACAGTGTTAGAAGTGTTTCGTTTAGACAAAAAAAAAAAATTGGTTCTTTTTATGTTGTTTTCAAGGCAGCCGCCACATATGGCCGTTGGAGGACTTTTCTCTTTCATTTGAATTGAGTGTATCAGTGTTTATATTGCTTTTTTTCTTTATGCATCGTTATCTAATTAGATTAATGAAAATTCTTACATGGTTACTGTAATTTGCGGGTTGTTCCACAAAACTTGATCATTTTCTAAAACAAGCTGCTCTGAAAAAAAAACCATTTGCTTTGCTCTCTTTGTTTAAAAGGGAGAAAGTTAAGGTTTCACAATAAAATTAATAGGTAATATGAGGAGTAGCACAACTTCTTATAAGCTCTTGTATGGTCTTGTCCCTCACTGATGTGCAACTTTGTCATCACATTCTCACATGCTCCTTCACGTATGGTGGATTTTCAAGCTTAACACATGAACAACACAAATTGGATGATATGGAGCATGGGTGGTCATTTGGCCCATTGAATGTCGTGGGGAACATGTGTGGCCGTTAGGCTTTACACGTAGGTCGACCTGCTTTGATAGCATAAAGAAAGTTCAGCTCTATATTGCTCAACTCCTTATAAGCTTTTGCATGGCCTAATCTTTCACCGATATGGGACTTTATCTTCACATTCTCACAGTTATATTAAATAGGAAAAACGATTAATAATGTTTTCTTGGTGTAAAAAAAAAAAAATGATTCATTTTTGCATTTAAGTAATCAAACAGAAACAAAAACGTCAAGCATGAGTTTTATCTAGCCAACAACTTATGCAGAAGTTCAAAGATTTTCTATACAAGTTCCACTAATTACTTATTTTTTCGGTTACAAAATGTAATTAATTAATATATTATATACCAAAAGATTATATAGAGAGGCAAGTTGTAGAATGGTTAGATCTATGGACATGGTACTGTCTATTTCAATGTGATTTGAGAGTTTAATTTTTTCACATATTCTCAGTGTAACATGATATTTAGTCGATATTTTAATCCTTGTAATCTTGCATTTTTAGTGAGCTCGACTTTCAACAAAGTGTTTAAAATATTTTTATGGTTTTGCAGTTAATTATATTGTATTGCAATATTTTTAAACCTAGTGTGAATAGTCTATAAATATGTCTATATAAGGGCCTTTATTCAATAAATGAAAATACCATACTTTTTTTTTATAAAATGATCCAATCTTCAATGGAAAATATCATTGATTAAACAATAATGAATGAATTCGTAACAAGGCACCAATAAGAAGTGGTCAAAAAAGTGATATTTTATTTATTCATTATATATATATATATAGATAAATCAACCATAATTAGATATCGAACTCTGTGTTTTATAGTAATTGATTTTAGAACTCAAACACCCAAACGTTTGTCATTGCACATACTGATCAAATGTTAAAAGTTAAAATTCAAGTTCGGAGAAAGCAATGGTGTCAAAACTTTGGCTTGTTGGTAAACTGAAAAAACGTATTTAGCTAGAGGTTTCATTGATAAATATTCCTTGGCCCCTTGGGGCCCTGATAATCATTATCAAATTGAAGTTGGGTAGAAGCAGATAACAGCAAAAGTCAATCAAGGAAGCTACGTGGAACCACCTCAATTCTCTACTGCTAACAAATCACCATCCCTCCACACGCTGATAGTCTCTCAAACAGAGAATTCCCGCGCACACAAAACTTACCACTTCCACCTTCTAAAGCAACCGCGTTGTGTTGCCACCTCCCCACGCGGCCTCGCCGCATTCCTCCCTTATATATACCCACACCACGCTTCACCGTCTCATCTCTCATTCTTCCCAGCTACACCCATTTCACTACTTTCTATTCCCTACAAATTGTTTGCTGTTCCTCCGACGTCCTCCGCTATGTCAGAGAAACAAGCCCATTTGAACGGGGCCTACTACGGCCCCTCAATCCCTCCCAAATCCCAGTCCTACCACCGCCCTGGCCGCGGCGGCAGCGGATGCCTCAGCTGCTGCTGCAGCTGCATCTTCGGCCTTGTTTTCAAGCTCATCATGACCGCCGTCGTCATCCTGGGCTTGGCGTTTTTCATCTTTTGGCTCATCGTCCGCCCTAACCGTGTCAAGTTCCACGTCACGGACGCCACTCTCACGCAGTTCAACTTCTCCAACGACAACACCCTCAACTACGACCTCGCCCTCAACCTCACCATCCGAAACCCTAACAAGAAGATCGGTATTTACTACGATCGCCTCGAGACCCGGGCCTTTTACGAGGATCAAAGGTTCAGCACGGTTACCTTGACGCCCTTTTACCAAGGGCATAAGAAAACGAACGTGTTGAACCCCGTGTTCCAAGGCCAGCAAGTGTTTGTAGACTCGAAGGCGCTTTCAGAGTACAATCAGCAGAAGAGTACTGGGATTTACGAGATCGATTTGAAGATTTATCTTCGGATTCGGTTCAAACTCGGATTGATCAAGACTGGCAAGTTCAAGCCCAAGATTAAATGCGACTTGAAGGTTCCCTTGACTCAGAACGGAAATTCAGTCGGCACTTTCCAGACTACAAAGTGTAAAGTTGATTACTTCTAATCAATCTTCACAGCCTACGATTGATCGATCGATCTGTCGATCGATCGAGTTCATATATCTTGTTGTTCATTCAGTTTTCGGTTTTTTTTTTTTTTTTTTTAAATTTTTGCTACTATTCTTTTGTTTTTTTGTTTTTGGCATTATTATTACGTTACTAGGTAGCTCTCATATATACAGAGATGATTATATGATTACTTTTGATACCTACTTTGGTTACGCATGTTCATAAATAAAGATGGATTATTTTTAGCGGTTAGACTTTTGCTTTCCGTGATGCATGGTTTTGAAATTGATGTTTTAGTTATACTTGTTCAACGTTCATGTTCATAAATAAATATTGATGGATTATTTTTAGTTGTTAGACTTTTGCTTTCCGTGATGGTTATCAAATTGATGTTTTAGTTACACTTGTTCAACGTTTCATTTCTTTCGAAAACGATAATCCGCCGCTAAAATCTCATGTCATTTCTAATTCTTAACGGTTGAATATTGTCCTTTGGAATAAAACTTAAAATAATAAATGACTTGCGAACACATGCAATCTAATTAGAATTGTGAACCGTTGATTGGTGAGTTATATACTATGTAATGTTCACTTCAATCAACAGATATCAATACTTACCATCACGATGGATAAACTTACTTATTCTGATTTCAATGTTTTTAAAGAAACTCTCTTAATGTGAATAGTTACACGAACAGAGAGATAACAGAAACACACTAAAATGGATATATAGGGAAGTATTTTCTTGAGCATTGGCGACTCATGTTAGCTGTCTCGTCTCTTCGGCCACTTATTCTATGTCACATGGGCTAATTTTGCCGAAAGAGGAGACAGCACATTGTAAGTCGAAGTCGAATATAGCAGTACTCCTTGCTGCTTGTACAAAATGAAATAGTTGATTCGGTCAGAACTTAATCAAAGATTGAATGTTAAAAAATTATAACTTTCTAGAGCAGTGTATTTCATCCTATGTATTTAAATTCGAGTCTTTATCTTTATAGTTTATATTAATTTAGTGTAAAATATCATATGTATCGAAAAAGATAATCTTTCTAAAACTTTTGAGAACTCTTACCGACTGCAGATTTGACTTAACTTACTTATAAACTATAATTGCCTTCATGTTTTCATATTAATTAAAAACAGCTTGGTAGACATAGTTTGGTGGCTAGCTTTCGTTATTTCAATGGAACAGGGGGGAAGAATTCGTGAATGCTTATTCATTAAGGTAATACATGCTTATTTTATATATATATATATATATATATATATATATATATATATATTCAATCCTAATCACAATTAATTTTTTTTTATTTTATAAAAATGCCCTTTATTTGTTGTGTCACTCCTTCAACGAAAATTACATATAATGTGAAAAGACGCTTAAAATCTTACCTCCTCATTGAATATTGAGGAACAAATTTCTGCTGATACCACGTTCATATTGGTCAATTTGGTAATTTGCCTCTCTGTTAGGTTGATATGCATATTTGCTATAGTATATTTACCTTATTTTAAGTTTTAATATTATTGCCTAAACAAAAAATTAATCAGCAAATGGGAACATAGAGAAACTACTGAGAAAGGGTCAAAATTCAGCGGCCGGAAATCATAACAAAGAGACAAAAGAAAAATTAAGCCTTGATTTTATAGTCTGTACCATTATTGTTCAAGTATTGATATTCACACACTCATTTTTATTTTTTACATATTTTTTTAATTTTCAGCCGTTATATCAAATGAATTGAAGAAGAACAATGACTAAATATTAACAAGAGTATGTGAGAAGTAAAAATGAGTGTGAATAGCATTATCCTTATTATTCTAGAGAATTGTTATTGGCATTTCAAAAATCTCATTGTGCACCCTAAACTTTCTATTGTTAGAAATAAAAATACATTTGGGCGGAATGTAAAATGAGATTTTTAGAGTGCTAATAACAGTTCCCTTATTCTATTCCCATAAACAATTGATCCCCCACAAAAAAAATTCATTCCCTTACTTGTCAGTACTTTTAATCTTGACATGGTATCGTCTTTTTTTTTTTTTTTTAACAAATGATATTATCTACCTAACATTACTTAGTCTACAAATTTGATTTCCCTAACATTACTCTTATCTAAGCTAAGGGGGAGAGGGATGTGCTACCAATAATGTGATTAAAATTCACCTTTAGCGAGAATTGAACCTAAAACCTCTCATTATACGTGAAAATGAATACCATTTGACGGTCATATTAAGTGACGACATAATATCGTAGTTTGTTTTACTGCGGCCGAATACTCGGTCGACACAACATTGGTGTTTCACTCATAATTACATTGAGCCCCTTAGGATAAAATCACCCCTGCTTTTGACCCGCTTATCTGAAGAGTTTTAATGAAAATAACCTCGCAATATAATTTCACTTGATCAATATTTATTTAATCACATGGGATATTCTAATGAAGGCTGCCGCTGATTCACTATGTTTATACGGTTGCGAGAAGTTGATCGAATATTACAATTTGTTCTTATAATTAAAAAAACAAATTATTACGCGTTTTGGATTAAAATAAAAAGTTTGTAAGATCCTTTTCGTTAGTTTTCTATTGTACACATGTCTTGTTCCTTAAAGAAATATAGTATCTTCTTTTAACAAATGATAGTATACTACACTAAACTACATGGAAGGAAATCGAAACAGAACCTTGAACGCAATACAACTTCTCTTAATCAACTGGGCTACAAATCACTTGAAGAGAAATATAATACAAGTGAAATATAATACCTGATTACCTAAATGTTTTTCCAAATTCTAGTGAGTGGGTTGTGAGATAGCATTAAGTTGTTAAAAAATTTGAGAATAACCCATCAAAATTTGGGTTATTTTTCTTCTTTTGAATTTCTTTTTATCAAAACCACAGAACTAATTTGGTTAAAGCTGCATGTAAAGGTTCTTTCTTTTTGTTCGTTATATTCATTGGTTTAGCACCCAAACCCAACGCTGAGGCCCAAAGCCCTGGTATAACCTTTGACATTAAGAGGCTCTTTAAAATCTTTTAACCAAATATTATACAGCTCTTTCACTAAAATATAAATTGATAATTAGTAGTATTTTAATAGTTCGTGATCATTATAAATTCACCAGTTTAATCTTTCGTTAAGCAAGAATACAAGTGTGTGATCCTATCATTAGGGGAGCAAACTGAAGTTCGTTCTCTAATTTAGTGTTTTGTCTTTGTGCTAGATTAGCCCAACCTTGGACGCTCTTATAGCGCGTTTACTAATCTATAATCAAATTGAGAAGAATTGAATTGAGGATGAATTGGATTGAGGAGGAATTAAAATGACATTCTGAGCACTTGAGTGTTTCATATTAAAAAACTCAACTGGTGTCGTAGGACGATAACCATCTCTCCACTCATTCAGATGATAACGGGTTCGTCTATAAGGTGCAAGAAAACCTTTTCCGTTTGTGTAGCCACCATCAACTAAATAGTAACAACCTATTGTTGACAAAGAATTAAATTGTCAAGCTTACAACTTTATATCACTTGCAATTCAAAAGCTAAGAATTTTAATTACTAAAAAAAGTAGTGAGTGTCACCATTAGGTATTTTCAATCCATTTCTCCTAGTCACAGCATCTCTAAGAACTCGACCATCATGTACAAACTCTTCCCATCCTGGTAAAACATATATAAACAGCATGTCTGGAGTGCAAACTCCCAAAACATTCATTGCTATTTCATTTTTCCTTGTTCTGTACTTTGGTTTATCACATTCTGGTACATGCACCTTAACAAGTGTTCCATCTAGTGCACCTAAGCAATTCCACAGTATATAGGACACTAAATTAACAAACTAAACTATGAAATAAAAAGCTAGTAATTACTGAGTAGTGTAGGCATGTAGATACTACATACCTTAAACCAGTTCCACTTTGTGTCGATTGAGTTCTCAGGGATAGGCTCAAGTGTTTGCCAGAAATCCTTTTGGCATCGAATCATTGCTTTAATACACTCATGGAAATACTTACTAATTGTTCAACCAAACCTTCTAAAGTGGTGGTTAATTGTGCGATTGGTGTGCAAGAATGTATTGAAAAAAATGCAACCATCTCCTCTATAGACACATTTCGAGTAGCTCGTAGTTGTCCTCTAGTCACAAGAACTTGACATAATCTATGAAAGGATCGTCTATCCATTTGTAGTTCAACAATACATGTCACATCACTCTCATAAATTAAACCATGTAAGTATTCTAATTGCTTGTAAACTCTTATAACTGTTTGACAAGGTGAGGGACTTCTAAGGCACTTTTGGAAACGATACCAAGAATAGAAACAAGAAGTAGCACATGCAACAAATATAGTTCGAAGATAGACAATCAACACATTCAACACAGCATGTAATTTCTTCTTTGTGGACAAACTTAGATGAGCCATTAGTCTACACAAAATAATGAAGAAAAAAAATTTCATGGAGGACTTCAATGAACAAGTTAATAAACATATCTGCAAACTGAAATAAATTAACATTACAGAACACAATCAGTCACAAAAATTTACTTACTGGTTATCTTATTTCCCTTCGACTAATAGGTTATTTGCTAATACTAAGATTGAGGACTTTCTCCACATGAACTTGGTAAATTAAAACAATCCTCTAACTTTTCTCCCCGTTGTTGATAGAGTGATAACATAATTTACACAACACAAATTGTAGTTCAAAGTTCCTTTGCAATAGCTTCAGGTGTTTAATATCCATTTTGTTGTCACATATACCAGGGAATGGAAGTTGACCTGAATACGCAATGAGCCCCTAATAGAAGCAATGTGAATAGCTAAAAAATCTCACACTTTTGAGCACACCCAAATCGAAATCTAAAAGAACCCCATTTAAGGAATCCATCATTTTTCTCCCAATCTTTGCAAATATCATCGCATTCAGCTAACCAAATCCCTAAAAGCAGACCAGCAGTTTCCCATAAACGCCAGAAACTCAAAACTATTAAAAAAATCTTTCTGCAAGAACATTACTTTGGCAAACTTTGTCTTCTACAATTGAGCAAACCAGCTAATTATTCCTCCCATTTCAAATTTAATGGGAAAACAAAATACAACCCACTACAGAACAAGCAATGCAAATCTGAGATTCAAGCGCAAAACACTGAAAAACCATTCCAAAAGTACAGAAAGAGAGAGAGAGAGAGAGAGAGAGAGAGAGAGAGAGAGAATAGAGCAGCTAGAAGAAGCATACGTGATGCACAAGCAAGAAATCTGAGCAAAACCCAACTCACAGTCTGAGCTCTGCTTCCTCCAGTCCTCCTCCACTCCCCTCTTCTGGAAAAAAAAATAAAAAATGATTCTTTGATTCCTCAGACCGTAAGCTCAAAGGAAAACAAACAAAAACTCCTCTTTCACTCTCTCAGTTTTTCACTCTTTCACTCTCTCTCTCTCTCCCTCCCCCCCCCCCCCCCCCCAAAAATTCACTCTCAAGTTTTTCGCACACCAAAAAATAAAAAGAGAAGAAAATTGGGAAAAAAATTGCACGAAATCCTGACGAAATCCTGGAAAGAAAATCCATCGCGGAGAAGAAAGAAACGAGCAGCGAAACGCTGATATTCATCGAGCTCTATGAGCACAGAGATAAAAACGCAGAAGAAGTAGAATTTACCTATCCGTAATTGTGACGAGAGTCGCGGTTGAGAGAGGACAGGCGCCTGCGGCTGAGAGAAGATGGAAATGAGCTGGGTGAAAAGAAAAATAAGTCTAGGTTAAAAGGATAATCTTGGAAATAATGAAAATAAGTGAGGGCATAAAAGAAAAATAATTATCATTCTAATTGCTTGGGCAATTTCGGAATCAAAATAACTTGTATATGTTGGAAATCCAAATCCTTCAATTTCAGGAATTTGATTCCATTTTTTGTGTGGACCTCACGCATTTTTTACTCCTCCCAATTTTAGTAAATACAGGTATAATCCGTAATCAGAATTGGATTTCTTATTCTCATTCCGATTACGGGTTAATAAACACGCTATTAAGGTTCTTCTTCCCGTTAACGCATGAAGTTATTTATTTTAAATCTTAAGTATTTTTGCAACAAAATAATTTGTTGCCTTCGACAAATTCTTTTGTCCAAACCTATTATAGAAGTGAACTCTTTTTAAAACAATAGTTCAATTCGTCCACGATTATTTTATTTATCGCGAACTATTTCGTCAAGTTCTAATGTGATGAAATAATTTAGTCTCTTAGGTTATTTATAATAGCCAATTGAGTTGTCGCGACAGGTGTTATCTAACGACAAAATTTAAATTGTTTCTAATATCCTCCACCGATGGGATTTTTGCGAAAAAAACTCCAACCAAAAACTTTCGTAGCGCACATTTACCAACATGTACTTTTGTCGCCTCATAGCATCTCCAAAAGAGATGTCAAAATGTCAGTAAAAACGGTAACAAAAAACAGCATTAATTTTTTTCAACCGAGAAGCCAAATCTGATGTGGTATGACATGGATTGACATCTCTCCCCCTTACTGCTAAATTTGAAAGCACATTCAGATTTGTTTAATTAATTATTAAATACTTTTTATTAATTTTTTATTGTTTAAACCATTATTCTTTTGTTTCTTTTCATTCCCAATGCAAAGAGAATACATATGAATTATTATTTTATATTTAAAATTTGACATATCGGTTGGAGATCAATAGTTTAAAATATACCAAAGTACTACTTAAGCTTTCAAATTTAAATTTTAAATTTTAAATTTGACATCTCTTTGCATTTTTTTAGGGATCAGGATCCTCTCCTGATCTAAGGATGAGGATCCTCATGACCAAGGCGTGTGAGCTGTTGGATAAAAATTCAATGGCTATGGCTATAATTATTATAACTTTAAAGGGACCTCCTGTTTGTAGCCATTGGATTTTCATCCAACGGCACACACTCCTTGGTCATGAGGATCCTCATACAAGGATCAGGAGAGGATCCTGATCCTTTTTTTAGTGGTCCAACCTTTCTTCCATTTAATCTCCACCATCCTTCAATTCCCCAACAGACAACACAACAGAGTCACATAATGTGTAGCTGTACAGCCCCAGACCGACTCTCATCCCTCCAATTGAGAGAGTTTCTCGATTTCTCTTTCCCTAACTGACTCCCTTTCCTCTTAACTTTCATCCATATCAGTCTGGTCGTCATTGCTTTGTCGCCGTTTCTGTCTTTTCTTCGTCGATTGAGTTTCATCCCCGTGTCCGTCGATCGAGGTCCTTCCCACCCACATGACCATCTCTGTCGATCCTAGTTTGCTTTTTTGTAGTTTGAGATCCTTCAAGATAACCTCTAATGAGATCTATCGAGTTTTACTTGATTTGGGTTTTTTTGCATGTGGTTCTAGTCAGGAATTAAATGGATACAAATTCTACATGTGGGATTTTCTGCATCTTGGTTCTAGTTAGGATTTTGTGTAGTAAAGAAATAGAACAGAAACACAAGCTTTACTCAATACTCACACACTGCCTTCAAAAATTTGCATTAGGTTTTTCAGATTGGAATTGGATCAGGAAATGGACCCGTTGGGACCGACCCATTTGGCCCGTTTCAAATGGGCCGAGTTAAATTCGATTCCATTTTCGAAAATGTGATGACCCGTCCCGTCCCGTCTTGTTTCACTTCCAAACGGATAGGGTCTAGTTTCACTATATTTGGGCTGACCCGGCCGTGCCCACCCCTATATTTGATATTGTCCCGTCCTGTTTCACTTCTAAAACAGATAGGGTCCAGTTTCACTACATTTGGGCCGACTCGGCCGTGCCCACCCCTAGTTTTGATATTGTTGATGCAAAGAAAAACCAATGAGATAAGATTGTAAAATCATATAAAGACAAAAATGCAAAAGATATATCGCAGTAAATCCACACTAAATAGATTTCCCATTTTTACTTTACTAATCACGTTGATTATATTTACATTGTACGAGAGGGATGTAAGAGGGAGATTGAGAGGAATATTTGGAAAAAATATATATATTTGCCGATTAATCCTATAAACTTGTACTGCGTAATTTTCCTCCTGAATATTTGCCGATTAATCACTCTCTTGAATTATTATAATTATTCAATCTCTTCATTTCATTAAGTTTTTAAATTTTCCATCCAACATTTTATTATCTTTACCGGGTGTTGTCCATGTAGGAAATTTACAAAGGGTAAAAAAGTCAATTTGCAAAAAAACTAACCCCAACTAATTTTGCTTTCCCTTCCCTTCCCTTCCATCCCCTAAATTCCTAACCTAGCAAAACAGAGTTTGGCTATTGAAAAATTAATAGAAATTCCTACTAAAATGCTAATGTGACTAGTCGGCGGTTTGGCCCACTTTCAATTATTTTCTCTTTTCTACAGAATTAATAAGTTTGAAAAGTACCTCTCAAAAAGACTAGAATCTCTCACTTACTAATCTTCTCCATTTCTTAATTGCTCTCTTAAACTTTTATAATTATTCAATTTCTCCATTTCGTTAAGTTTTCAAAATTTTCATCCAACATTTCATTATCTTTACCTTGTGTTGTCCATGTAGAAAATTTACAAAGGGAAAAAAAAGTCAATTTACAAAAAAACTACCCCCAACTAATTTTGCTTCCCTTCCCTTCCCTTCCCTCCCCTAAATTCCTAACCCAACAAAACAAAGCTTGGCTACTAAAAAACTAGCGGAAATTCCTACTAAAATGCTAATGTGACTGGTCGTTGGTTTGGCCCATTTTCAATCTTTTTCTCTTTTATACAAAATTAATAAGTTTGAAAAGTACCCCGCTAAAAGACTAGAATTCCCTCACTCGTTTTCTCCATTCCATGATTACTCTTCATAACTTTTATAATTATTCAATTTCTCCCTTTTGTTAAGGTTTCAAATTTTCCATCTAACATTTCATTATCTTTACCGCGTGTTGTCCATGAAGGAAGTTTACAAAGGGAAAAAAAAAGTCAATTTGCAAAAAAACTACCCCCAACTAGGTTTGCTTTCTCTTCCCTTCCCTCCCCTAAATTCCTAACCCAGCAGAACAAAGCTTGGCTACTGAAAAATTAGTGGAAATTCCTACTAAAATGCTAATGTGACTGATTGTTGGTTTGGCCATTTTTTAATCCTTTTCTTTTTTTTTACAGAATTAATAAGTTTGAAAAGTACCCGTCTAAACTATTAGAATTGCCTCACTTACTAGTCTTCTTCATTCCTTGATTACTCTCTTGAACTTTTATAATTATTCAATTTCTCCATTTCGTTAAGTTTTCAAATTTTCCATCCAACATTTCATTGTCTTTACAGTGTGTTGTCCATGTAGGAAATTTACAAAGGGTAAAAAGGTCAATTTGCAATAAAACTACCCCCAACTAATTTTGGTTTCCCTCCCTTCCCACCCATCTGCTCCAAATTTGCCCTAAATTCTTAATCCAACAGAACAAAGCTTGGCTACTGAAAAATTAGTGAAAATTCCTACTAAAAGCTAATGTGACTGGTCGTTTTCAATCCTTTTCTCTTTTTTACAGAATTAATAAGTTTGAAAAGTATCCCTCTAAATGACTAGAATTCTCACTTACTAGTCTTCTCCATTCCTTGCTTACTCTAGAAAAAGTACTCACTCGTTGCCTTTTCTAGCAAAGCCATCATCTATTTTTTCAAGGAAAGTCATCATGCTTTTTAAGTTATATTTTTATGTTATCTCCGTGTGCCATTTTTGTATTACAACATAAAAAGATGAAATAATAATACATAAGAGTACTTTCACCATTGATTTTCCGTTTCCAATGATATGCGAAGACAACTATAAGTACTCGTGAGCATAATTTGGCCTAGTGTAGGGCAATTGGATGTTTTAGCCCTTTGTATGTTTAATATGTGGACAACACGTGACAAAATAACTAAATGTTAGATGAAAAATATAAAACTTAACAAATGAAATAAATTGACTAGTTATAAAACTTACAAGTTTAAGGAGTAAATCCATGAATACCTTTGCCTAAAATGAGGGAGGGGGAGCTCTTTATAGGACAAGGTCTCGTCCTCCCCCTTTACACATTTCATCTGCTAACAAAGAAAAAAAAAAAAAAGAATTATATGCTTCATGTCTACAAAGTTACCAATGACGTTCTTCAACCTACAAGTCCCTCGGAAGAAATTCAAAGAAAGTTCAAATATATTCATACGCAAAGCATCTGTAGTATTAAGGACATCCATATTACAGTAGAAAAGAAACTAATTACGGAAAATAAAAGTAAAGAAATACATGCACTCAGTACGACATACAGATTGTCGAGCAGAAATACTCATATACTATAGGGCAGACGTAATAAAACTGGTAGAGCTCTGAACCCTAATCGGTTCTTCATCCGCATTCAACATGGCATCTAGTTCCTTCACAAATATCTCCATCGCCGCGGCCGGCAAACAAATCGGAACCACAATCCCATCTTCCCCTCTGTTGTCTCTAAACGGTATGTAAAAGCTAGCCACTCCAGGTATTGCCCCGACCCCGCCCTTCGCTGGCCCACCATAAGCCGCTTTCCCCCACCCAAAATCCACTTCTCCGAACCCAGCACGTGTCACATCCGACACAAGGTAAGAATTCACCACCGTGAAGTGGGGCCTACCCTTAATAACCATGAGGTCAGCCAACGACCTCATGTATTCCTCCGTCACGTCCGCCTTGGCCTTCCTCACCAGCTCCAACGCGTACCCCAATGGGTTGTTGCATAGCCTCCCTGCCGTCGTCACCGCCACCGGGAACGCAAAAGCGTTGCCGTAATAACCCACCGGCAACGGGGGGTTGAACTTGGACCGCGAGTTCACAATGCACAACACACGCACCTCCTCATTTGGGTCTTTCTGGAGTGCGATGGTACGGCAGCGCCAGAGGCAGGCCGTGAGGACCTCGAACGTGGAGCACTTACTGAGGAACTGCGGGACAAACCTTCGGATGGCGGACACCTCGGTGGGGCGGAAGAAAAAGGACCGGTGGACCATGTCATCAAGTGGAATTATGGTGCCCTTGGTGTCTTCCACTTCTTCGTATTCGCGGTGCGTGCATGTCACACGGGGTGGGTAACGCGCATTGAGCAGCGCCCTCTGCCACACCGGCTGGACGGTCGGAGAAACTGCGCCACGAGCTATCTCTCCCAAGGCCGTCATGAATTGGACGAGCCCCGCCGCGTCGCTCATGGTGTGGTTAAGACGGAGGGCGACGATGAAACCACCGCACTGGAGCCGCGTCACCTGTTTATGAATTACGATAAATACTGGTTAGTTGAAGGCTACGTTACAACAAACTACTCTACAAACAGGACAACAATTGTCCTGAGTTTCCTTAACTTTATCTACTATCATGAAAAAGACAATAATATGTAGTCTGCTCCAAAATAATAGCTGATATAAAAAGAAAAAAACAAAAATGACTGATGTGTACACATGTGATAAATATTGACGCCAACTGTCTGTATTTAATTTTTCATCGATGACAACTTAGACATTATTTTAGGATTTGAATTTCATCTAGATTGAAATGATAGACATTTTAGAGATTTTTACATCTTAATCATTCATTATGTATCGTGCATTCAGAAATTATTTAACTTTTTTTATTTAAAATTAAATACAAATAGTATATCACGAAAATTAATTATACGATATACGATGAACAGTTAAGATGTGAAGATCCTTAAGATCTTCACAAATAAATCCGAACAAGATCCTCTTTCAGTATTTTAAGTACCATATGTTTTTGTCCGACATTTTTAAAGTTACAAACCTATGTAATCATATAAAATAGTTCAAATTTTATGTTTTAAGCAAAATTATTGCGTATAAAATATAATTATACCTACCTAGTCAAGATACTCTTTTGGGGCTTACATTCAAGATGTTATATACTCTTTTGGACCATCTAGTTTACTGTTAGTACCTAAACCATTGTTGAAACAATCATGCATGTGATGGACCACACACGTGAAATTTCTCCATAGATTTTTATCGTGAATGATAGATTGCAATTTTGAAACTTTCTCAAAAAACCATCATGATCTTTTAATCATGGATGCATGACAGATGACAAGTTTGAAAATAAGAGAGAGATGGATGCCTAAATATTATTTCACTACCACTACTACGAAGAGCAATATAGATACTTAAAATATAATTATATAACATTATTGCTTCGTTTGGTTGGTTGAATGAGATTTGACATTAGAGATATGATTAAATTGACATAGATTTATAAGACATAACCTGTAACTCATGTATAGAAATAGGTTAGATAACCCACTCTATTGTGGATTTATAACCCATCATGTCTAGTCCTGTGTATCTCACATTTTGACACAACAAACAACGGACTAGACTCAATTCTATTTTAATTGATCACAATCTATCTCATCCACCCTACCACAAGAGGCCTATATTTACACGAAAAGATTGATGAAATTTGGTGTAACTTACACTATGAACAAATCACAATAAATTAGTATCAAATTTGAAATTCAAGTAGGTTCTATTTAAGAACATTCACTTATAAAAAAAAGAATTATTATTAGCACTCTAAAATTCTCATTTTGCATTCCAAACTTTCTATATTTAAAAAGTTAAAATACATTTGTGAACAGTGTAAAATGAAAATTTTGAAATATCAATAACAATTCTCTAAAAAAATTACTAAATTATAGTACCAAGTTACGTTAACCAACATTTATTAAGCGATTCTAGTTACATGTACTAGTTTTTTTCCATATATCTTGGCACTTCTAATTTTTTAATTTTTATATTATTACTGTCAGGGTAATCAACTTGTTGGCCAGAAGACAATTAAGTTGATATTTTATCATTTTTATGAAGCCACGTGTATCGTACGTCTATTGTTTTTGGATAAGAAGACATTTACTAAATAACGTACTTGCAGTGCCAGAAGACAATTAGTACAGAGTGAGAAATGTTAATGATGAAATTTTGAGTCCTTACTTTCTATAAAGTACATACGTAATCGTACCTGAATTAGCAAGAGTGGGCAATTAAGAACCCCATCGGAACCAGGAACATTATAAAGAAGCTCCTCCAAGCAAGGGAACGGTGGCTGAAGGGCGTCACCGAATTGCTCTAGGGTAACGTCGGCATCAGCCTCAATGAACATGACACCCTCAGCCGTGCATTCCACCGTGAGCTTCCGGTCAGGTCCCTCCCTGAGCCTACCGGCGAAAGGGTAGTAAAACACTAAGGTTTGTGCAATTGCCTCTCTAAGGACATGCACAGGATCCCTTCCTTGCATGGAGGGATCGTATTTATAAAACTGTATCACGGGGATCTGAAACCGAAGACCTTCTTGGTCATCGATATCAGAAAGTTGTCGAAACTCATATGGCGTGGCCTTTGCCGGCGCCACCAGTTCCGGTTGGCGCCTCTGCACTGTGAAGACCAAAGAAATAGGAGAAGATGCCATTTCCTGAGTGAGAGAAAGTTTTGGTGGTTATCACACTAGAATATAGACAGGTTGTAGTGGTGTGGTGTGGTGTGGTGTGTACTATCGTAGTTCAACTTCGAGAGGTTATTTATAATGCGCCAGAGGGCAATGGGAAGTGCGAAGGCATGCCCTACAACTTTTTTTTGTGTGTGCATTATTTGGGTGGGTGGGTGTGAAATTGCATTGTAAATTTCATGTATCTTTTTCTTTTGTTTCGAAAAAGACGTGATGGTGGGCTTGACTGGAATTGGTTGTTAGGAACATACACTTCCATTTCCTACTCAATTTCATTGGGGTTTTGATCGGTTGGACTTGAACCTTTATAATAGACCTGGCCTAAAAGAAATAGAGAAAAGAAAGACTTGACCTGAATTGGTTGTTAAAAACTGTGTTTAGACACTAAGGAGTTTGTAGCGTGAGGTTCTCCCACCCGTAAATTGTCGCTTGTGTTAAGAAAAAAACCCTTGTCCACATGTATGGAGAAAAAATGGGAGCGAAAGAGATACTGATCTCCCTAGACTGGCATTAGAGGGGAGCAGATGGACCCAAATGACACACAAATTTGTTTTTTTTTTTTTTCTGTCGTATAATTCGATAATATACAGATATATAAACAGTTTTATGGGTCTATATCCAAATTAACGTTCATTGAAGCTAGCTAACATCGATGTTTTCCTAGAGTAGTTCCAGTTTCAAATGCCGCAAAAGTTTTCAGTTAACAAAAATAAAAAAGTAACGAAGGATATGAATTTGAATGTGATTTGACCTTTCCAAAACTTTTTTATTTCCCGTTGGGTTGGGTGGGTGTGAAGTTGCGTTGTAAATTTCATTGCCACTTTGATTGGATTGACCGTAACCTACCAAAATGAAAAGGAGAAAAAGAAAGACTTGATAGTGGACCTAACCTGATTTGGTTCTTGGCTACGCATTTCAGTATTTCTTAAACATAGTGCGCTGGTTTGTATTGCAGTGTTTTGGGAAAAAATTGTTTCTACTGAGTTATGAGAATAAGCAGTTATGAAATAAAACAGTAAAGTATTTGGTAAACTATAATTGTAAAAGTGTTTTTAGCAAAAAAATTAAAAAAAAAATTATTATGGTGTTTTGTAAATTTTTATGTGAAACAGGTGTGACCATATAAAATGACAAAAAAGAAACATATTATTAATTTAATTGTTTCAACAAATAAAATCAATTAACTAACTTATATTTTAAAAATTATGTTCAATTTAAACCTGTCTCTTCCACTTTAACCTTTACTCTTCTTCTCAAAATTCGTAATTCCCGACAGCATCCTCCAGGACAAAGACGACGAGGCAGAAGACGGATTTCAACGTTGTTCCTACACGGCAAGTCTTCCTTGATCTGGTGTGGATTATTTCGACGACATAAACTGATGGCATGTGGATTTGGATCCTCTGACGAGCTTCAGCTTGCATGTAGCGAGGCAGAAGACAGAGGCAGTTGAATATTTGACAAACTGTATTTTTAAAATGTTATGAAATGAAAAACAGTGTAAAAGCGTTTGGTAAATTTCAATATAAAAGTGAAATAATTGTATATAACAACAAAAATAGACGTAGTAGTAGGGGTGTTGGCAACGATAGCGGTGTCAAGGGTAGTTGTGGTGATGGTAGTGAAATGGTGGAGGGTGTGGTGGTTGGGTGCAGGGGTAGCAATGGTAATGGTGATTGGGGTGCAAAAGTTACAATGGTGGTAGAGGTGGTTGCAACATCCATGGTGGTTGAGGTGACTGTGGTGGCAGTTGTGGTTGTGATGGTGGCGGTAGTGACAGTTATGGTTGGTGGTGGTAATGGCAGTTGCGGTTGTTGTGCTAGTGATGGAGGTAGTGGTGGTTGCATCGACGATGGTGGTGATGTAAGGTTAGTGGTTGTAGTCATAGGTGGTGGCAGGTGTGGTTGTGATGGTGGCGGTGGTGACAGTTATGGTTGTTGGTTTAATGGCATTTATTGTTCTGGTGCTAATGGTGGAGGTAGTGGTGGTTGCAGTGATGGTGGTAGTGATGTAAAGTTAGTGATTGTAGTAGTAGGTGACGGTCATCACTTTGTTTTCAAAGGGTAAAATGTAGGTACAACGATAAATAAGGTCAAATTTAAAAATAAACGAGGGTATTACAGAATAAAAAATATTCATTAGGCTCAACTCTATTTTTTTTAGATTATATAAAAGGAGCATTTAAAAGCAATCTTGCTTAATTTTAAAGTGAAACAGTTTTTGGTGAATAAGATCAAATAACAAACGGGACCTTAGACCTATTAGAGGGATACTGTTTACCGTGCCAAACTCATTCTCTTAATATTTTCTTAACAGGTGACCAACTAAAAAAATCAGCAAATATGATTTAGAGCGTGAATTAGAATAAATCTCAATGGCAAAAGAAAATGTACCAAACCTTTATTGCTAGAAGTTATAATCGAAACTCACTGAAAAATTACATTTGAACTCTTAGATTAAAGCAAATTATTATAGTTCAAATCACTAAGACCATCTCCAATGGTTGGGCTAAAAGCCAAATTTTTTAGCCCGGAAAATTTAGCTTTTAGCCCAGAAACAACTTTTCTGCTCCAACCGTTCTGGCCTAAAATTTTAGCCCGGGATTATTAAAGAATGAACTTATGCTATTTTTTTTGTTAAATTAATTTTTTTAAAAAAAAATAAATATGTAGACTATCGTAAATTAATTTAATGAACATTTTAATCTAAAAAAATTTAAATTCCGATAAATATTGAAAAATCACTAAATTTCCCACAAAGTAAGCCGTCAACTTAATTAATAAAGCACATGATTAATAAACTTAATTAATAAAGCACATAATTAATAAAGCATATAATTCATACACTACATAAACTTAACAATCATATCCACTATCTTCACTTGGTGATGGACTTCGTTGAAATGTTGGGATATAGGGTTGAGAATATTCATCATCTTGAAACATACTCCTTGAGGCAGACTTTCGCATAATTTCCTTTTGCTTATCACGTAAGAACTTCTTCCTCTCTGGAGTGTATTGGCTGAGGTCCTTCATCATGAATTCAATTTCAAACCTATTTTCCTCCCTATCCGAGATTTCCTTCATTTGCAAACGCATTCGAGCCGCTTCTTCTTGGCGAGCGCTATGAGTCTCGTTCAATTTTGCCATTCCGGTATCAAGGTGTCCACTCATCAGATCTTGGGACTTCCCTTTTCTCTTTGCTTCCTTTTGCTTATCTCTTCCTGGGGGCCTTGCAAAAGAAGGAGATGGGGTCGTTTCATCAACACCTTTATCTCCGGCATTTGTCTGTGCAGCTTCACGTTGAAATAATCTTCTCCATTGTTGGTCCGCATCGGTTCCCCACCTTGGACAATCCTTGAGGATGTCCCAAGCATGTTGCAACTTAAAAACTTGATTTTTTGGTGTTACTCTTGTCTTGTAAATTTCCATTGCTTTGTCACCCTATGCAAAAAATACATAAAAATAATTAGTTGCAACATAATATTATGTACATGACAAATAAAATATCAAGAACAAAACTCACAATTTCTATGGCGCTCCTCCCACTAGCCATGCCAACCACGGCTCTCTCCAAGCTTCCCTTCCATAAAGTGCATGCTTTGTTGATAGTCTTCCACCGATCATAAACACCACCACCATCCCGCCTGCTACCATTGCAGTTTTCTTGAAACTTTGCAATGATTTTATCCCACAAAACCTTCTTATTTTGATTAGTGCCAACTGCACCATCTTCGCTAACAGAAACCCATGCCAAGCATAGAGCAACATCTTCCTCACAAGTCCAATTACGACCTCTAATATGCTCTCTTGCCATGTTGAACAATTTGGAAATGGAAAGAAATGGTAGAAAGATAAATTGGAAGAATTGTAAGAGAAATTTGAGTTTTGTGTGGATGTTTGAACAAATACATAGGTATTTATAGAGTTTTTGGGTGAATTTTGAGTTAAATAATTTTTTTTAATTATTTTAACCGTTAGATTTAAATTTGGGCCGTTAGATCTTTTTTTTTACCGTTAGATTTGATTATATTTGATCTCAGCCGTTGGATTCAATGTATTTTAAAATAACATATTTAAAAAAATCAAATTTGAATCTGGACCGTTGGATCAACCAACGGTCCTTGAAACGCAACCGTTGGATTGAAAAACTAGCCGTTGGAGTTCATCTCGGTGGCCGACAACCCGCTGACAGTGGGGCCCACCCTGTCGGAGACGGAATGCAAGCGCTCCGCGTGGGGCGCGTTCGCGAGTGAGCGGGCCGAGACTGGCCTTTGGGCCAGCGAGTCCAGTCGCGCGGGGGGGGAAATCTGGGGGGTATTTGGCCCAACTTTAATATTTGGCATTTAGCCCAATGTTTTAGCATGGGTTGGAGATGGTTTGGGGGGGAAATTTGGGGGGAAATTTGGCATTTAGCCCATTGTTGGAGATGGTCTAAGAAGAAAGTTTGATCTATACGGTCACACACTAAGAAATAAATAATGCAACGGAAAAACAGCACATCTTAAAGCTTCTCACCTCTACACGCCTCCACGCCTCTAAAAATAGTAGCTATTCTGCAGGATCAACCCCTACACCGTGAAATGCACCTATAAAACTCGCGTGAGTAAAACTTAAAAAAATAGTTTTGAACAAAGTCAATCAATTTATTAGTGTAGATAATATTATTTGTTAAAAAAAATGAATTAATTGATTAATTAACATCTTTTCATGATTGGTGCATTTCTTGTTCCTTCTAGCGTTTTTCTTCAAAAAAAAAAAAAAAAAAAAAAAAAAAATTCTCTCACGAATCTAAAATGCCAACTCATCACAAATCAAGAATAACTTGCCAAGTACATGAAGCATTTTATCGAACAGAGTCCTAATCTATATTACTATATAAAGCCGGAAGCCACGGGCTTCACAAAAAAGAATGGGACAAAAAATAACTTCCAAACAAAAAAGTTCAGGAGCAGCTAAAATAATTCATCAAATAATGTAGGAGTATTTTTGTCATATAAATAATTTTTTTTTTTTTTATAATTCGTACTTTACAATAGGCTACCAATAATGCAATTCAATCAGCTGTTTATTAAATATTATTTTATCTATTTTTAAACACATTTAAAATATCTAAAGAGGCGCGTAGTGCTAGTTATAAAAAAAAATTTCGCACGCGTATAATAATGTGATTCAATTAATCATCAAATAATTATTTTTTTTAAAACAAATAATATTATCTACACTAATGGGGAGGGATGGACTTAACCTACATGAAAGCTAGTTAAGCTTAAGTGAACTCAAATCTTAAGTCACTTACAAATTACCCCAATTTCACACAACCAAATTCAAGACAATTTCAGTTATGACATTGAACAAAAAGGTGTGAGAATGCTTTTGAGGGACAAGGATTGTCCCTCCCACTTCCGGTGCCCTTTTGTGCCCTCTTGTTTGTATGGTTATGATTAAGCCACGTCAACATTTTATATTACTATTCATTTTTATCTTATTATCTCTATAAAAAAAAACAATATAAAATATTATCATAGTTTATCTGTGACCACACAAAATAGAAAGACACAAAAGAACACTAAAAGTAGAAGGGCTGATAATCCTTGTCTGCTTTTGAGACTCCTCATCAATAAACACCACACAAATCACACACGTGTATGGTATGTAATCATGAGTTCTGTGAAGACCTAGAACATATTACATTTGTATTTTTTATATCTGAAATAGGAAATGTCGGCCCATGTTTATTCTTCATCAGATTAGTTATCTTTTATCTTCTTTCAGCCCAAACAAAAGAGGGAGAAGTCACTCTCTAGCTAAACCTACCAACCAACATAGAGAAATTATTCCTTCTTATCATTTTTGTTTCTGCTTGCTCAACCTATGTGCAAGTGTCGTGTAGCAATATAAACTTAAAAGTCTGAATGTTCGTATTCCTAAGAAAGTGTTGAAAAAAAAATGCAAAATTTGTCACAATTTAACTTTTAGAAGAAAAATTCAACAATTATAAACACTAAAACATCTGAATTCCACCTACATACATCTATTGAATTTCATTATTTCGATTCATTATAACTCAACTGAGATACAAATGTAAAATAATCTCAGTCGGATGATATGGCAATTAAATATTTTCAATATAAAACTGTTTGAAAAGTGATTTTTCATTATAGTTATTCAAAACAAAACACCAATTCAATTCCCTATAGAAATAATCCCAAAAATAATTTGTACTTAAGGCAACAAAATAATATTAAGAAAATTTTCCATCGAAATCATACCAGTCTACTAATTTGTTCAATTCACTAAAAGAAAGAATGTGAAACAAAACTATAAGAAAAACGTGATTGAACCTATGAATTATAACTAACATTCATCAATTCGAAAATAAAATAAATAAGAAATTCCTTGAAATATCCATAATGTAAAATTGACACTAAAACTCCAGAATAAAATCAAAATAATAAACTACATAATCGTAATTAATATAGATTTTTCCCCTTAGCCTAAGCTAGGGAGATTAGTTCTCCATAAACTAAATTAAACAAAGAGTTCTAAAGATTGGAAACTAACTGATAGCAGAGATGCCAGCTTCCGCTTCCACTGAGTCGACCCATCCATAACGCATGCTTATGTCACTGGATTCCTAATTTCTCTGTGTTCCTGGCCTTTCACACCTGGCGATGTCGCTGACTCAATTGCACAGGACGAAGGACGAAGGACTCTTTGTTGTTTGCACCTTGTTTGCAAGTAAGCTGCTTGCTTTTTAACTTGGACCCTTTATTTCTGGCCCAACTACCCGAGGTTGTACTTGCACATTTTCACTTCATTAATCCACTGGACCACGTGGCCTCCTCTTTGCATTCTCTTTCTCATACCTTTACATAAATAAAAGTAAACTAGTCAAGATAAATCAAACAGTTGAATAATGAACTCTCCTAACTAATCAAACTTATGAGAGCTAAAATATATATATATTAGTAAGGCAAACATGCTCGTGGGTATAATTTTTTTTATTTTTTTAACAAACGATAGAATTTACACTAAGGGGTGAGGAAGTGAGCTAAGCCTTACAATGGGCTTGCCATAACAATGTGGTTTAAATTTACTTTTAGTGAGAATCGAATCTAAAACCTCTCACTTGATAACTACATTGCAATATTTGGGAATTGAAGGGAAAATTAAGAAAAAAGGATGAACAGAAGAAAGAACACAGAGATATTAGAGAGAGAAAATAGGATTTGTATTAAATGATTGAATGAAGATTACACACTTTGTTTTTATAAGAGAAATCCTAACTACTCTAACCAAATACTAACAAACTTACTAACTGTATTGTTAACTGTATTTCTAACTGTATCACTGACTTGTACCTTTAATACTCCCCCTCAATCTCAACTGAGGTATCCCAATTTAAGATTATAGTAAAGTCTCAAATAGCAAAAATTGAAATATGGACTAATGGACGCAATACAGAGTGTTCTTGTTCCAGTTTGACTTTGGTGATGTTTTTTGATTGCAAAGGGTTTTGTTGCCCTGAGATTGCAGCAATTGAGCTTGCTTTTGCTCCTCATTTTCTTCTCACTGTGGTCCCACAAACATAAACCTAAATCCATACTTAAACTGACAGGTATCCATACTCAAACATGCTACTTCCACAGATGCTACTTAGTAAACTGACGGGTTAGAACCTAAATTCATACTCTAGAACAGTGCAATTTCATATTGGTTCTTCCCAAAGAATTTCAGCCCTATAAACTGATGTCTACACCTCTCGTATGAGCTTCAATCAAAGAATAACCTCTTATAAAGTTGTAACACACCCTCATGCCGGTTATAACAATTTCTTACAGGATTACCCTTCGTGGGATTTACATTAAAATTCCGTTTCTTTTTTGTTGGGTGGATTAATTCCGATGCTTTATCTTGTTAGTGTCCTGGAAAACTGGATATTGCATCAATGGATTATTTTTTATGCTCGAATACTTGGATTGTATGAATTTGGAGCCTCTCACCCATTTTTCTTAAATTGGGATTTTGCATTGGAAATTGTTGGTTTCAGCATAATTTGCCATACGGGAGTTTGACGGCGGAAGACTTGGACCTGCGAGTTGCAGTTCACTATGGCATCCCATCCACGGCCTCCATTCTTGCTTTCGACCCGATTCAGCGCCTTTTGGCCATTGGAACAATGTGAGTTAAAATGCACCTACTCTCTTCTTTCTTCTTTTTTGTTTATGCTGTTTTCGTTGTGCGAATTGATCAAAAACCAATCTACTTAGCATTGCGCACTGTCGTGTGGTTAATGAGGTATCTTGCTGCAAAGCATTGCTGTTCCACATTTCTCGGAATTGCTATTCGTTTCTGTGGTCCCAGAAATTTTGAATGGCAAAATACACATGTATATTTGGTGAAGCATGCTTGTAGATACTGCAATGAAGGCATGATATTACGTACATCTATTCGCAGATATGATATCCCTGCATCACACAAATCACATTGTTGTTTTGATTCTTATTTGTTTGGTAGGGATGGGAGGATTAAAGTGCTCGGTGGTGATGGTATTGAAGGACTCTTTATATCCCCGAAGCAACTGCCTTACAAATACATTGAGGTATCTGTGTGCACCATTCATTCCCCTTGTTTAGTTACAAGGATAAAGTATCAATAGTAAAGAGTTTAGGGTGAAACATTTTTTTTTTTTTTAATGATATATTTATATAACAACGATTATCGACAATCGTCATCTAATAGTGCCCTGTCTATCCCTTCTTTTTTTTCTCCGGCTATGGAGAATCTATGGAGAATTGGTGTTTTAGTAAGTCATTGACCAAATTTATTCACAACAACTACGATTATCGACAATCGCTCGGAAGTTTGAGAACTATTTAGCCCAAATGGGAAAAAGAAAAGAAAAAATCAATAAGATCGAAAAAGGAAAACAAGGCTCATCCAGTGAAAACATACACAGAAAGGATGAAAGCCAAAAGCGAATGCCAAAGAAAAGTCATTTTCCCAAACCCATTTACATGCATTTCCTCACTTTCCCATTTCCCTTTTCCAATTTTCTGTAATTATTTCCAAGTACAACTAATTCTTTCCAAACTCCAATCAAGAAAATTAAAAAATTGTATGTAAATGCAAGCTTTACCTGTAGATTAGCAACAACAAAAGCAAACTGCTTCCAACAATCTGGAGAAATTTGGGTTTTAATGATTTGAGTTAACTGAAATTGATTTGGATGAGCAGCTTTTTGTTTCGATTCATGGTGTAGCACAAATGAAGAGGTGGAGAAGTACGGAACGAAATGGTGAGAAAATTTGGTTGAGCAGTATTCCGTATCAATTGGCAGTGGAAGAGGAAGGAAACAATGCAGATGAGAGGAATGAAGCGGTGCTACAAATCGCCCTGGCATGCCATGCGTGCAATTTGGGAATTTCACTGTAAAAGCACAAAAAGTAGGAACACATAAACATTAAAATAAGGGCAAAAATGTCAAAACACTGTTGCTTATGAACAGTGTTTTCTCATTCCTCTTTAGTAAATATAAATTTCAACGAATCATTTCGACGTGTACGAGAAACGGAAGCACATGAATTTACTTGTGGGGATGAATAGTTTTATTGTTGGTCGTGACACAAGTTCAAACCTCCTTGAATTTTCCGCTTCGTGTATATAAAAAATGAGAGACTTGTTGAGTTGTTTAGGTGATAAGAAGGGATAAGATTCTCTCCAGATCTTCGGCTAAGGATCCTTTCTGCTCGCAATCGGTGTAGACCTTGTAACCCTCGCCCTCGTGAACAACAGGGCATTCTTCCTTCTGCCACCATCGAGAAGTGGGTGGGGATCAAATCGGCCACCAGCAGGCCAGTCTTTATCCGTTTGTTTGGAGCCGCAGTGGTAGTGGTGGTTTCCTCTGGGTCGGCGTTGGAGGCTTTGATGAATTCTCAGTGTGTGAGACCCAAAAGTTCTTCTTCGTCTTTGATTTCCAAGAAGAAGAGGAAGGGAAAGAAAGATTTATGAACTAAGGATTTGAATCGAACGGCCAAGATAACTTGGTCCTCAGAATTTGAAGCACACAGATCCGGAGAGAATTCTTACCTGATAAGAACCAATTTTTTATCTCCCATGCCACGTGGTAGCCACCACAAGCATCATTGGCTAGTCAAAAATGCCAATTGGCAACACCAGCATCTGCTAAAAGATTATCACTTGCAGCAACACATCATGAACCAATTTTCTCTATTCAAGCAGCGCAGCAGCTTGTTTTTTGAACATTTATCATGCCAACCAAATTCTCTCGTCACTAAAAGTCAAGGCAAATTTGTCACCCACCTTTCAACTTCACTGCTACCAACAATCACTTGGAACTGCACCCCTTTATTATTTGGTCCCATCATCACACACACTAGTGGCTAGTTTAATGACAGGGACTGAAACATATTGGGATCAAGATCAAGTTCAAGTTAGTCCAATTAGAATTCCAATTTAGTGAGCCGTCTTAGGTTTGAGGCACATTGATAGCAGTGGCGTAATATATTTATGTTAAGTTTAATAGTTAGTAAATAGTTGATTCATTGTATGGCCTAACCCAACCACCCTTCCCTTAGCAGATTATCCCATCCACTTAAATGCAGAATATTGTTGTATCAAAAAGTTCTTTTAGCACCCTCCCTTAGAGTAGATTATCCCCTCCGTTTAGACGTGGAATATAATTGTTCAAACAAATAGTCTTTTATGCAACGAAAATGCTACCTCAAGTTAATTGTACACTGTTGTGTGGAAGAATAATATGGTAACCACTTTTGAACTCAATAGTGGTCTATTTACTGACCAAGAATGAGAATGCAAAATGTGGGTATAATTCTAACTCTTGACATCATGCGTTTACTAAAATACAAGGAATAAAAAGGTAATGGAATCCCTTGTTAAACAAACGTGTTCTGTTTATAATTTCAACCATGTATCATTACAAATAGAGACTTGCTTATTTCGTACTTGAACAATGTCACGTATATATCACTTTCATATCATTATCATATCCACAAAGTAAGCAAGCATGCCCTAAATTACAACTACAACAAGAATTTTCTATCGATCGAAATAGTCCAGTCCAAGTCAAACCACAACTCACAAGTAAAGAATCCATCATTCACACTTTTTTTTTGTACTTAGCCATTTAAGATTTAACAACTTCCTCCACTTGCAACATTGCCTACTTGGAAAGACATCCCACCCCGAGGGGAGTATTTATCAAATATAGCAAAAAATTAAGGGAGTTTTAACAGATCACTCTCGATACTGTTCACTTTTAATGAAAAACCACATTTATACATTTCGTTGGTACTATTCATTATACCTTTAAAAAAGGCTTTTCATTAAAAGGAGAGTTTTTTTGGATTTTTCGTTAGTTTTCCCAAAAATTAACCCTTAATTTCAAAAATGTCAATTTTTATAAAAACTTTCAAATACATCCAAATTTTCACTTAAATAGACACAAATACCTCAAATTAAAAATTAAATAAATTAAAGGTTTTTTAGCTACCGTCGCCTCAAGCTCCGATCCAACTCACCTTTGCTTCTACACTCCACCACCACAACCCTATCCCCTTCGACCCCTAATCACTGACATTGAGCGCTGTCATGGTTATCACAAGTTGGAGTAGCAGAATTTCAACCATGCCTACTAATATCATTTTTAGTTTTAAATATAAAAATAGTTTTAAAGTTAATCCACATGTCGTTATATGATTGTATTTGTAAGACCCACCTGATGCCACATCATTACACTAACAGAGCAATTGACATATTTTTCATGAAAAAGCTAAAATGATCACGATGGACAAATTTGAAGAAAGACTAAACTGATTCACGATAGATAAATTCAAGAACACTATTATTGATTATCATTAATTGTTAAGGACCAAATTAAGATGTTATGTCAATATCACGAATCATTTTGGCTAAAAAACCTTTAATTTATTTGATTGTTAAATTTGAGAGTATTTGTATCTATTTCAGTGAAATTTTGGACATATTTGAAAGATTTTATAAAAAATGATATTTTTTAAGTTAAAGGTTAAATTTTTGCAATATTTGATAAATACTCCCCCGAGGGTTTAACCTCCCCATCCACCCACCCACAAAAACCCAAAAACGATGACTTGGCTTCACACAATCCCTCCGCTTGGCAGCCTTGAGAGGTGTTGCCCCGTCATCCAGAAGAAATTTTTAATTGTGACAGAAATATAAATGATACATTAAGTATTTTTATATAAATAATAAGAAATTTTATTTTTTAAGTTATTAACTTTTTAACATTAATACGAAAAATCTCTCGTCATCCGGGTAGCCCAAAACAAAACCTCGACGATATACGGAGTGGCGGGAACGATCAGATTGCTTATAGGTAAGTCAATTGCTTGCTTTTACTCGCTCTGGAGTATTTCGAAACGAAAATGTGTAACTTTTTTCCGTTGTATTGTATAAATCTGTGGATTGAATGGCTATATTTCCAGGGAATGGTGTTTGTTTGCTGAATTGATGTGTTTAGTGCAGGAAATTGTGCTCTTGTAATAACTTCGCGGACGGAAGTTGGGACTTATCTCGGCTTCCCTGTTTATCGACTGACCTCGATGAGGTTTCTGTCCTGCAACGATGGTATGAAGAATTCAACTGCTCAGGAGGTAAGGGTTTTGATTCTTTTCATTCGTTAGCGAGTTTGAGAGTGACTTGGCATGTTTTAATTTTGTGATGTGTTTGTGCAGAAAAAGGATGAGGCGTACTTCATGGCTCTGTTGAAAACAGTCCAATCAACTCCGGGGCTGTATTTCTCGTACAAGACTGATATAACACTAAAGTAAATTCTTATGTCTATTTATGTATCTATTCGGTAAAGTGTTGTATTTATTTATTTAATCATATATAATTGATCATTTCTACCAGCTTTCAAAGAAGATGTAAGTTAGTGGAAGGATGGATGGCCAAACCAATATGGAAGCAGGTTAGTTGGAAATTTGGAATATTGGGTTTATCGGGACCTGATTATTTCTTAAAAGTGATTCATGTTATATACATCAGGTGCATATAAGCATATATATTGTCCACACGTTTAGTTTACTAGGCATCCTCAACTCTTTCCAATTCAGAGGGTTAATGGGGAAAGAAAGGAAAACCGCCCTAAGGATTTGCCAAGTTCTGTGTTTTTGTGCACTATACTTATCTTTTGTTCTCAAGGTGAAAGTTTCAGCTCAATAAAGATACCTTCTCAGTTCATATCCTTGAAAACATGCCATCCTTTGTGCAATTTTTTGGTTGTCAAGAGATCTCCCTTCCCCTTTATCGAAAGGATTTTTTTGTCAGCACTAGAAGACGAGAAAGCATGAGTATCGAGTCAACTGACACACCATATCATATGGATGTTTATCAGTTTTTTCTCTTAATACCATTTTAGCTCCTATCAAATGTTTACTTTACACATTATGATCTATGACTAGTAATTGCTTGGTAGTTTTTAACATTATTTGTGTTTTCAGGCTGAACCTCGATTTGTTTGGAACAGAAATCTTTTGGACGAACTTATCAAGTATAAGGTTAGACTTTCCATCTTTGAGGTCATAATTAGTTAAACAATTTGAAGTATTTTCTGGCTTGCCGCTACTTAATGTATATCTTTAAGGAAGAACAGCATTTCCAAAAGTCGTCAGTTCTTCGCGCACAAATTTTATTGCTAATGCTCATTAATTTTCTCATGGCAGCTTGATGGGTTCATTATTCCTCTAGTACAAGGAAATATCCTGAACTTACTGATTTCTTATGTGTATGTCCCTCTCTCTCTCTCTCTCTCTCTCTCCCTCTCTCTCCCTCTCTCTCTAAGATTGAGATTCAGAGTTTAGGTGAGTAATATGTTATGGTGTTCCTTGACCTACATTTAAGCTTCCAGACTGCACAGCTAAAGCTAAAGGGCTTATCTGCCACACTTACGATAGTCTCAAGGAGGTGTACCTGGCGTCTAGGCACAATCTTATAGAGATGATTGATTCTTGTAGTCACTTTTGTGTCTGTATCTGCATGTTTTGAAGGACTTAAACATGAAACACTGTAATGTGGTCACGTAGGGACAAGAATGTGGAGAAGAGGAGCCAACCTTGATGGAGATGTTGCTAATTTTTTGGAAAATGAGCAGTTGGTGGAGATTGAAGGTTTCCAGCCTGCATTATTGCAGGTAATTCTCATATGAAGGTTCAGAAAAGAAATGTGTGCTGAGGTATTATTGTATCGGAGTATTTTTAGTTACTATTATGTTTCTTTGCCTAAATAGGACATTAGCTTATATCTTGGTCTCATTGTACATGTGATCAACTAAGTTGGCCGAGGATTAAACATTTGAGAAAAGTATATTCTGTTGAGAATGAATCCCATATTGATGGGAGGAGGGACCTTGCATGAGCTTATAAGTAAATTGGGCTAATCCCCATATTGCGAATTGGTTTTATGGTGGAACCTCAACTTTCTTCACATTCTGCCCTCCTTGTTGATGTGAGAAATATCATAATTGTAGAACTTTGTCATTCTTTTCTGAGGTTTATGGACTGCCCCTCACATAGATGAAACTTTTGTACAGTTTAGTAAGGATAGATTGGTTTTTGCCAACTTATATACATTTAGAGAACTTTTTCAATACTATACTTTCTATATATGCAGGCGCTGTTTCACTATTAACCCTTAAGACTGATAATAGATTGGAAGTTTTGTCATAAATTAATTCAAGAAGATTTATTTATCTATTCCTTTTTTCTGAATAAAGACCCTCCATAATACTTTTGATATGTTTTTCAGATTCGAGGTTCAATTCTGCTTCTTTGGTAGCAAATTGTTGACTTGAGCTATAAACCACAACTTTGGTAGCAAATTTGTTGCCAAAGATGCAAATCCATCCCTTTTTACTCTTTTCTGGCTTCTGGTACAGTTCTTGTTAGAGTAGTTTCTGAACTTTCCCAATCTACTTACAGTCAAATGTTGTGGAGCGCCATTTTTTTGATCTTTCCCAAAGATATGGAGAGACAATGGCAATAGACCTAACTGATAAAGGAAGGGTTTCTTCTCTTTTTAATTTTTTACTTTGAATTTAACAATCCTTGCACACTGGTTCACCTTTACGTTAAGCTGAAAAGTTTGTAATTTTTTTCCTTCAAATTGTGTTTGTACGACATGCTCACCTTTTTGTGGCTCTGGGATTCGCTAAATAAGCAATGGTGCCTATAACTCGTCCCAGCTGATTGCTTGTGCTACACAAGTTTTACTGTTTTTTTAATTGTATGCAAAGTATATGTTGTTTCATATATTTCCAGTTATAAGTTTTCCATTTATTGTTATTTGTAGCATGGTGATGAAGGTCAACTAAGCACGGCATTTTCTGCTGAAATGCAAAATCTACCAAATGTGAGGTGACAATTTGCATACTTATGTATGCAACTATGTTGGCTCCCAACTGAATCATTTTCCCACTTCAAGTGGATTCCTTTTTTGTTTTCGAGGTTGCTTAAAACGAAGTCAGTTCTATTGGTTGGCATTGGGAACAATGTCAGAAATGAGATTTTGTTCTCAACTTACTAGTGTTTTTGTACCAGATACGTTTCATTTGACTTTCAACATGTATGTGGTAACTCAAACTTTGAAAACCTAAAGGTTCTATACGAGCAGATCTCAGAGCAATTTGAAAAGCAAGGGTAATGAAAGCGTAATATCTGATTGAATTAAGTATGCCAAAATCCAGGTATGCTGGCTATATGTAATACTGTTTTTAATCAAAATTGTTCCAGTTGAGCAGATACTTCCTTGTAGATGCGAAAGGCAATATACTGGAGGAGCAGAACTGCATTGATTGCCTTGATTGAACAAATGTTACTCAGGTTTCTAAGAAAATTACCTAGTGTGATTGATCTTAATAATTTGTGCCAATATGATATACCATATGCCATTGCATGAGTAAACTGAGATTTGATATTCAATTGTTTACTGGTTCGTTATTTTGTAGAGTTGCTTGGCCCAGAAGTCTCTAGATGCACAGTTGCAGAGGACTGGAGTGCTGGATTCTTCTGAAAGCATTTCTATGTTTGCTGAAGACTACCAAACATTTAGAGCATGTATGGAATTATTCGTGTCATGTATCCTGTCTTTCATAAATGATCAAACGATGTCTATAATAAGTTGTTATACTTATTCTCAATTCCGGGTCTTTGGTGTGGGCGGAGCAAGGTGACGATATAAGCTTCGACTAAGCAAGGACGTATGCCCTTAAAGGGAACCTTGTTAGGTAAATTCAGCTGTATAGTATGACTCGAATCATGGACAATATATATAATGTAATTATGTATATATGTCCTTTTTTTTTTCGAATCATATTCTGGATCCATATGACCGCAGATAAGGGAAGTAGACATTTGGAGGAATAATTAAAGATGGGATGAGTGCTCTTTCAAGATATATTTTGAATAACTTTCAGGATGGCATTCGGCAGGTAAACTGCCTCTCTTTGGCAAATAGAGTATTCCTCATCTGCATGAAAGCAAGTGACTTCCATGTATATATACTTGCTTAAAATAAGTTTCAAATTTGTTCAGGATGCTATGGATCTTATCAGTGGCCGCTGTACAGTTAGAAGGGATATTTCACCATCCCGGGCTGAATCTTTTTCTGTAAGTACAATGAATCTTTCAAAGAAATTGAAGTGCCTGAAGTCCTTGTCTGGTTTTATATATCCCTTTGTTATCAGTTATACAGATCCCGGGTAGGATAATAAAATCTTGGTCCATCTTCTCGGAACCTTGATATTTTAGTTTATGATCGTTTGGGGAGTACCCTTATGGTTCAATTGCATCTCATGAAAGTAAATTTATTAAGAAATCATGCCTACTTTAGCAAATACGAGCGATATTTAATGGATATGCCTTTAGTAACGAAAGGAGAAGTAAAATTCAATTCTAGCAAACTTGATGTTTGATTGGCCAGCTTGGCATGTAATCATCATTAGTTGGCCACGAATGTACGTAACTTGTGCCGCTTTTAAAATGCCTTCACTGAATCTATGGTCAAGTTTTAAGTGAGAACAAACATTGCAGTATCTACCGGTGGCATCAGCTTTGCTAATTGGAGGGTAGACAATGACATCCGTCACACTTCAACAAGGTATTACTATTATTTGGTTTTGCCTGAAATCTTAGCACATGGAACTTTGTTCTCAGGTGCGAGTTCTATTCAATATTCACTAAGACCTGAGAAATTTCGAATCCAACTTGCAGCAGGTCGAAATGCCCAACAGTACATGTCTTCTATTCTTTGTGCTAGAGTGACTGCTGGAGTAGCGGCAGCGGTTAAAGCTAACGGAAGGTAATTCTGTTTGAGACCTCGCTTGTGCAGACTAGTGTAACATTATTCTGAACTCGTTCATTCAAACCGTAGAGTTACTGTGTTGCAAGCCTTGTAATTTCGTAGCTAATATTTACAAGTGACTTGTGGTTAAAATGGTAAACTTGTTTTACTGTTTCCAGTTGCAGCCGATAAATTACTTAGTACATTTGGCCACGAGTTCAAATGGCAGTACAATTGGATATGGTACACTCCTTTAGACATTGTTTTGATAATCTTATGCAATCCAAACAAATTGAAATCGCTCTGAATTTACTCCAAATCTAACATGATTTCAACTGGACGAAATACTTACAATGCCCTTTTGTATTTACTGATGCCAGTTAAACTCATCTCTTCTTGATCGTTGTTAACTTTGCAAACCCTGACTAGAAATAAATATAAAAAGCAGTACGAGAAAATCTGTCCTATCGCCAATTGTTCTCTCGTGTAAAACCTAGTTCTATACAAACTTTGATTGAAAACTTTCTAGGGGGATGACAAGGATCAGACTGTTGTGGACTAAGTTGGTCTGACTATTCCAATCCTCCTAAGCTGTGGACTAAAGTTGGTCTGACTCTTCCGTTCCTTCTAAGCTGTGGACTAAGTTGGTCTACCTTAATATCTGTGGCCATCCAATCTCAAGTGTTTTTTTCTTACATGTGATAAGATTTCTTAATTTCTGTTGGCTAACTATTAAGTTGGTCTATCTTAATTTCTGTGGCCATCCAATCTCAAGTGCTTTTTCTTACATGCGATAAGATTTCTTAATTTCTGTTGACTAACTACTAAGTTGGTCTATCTTAATTTCTGTGGACATCCAATCTCAAGTGTTTTTTCTTACATGTGATAGGATTTCTTCTCTTTAGTGCTTTTGTGAAAATTAAACTTTGGTTTTCTGGTTTTTCATTTGTCTTTGAACAATGATGGAGCATTCACGTACTATTCCTAATCTGGTTTTGTTGAAATTCCTGCATGGCTTCTTTCTCTTAGTCTTATGCATGATGAGCACATGTCCGGAATCTGCTGCATTTCCCAGCTCTACCCTGCTTGGAAACGAATCTGATCGCTTGGCTTTGCTAGACTTCAAGAAAAGAGTAACTGAAGATCCCCTCAGTGTCATGAGCTCGTGGAATCATTCCATCCACTTCTGCAGCTGGGTAGGCATTACATGCCACCGTGCCACCCAAAGAGTCTTGATTCTGGACCTGCAAGATAAACAATTGGTAGGCTCCATTCCACCTTCCATTGGGAATCTTACTCGTCTAATTGAAATAAGCTTGGGAATCAACCAGTTTCATGGTGAAATTCCTCAAGAATTGGGTCGACTGTGGACCTTGGAAAGTCTCAACCTGTCTTTCAATTCTTTAGGCGGGAAACTTCCGACTAATATGTCCCACTGTACACAACTCAGATTTTTGGATCTTTTATCCAATAAGATCATTGGGTCAATTCCACGCCAACTGAGTTCATGGTTGAGTTTGACTGTTCTACAACTTGGAAAAAATAATCTCAGTGGAACCATCCCAGGTTGGATAGGAAATTTTTCTTCTTTGAGGAGTCTTAGACTTGGCGGCAACAATTTTCAAGGAAGCATACCAAATGAGCTCGGGCATATAACAACCTTGGAATTATTCATAGTTGTGAACAATAATTTGTCTGGTATGCTCCCTTCTTCAATTTATAATATTTCTTCCATATACATATTCGGTGTTGCTAAAAACCAATTCCATGGAGAGCTACCACCAAATCTCGCCATCTTGTTTCCTAATCTCGTACAATTTTACTGTGACATAAACAATTTCACAGGAAATATTCCTGTATCATTGTCAAATGCATCTAGACTTCAGGTGATTGATTTTGCTACAAATGACTTCACGGGGACAGTCCCTGGAGAAAGTCTCAGAAGCTTGCGAAGCTTAATTTCGCTAAACTTTGCACAAAATCGACTGGGAAATGGAAAACTTGGTGATTTGAGTTTTCTCAATTTCTTGACTAATTGTACTAGTCTTCAAAAATTGCGTCTTGCCTATAATCGTTTTGGAGGAGAAATCCCAAGATCCATAGCCAACCTTTCGACCCAACTACAAATTCTTACTCTAGGGGGAAATATGTTACATGGAAGCTTCCCAAACGGCATCGGAAATCTGATAAACCTCATTGGTCTAGAGATGGCTCGGAACTATTTGGCGGGTGTTGTCCCTGAAGAAATTGGGAAGCTCGAGAAGATGGGGGAACTGTATTTGTATGATAACAAATTTTCTGGGCCAATTCCATCTTCCCTGGGTAATATGACTTCATTGATAGAGCTCTACATGGATAGAAACAATTTTGAGGGAAGCATACCTCCAAGTCTCGGAGACTGTCCAAAGCTGCTAGTACTTACACTTCATAATAACAATCTAACGGGCAGCATACCTCAAAAGCTTATGGAGCTTTCAACCCTTTCAATTGTTTTGGACCTGTCTGAAAATTATTTGATTGGTTCACTGCCAAGTAATGTGGGTGATCTGGTGCATCTCACACTGCTAAATGTATCAAAAAACAAGTTATCAGGTGAAATCCCCAGCACCATTGGCAGGTGTACTAGTTTGGGGGGCTTGTACTTGGACGACAACAAAGTTGAAGGAACAATTCCTCAGTCTCTTAAAGATTTAAAGGGCTTGGAAGAACTTGACATTTCAAGCAATAACTTATCCGGGCAGATTCCTGAATTCTTAGGCAAGCTTGGAGCACTTAAGTATCTCAATCTTTCTTATAATGATTTTGAAGGCGAGTTGCCTAAAGAAGGAATTTTTTCAAATGTCAGTGGTGTCTCGGTTCTTGGAAATTATAGGCTCTGTGGTGGCATCCCACAATTACATCTACCTGCATGCCCCAAAAACAAACACCATTCATCTCGAGGACTACTTTCCCCAAAAGTAGTCATCCCTATATCTTGTGCACTTGCATTCATAATTGCTCTATCATGCTTCTTCAGTGCTCGTTCAATGCTGAAAAAGTCAAGAGATGGACTTGTAACTTCACGTTCTTATAAGGATTGGAAATTAGGTGTTTCCTACTCACAACTTGTTGAATCGACTAATAGTTTTTCAGTGGATAATTTGATTGGTTCGGGAAGTTTTGGTTTTGTTTATAAAGGTGTAATTCCTAGCGATGGAACGGTAGTTGCTGTTAAGGTATTAAACCTTCAACAACAAGGAGCGTCCAAGAGTTTCAATGATGAATGCAAAGCTTTAAGAAGTGCCAGGCATAGAAATCTTGTCAAGATCATAACTGCATGCTCGAGCATTGATAATCATGGTAGAGACTTCAAAAGTCTAGTCTTCGAGTTCATGCCAAATGGAAGTCTTGACTCGTGGTTGCATCCTAGAGATGAGGATCAATCTCCAAGTAAGAGATTGAATTTTATGCAAAGATTGAACATAGCCATTGATGTTGCTTCTGCGTTAGATCACCTCCACAACCATTGTGAAACGTCCATTGTTCATTGTGATCTAAAGCCGAGCAATGTACTTCTTGATGAAGACATGGTAGCCCATGTTGGGGACTTTGGTTTAGCAAGGTTCCTCTTGGAAGCATCAAATGATCCTTCTCTTAGTCAAACAATGTCATCGCAGCTCAAGGGTTCTATAGGTTACATTCCTCCAGGTATGAGCTTCCATCATTCTAATTTATATTTTCGGTTCTTAATTATTAACTTATTACTAAAAACCAACTAATTAAATTCTATTTATTAAAGATATACTATTGACTCTTTTTCCTGGAAACAAGTAACATTAATCTAAAATAAGATATCAATTTTAATAGTCAATTGCATGTGACATCTTATTGTCTATATGTATGTCATGGCAGAGTACGGCATGGGAGGCCAAGTTTCCATACATGGAGATGTTTACAGCTACGGGATACTTTTGCTAGAAATGTTCACAGGAAAAACACCTACTGATGACATGTTCATCGAAGGTTTAAGCATTTACAAATTTGCAGCCATGGCTTTGCCTGACCATGTCATGGATGTTCTTGACCCTTCATTGCTCCTTGACTTCGAAGCTGATGGTAGTGTTAACGATGACAGATACGAAAGGACTACGCTGCCCAAACGTAACAATCGCGGAATGGTGAAAGCAAAAAAGGTAGAGGAATGCTTGTTTGCTGTGATGCAGATAGGACTTTCCTGCTGTGCAGTATCACCAAGGGAGCGAATGCTTCTGAATATGGTTGTTGGAAAAATGAGTGCAATTAGAGGCTCGTACCTCAAAGTTCAAGAAGGCTAAAGAATGGCAAAGATATCTGCTTGTGGTTTTTCTTTTCTGTACCTTTCCTACCATCGCTTTGAACCTTGCCTCTTTTATGTTAGCGGTTGTTTTATAAGGACGAAGTTTTCATTTGTATGACCTGAAGCTTTCAAATTCTTATTTGTGTGGAGCTATTTGTAATTGTCTTGGTTATGTCTATCCTGTTTAGAATTTGATAAACTCAATGCTGAAGTAGTTTATAACATTTTAGTCGCATATTTCTTCCTAGATGGTTGCATGTGCTACACAAGTTTTGTTGGATTTTTTTGTTTTTTTTTGTTTTTGGTAGCATGTGGGTTATGGTTGTGACGAAGGATGAAAGATTGTTTTAAGGCACGTATAATTATGTTGCCGTTCATAATCTATTTGCCCCGACATACAATGTGCAAAAGGGATATGCGAATAAGCCTTGTGGATACAGTTAAGCCCGACGTTATGCCTATTGTTTATCCAAGTTTTGCACACTCCTAAAACAAATTCCAAACACTCAAGGAGATAGACAAGAATAGTCAAGATTTAACTAGAAATTGATACTGCAGATTTGGTTTTTAGGCTTTCATTATGTCAAATAATAGGAATATAAAGATAATTCTCACTTTTTTTTTCTTCTCTCTAGCCTTGATATCACTTACATGATTTTCTATGTTGTGTCGGGTTCGTTCTAAAACATTTGATCGAGTTGATTTTATAGGCAAATAAATAAGATAGCATGCCTCAAAATATGTTTTCCGAAAATAAATTTATTTTATTATAACAGGTCGTTCCCCTTTACAACATAAAATTGGTAAATAAGAAAAACAAATTTTGTTATATGAATTTTTTTAAACAAATGATATTATCAATAAAGAAGTGGATTAAGTATTTAACAATAATGTGGTTGAAATTTGTTTTTATCGTGAGTCAAATCTCCATTTACCCATATGTTAGCCAAGCCCAGCTCCCCCAATCGCTCCGATCCCCTGTTACAGTAGCATCCCTTCATCCGAGTCCTCTCCAGCTATCTTCAGTAAGCTTTGCTCTTTTCGCTTCTCGTTCTTCCTCTCTAGTTTTCGCATATGTAGAAAACTGCTGCTGTATTTTGATTATTTCCATCTAAAATTCAAATTTCTAGCCGAATGCGCATTGGATTACTTGTTTTAGGGTTCCTGTTCTGTTCAATTTATTAATCGTTTCATCTATTTACACAGCATCTGTAATTCCCACAATTTGTTTTCTGAGATGGCAATTAGCCAAACATCGGAAGCACCCAGAAGTTGACAGAGTAATTAGAAATTAAAAATTTTGGATTTTTTGGGTTTTTTTGGTATTGGAGTTATGGGGCAATGAACTGCTTTGCATTGATGAATTGGTGTGACAAAAGTAAACCACTTTTATTATTTTTGTGCATAGTTGCAAAAACAGATCATGTTTCGCTTAGCTTCTGGAAATCATTTTGTTTTGTTCATCATCGAGACTTAGCCAATATTCTAATCAGGTATTTTTCTTAGGAAACTTGCTTGTTGCTGCTTGTATGTTTGACTGTTGTACTTTCTCGTTCGATACGTTTCCAACCTACTCTCATTCTGTGGCTAGTCTAGTTAAGGAATTAATGACTTCCATAATTCTCACTCGTAATCTTTGTATGTGGCATGCATCTACGGATGTTTGAACTCCTCGGTGTTCTTGGAGCTTTGTTAATCCAATTTCATATCTGATTTAAGATTCAGTAGATGAACTTGGCATTTCCTTTTTATCTTCTACCGAAGGGGACTCCATGCTAAAGATTGCTCAGTAAGTCGATGCTATACTCTTAAAAATCTTTCAAAATCTCAATTGAGTACACCCCGCTTAATGATTTTGGCTACCTAGTGTGTCCTACCCTTTGCTCCCGAGTCCAATCCCTTCCCCCGAGATTAGGGTAGTCAAAAGAAAGGACCCCATTACTATGCGATTCAAAACTTATGGTCTACAAATGAAGGTCAACAACTTTATTTAACATTGGCTTGGGCCTTTAAAACAGAAAATTAATAAATTATAGTGTGGCATCGGCCTTAACTAGAGTACCACGGGATCGCCCTTTGTGGATTTTACCAAAAAACAAATACTCTTAACAATTTCAACAACAGAAAATCAACATCTATGTAGGATTACCCTTCGTGGGATTTACCTACTCACATCAGGGAATTACCCTTCGTGGGATTTACCGTTAATAACTTCTTCTATTCTTCGTGGGATTTACCTATCCACATCACGGAATTACCCTTCGTGGGATTTACCATTTACTTCTTCAAACTTCATCATATAACCGGACTTACTGTAGATTCATGTTAACAACTGAGTTGGTTAGACTCGACATTATAGGCTGAGATTAGGGAAAATCACTGCAAACTCCTCAACAGAATTGCAAAAAAAAAAAAAAAAAAAAAAAAAAAACAGTGAAGTAGAGAGAAGAATTGGATATTGCAAAACTTCTTGACTAAATCGACAATGAACACAAGAATCCAAGAATCCATACCCATTTTATCAAACATATCAAGATTTGCAGAAAAATCAAGAGCATGAACCCAATGAAAAGTCCAATCAAAGCAGCAAAGACCAACACATCAGAAACTTGAACATCTCGGCCATAGCAAGTACTAAGAAAATACTGCACCATATAATTGAAAAGAAGGAAGTTGTCCCCATCCGAACTAAGCTATCAAAGCCCCTTAAGGTGCAATACAACCAGGCATTGATAAAAGAAACAATATACTCTCACACTGCATAAGCCACTTCAAAACGAATGAATATGCCTGCTCAAACTTTGTTTTGACATAATCACGGGCATATAATGCCTTACTTCCAAAGAAAACTCAAACTGGCAATGCCACTTTCCATAATCCAACAATATTCTTGAAATTGGGATCACACAGAAACACAAATACCCAAATCTTAAACAAATATAGTTCCAAACGACAACATAGGCCACAACTAAGTAGTAGAATCATAATTCTTAACTAGCAACAAAAAACTTGAAAAACCCAGAAAAGATCCATTATAATTGTTCAAGAATTCAGAGAAAATGGACTGAAAACATAACCTTCAAATGAAACTTGTGAACTGGGACTTTCTTTAAACACCTGGACTGCATTAAGCATTGATGTCAAAACCACTCCTCAAAAGATCAGCCATATCGTTCTTCGTCATCTTTATATTTAATACATCTTGCTCTCTGAGGATTCACTCACGATCCCCTGAGAAACCCGTGCCGAGAAGAATCTCTCCAATGAGGCCGCTGGCGAGAAGAAGAAGAAGAGATCGAACCAAGTGATGAACACAAAGAAGAAGAAGAAGAAGAAGAAGAATCTCCCCAATGGTAGTAGCAATAGTAGTAGCAGTCACCGATTGGGATGAAAGGATTCCACTGGACCCAAAATAAAAAATTGGTTGACACCCCATCTTCTTTCCTTGTATTAAGAACTCGATGAAAATTTCCATTTTTCACGATTTCATCTTTGTCGTCCTCAATGGCGACTTACTCATCTTCTTCCTCCCACCAAGAGAAACCACAAAAGGTTCAATTCTCGTTGGACTCCGCCATGTACGAAAACCTCTAAGAAATTGGCTCTAGCGACAAGAATTGCATCAAGAAGCACACCAGACTCAGAATCTTATCCATGGCCAACGCTGGTCTCGGAACCAATGGATCTCAGTTCTTCATATGCACTGCCAAGACCGAGTGGCTCGACAGCAAGGCTGTCTACATCCTCATGAACTCTGCAATTGTCACAATCAAGTCTGTCGACCTCGACTAATCCACAGTTGATTTCAAGAGCAAACTACGCAACCCCCTAACAATTGCAACAATCAACCCATGCTCGTGGAAGCACCGAAAATTTAATGGAAATTTGAAGAGAAACTAAACTAGGAAAAAAAAAAATGTAAACTACTACGAAGAAAAACCACCAGAATCCATGGCGTGAGCCTAGTGGCTCCGATACCATGTTAATTACATTGCAATATTTGGGAATTGAAGGGAAAATTAAGAAGAAATGATGAACAGAAATCCTAACTACTCTATTTTTATAAGAGAAATTCTAACTACTCTAACCAAATAGTAACAAACTTACTAACTGTATTGCTAACTGTATTTTTAACTATATTACTAACTTGTACCCTTAATATCACTTACAAGTAAATAAAAATACCACCAGACCGCACTACTAAATGGCTGCTCATGGGTATAATTTAAATACACAAAATGTATACTATTGAGCTATTATCACTTTCCTAATCCATTTTGTGATTATCTTCTGCTATATGCTTAGTACATGATCTGCTATATGCTTAGTGACACTACTATGCTGACTATTGTAGACTATCTAACCAGGAAGTGGGGGGTTTTTAAAAACGGTGAAAACCTTGAGAAGGAGGCGGAGGAGCTAGGGTTGTGGTGGAGACTCTGTAGCTGCAGGTGGCAGTTTGGTGATTTTAGATTGCTCTATGAGCAGTCTATACAGCTGACAAATCTCAGCTATAAAGCAGGTGCTGGAAGATCTAGGTTCAGGTTTCAAAAATGACACATTTCCTATTGGGTGTCTTGAGTATTTCTTTTCAATTTGCTTTATCATGTTGTATTCTTTATTTTGATCCCAAAAAAAAAATCCTCTGAGTACCTATTTCGTGTTTCTACCACCCTACTTGAAGCTTTGAAAAATCATAAGAATTGAAGTTACGAAATGGTCATAATTTCTTGGTGCAGATTTCATAACTTTCAGTTTCGTAGTCCCTTATTTCGTCCGTATTTTCTTTCATTACAAAGCTTATTTTCAAAATATTCTTTCCGTAGGATTGAAGAGGGATTCATAAGCTTTAAATCAAGTACTTAAACGAAAATTTTCATTTATATTTAATGGGTTAAAACCATGTTCAAAAGGGTCCCTTTGAACCCGTGTAAAACTCTGGTACAGATTCTTTTGCACATGCTATTTCAACTCGTGATTCTTCCAGATATCCAATGAATATAAACTCATAAATTTTCGTTGAGTTTTGATAAGTAAAAAAGTTGGTCATATTCTGTCCGCAAAACTGGAAAACATATCAGTTTTTCTGCAGTTTGGCTTTGGTAGAGATGGTGGACGGTGATTTTATATTACAATATTCTAAAATTTGCTTTGCCTGTCGTTTCTTGTTACTCCGACATTCAGCTCTAGACTTGAGGGTGCCTAAGAGCTCGAGAAAAACTAAGGAAAGAAATATTAGCTTGGTTGGAGTCGAGGTAAGGGATTTAGGGATTAATATTTGAATAGAAATCCATAAGTTAGTCATTCACTTATATCTAATCATTTACTTATATTGTTACAGTTTATATGTTTCAGATTCTATTATTGATTGAGTGGTATGCTTGCATAAATATTATGATTCTTGAATTCGATATTGTGATGATTTATGGTTAATAAACTATTGGCACATGATTGGTATATGATGCTTTGAACCCATTGCATTTCATTATATATTGGGGGTCAAGTGTTAAGATTGCAGAAATATTGAAGAAATTGTAGAAAGAATGCACAGAGAGAGAGAGAGAGAGAGAGAGAGAGAGAGAGAGAGAGAGAGAGAGAGAGAGAGAGAGAGAGAATTCGAGCTGAGAGAAAAACACAGTTTTCTTATTTCTTGACAATGGAGTAATCTTCTTGTACAATCTGGTATATGACTAATCAAAGTTTCTTATGAAAGCTAATGTTTAACAACCTTATAACAACCTATGTCATCTATTGACAAGTGTCAATCACTTGAACTATTGATTCATTCTTCACTTGGATTACTTGGATTCTTAACTTCATCATTCTTACATCCCCCACCATCTCATACTTAAGTGAGCTTAGCATGAGATTGCCACAATGTAGCTGAAATAAAGGTGCAGACAACCTTTTTGTTAGAATATTAGTTGACTAGTTTGATGAAGAGACATGTTGTACATGGAGATCTCCTCTTGTTACACTTTCTTTGACAAAATGATGGTCGATTTCAATATGTTTAGATTTGGCATAAAACACTAGATTTATAGACAAAGCTATGGCTGAAACATTGTCACAGTGTATCATAGGTGGAAGTATAAGTGGAATATGCAAATCACATAATAATTGATTTATCTAAGCAAGTTCTGTAGCTGTGATGGCAAGAGCTTTATATTCAGCTTCGATTGAAGACCTAGAGACAGTGTGTTTCTTCTTTGAAGCCCATGAAATAGGATTTGAACCTAGAAAGACAACAAACTCAGAAGTGGATCTTCTGTCCTTAGGATCTTCAGCCAAATCTGCATCATTATATGACTGTGGATATTTTGGTTTTGATCTAAAATGAATTCCGGACTTTGAAGTACCTTTAAGATACTTGATGATTCTCTTAATTGCAATAACATGAAACTCCATTGGATTGTGCATGAACTGACAAGCTCGATTTACTGAGAAAGCTATGTCTGGTCTGGTGAGTGTAAGGTATTGCACTTATTGATCAGGACTGTGATATGGTTTGCCATCATCTTTAAGCAATCTGTAATAGGGAAGACATGGAATGGCACAAAGTTTGCAGTCTTGAAGATCAACATTGTCCACTAACTCCTTTATATACTTTGATTAAACAACAAATAAACCATCAGAACTGTAGCATATTTGTAACTTTAAGAAATAGTTCAAAATTCCTAGATACTTCATATCAAACTCCTTTGTAAGGTCAATAATCACATTTTAAATCAACTAAGGATCACTGCCTGTTAGTATCACATCATCAACATATCCCTAGTGATGTGTGTTGAATAAATAAAGAAAGATATGCTTGTGAAGCTTTGAGGCCAATCTTGGTAAAAAGCTTGTAAATTTCTCATTCCAAGCTATGAGAGCTTGTTCCAGTCCATAAAGTGACTTTTCAAGCTTGCAGACATAATTTGATGGATGATTTGAAATTTGAAGCCCTGGAGGTTGTTCAATGTATACCTCTTCTTGAAGAAAACCATGTAAAAATGCATTTTTAGCATCCAATTGTCTTAGAGACCATTTGAATCAAGCTGTTAATACCAGGATTAGTCTAATTGTTGTTGGTTTAACAACTGGACTAAATATTTCTCCATAGTCTATTCCCTTTTATTGACTGTATCTTTTTGCAACAAATTTTGCTTAATACCTTCACATTGACACTTGCATTTTTCTTTATTCTGTACGCCCATTTGCATCCAACAAGATTTTATGTTGTGGAAAAGGCATTAGTGACCATGTCTTCTGAAAATTAAGGACATCAATCTCCTTTTGCATTACAGTTTGCCATTCTAGTACTTTTGCAGCTGCCTTGAATGTTTTTTGTTCTAAAATGGGTGTATGATTTGCAGCTACTTAAGTAGAATATGCTTTTCTTTTTATAATGCCACTCTTTGTTCTTGTCTGCATTGGTTGCAGAATCTTATGGATTAGAAGAATGACAGTAAGTTATTCTTGTTAGAAATCATGATTAACAAGGATAGGAAATTGTGTAATTTTAGTTTGGTAAGGTTCTGTCATTGATGAATGTGTACTTGTATCTGAGTACTGTAATATGGGTGTTTGAATAGAATTTGAGGCATAATTGGTTTTTCAATAATTATGAGGTTGTAGATGCAGATAAAGATTTTGTGGCTCTAGATGATGTTTGATTCAATGACTCTGATGCTCTAGATGAAGATGAATGCATATGAGATGATGCTAATGTGACATAATTATGCAGAGAAACTGATGGTAATGATGTTGGAAGTAAATGTAGTAGTATGTTGGATACTGGTAGTGTTGATTGATGTATCTCAAATGATGTTTTAGAGGATTGGAATTGTGTTCATTAAAAAGGACATGTCTAGAGATGAAAATCTTATTTGTGATACCATCTAGACATATAAAATCCTTATAGTTTTATGCATATCCCAAAAAAAAATGCAAGTTGTTGTTTTTTGTTGTAGTCTAGAATTGCTATAGGGTTTCAGTAATGGATATCATGCACAACCAAAAACTCTGAGATGTGTAATGGTTGGAATTTTACCAATCAACAACTTGTAAGGAGATTGCATCTTTAATTTCATACACGACATTTTGTTAGTCAGGTATATGGCTGCAAAACAAGCATAAAACCAGAATTTGGATAGAAGTTTGGCTGTTTGCAATAATGTGGTGATGGCAGTTTCTAAAATATGTTTATATTTCCTCTCTGCCAAGCTATTTTGTTTTGGGGCGTAAGGACAAGATTTATGATGTGAAATTTCTTTTGATGCTAGAAAACTCTGAAATTTTTACTTGTATATTCATCACCACCATCACTTTGAAATATTTGAACTTTTGCAAAAAAATTGGGTACACAAGAATGTATACAATTTGACCAATATTGAAACACCTTGACCCGGAATGTCCACTTGGACTTTGAATAAAGTTATGCTGGCCAACACCAGGAAGATGACGAAACCATAAAGTGTAGTGAGGTGGAAAAATGTGAATAAATTTAAACCTAAAAGTGACTAAATGCAAGAGTGCACGTGTAAGCGGAATTGAACTCATTTTGCAAGTGATGTCAGAGTATAAGTAAAGTACAATAAAATTTGAATAAGAATTATATCATCGGAAGTAATATCCTATGTTAGTGTATGCCAAAAATCCTCATCGACATGAACGCTGCTGCTAAAACTTAAAGGGGCGAAAAATAAGGTGAGTGGGCTTAAAAATAAAGTTTTGTAAAAACCTTTTCAAAAACATATAACCCCTTGTTGTAAAACAAGTATAATTTCCAAATATATGTACTATATATAGTATGAAAACATTTACCGTAAACAATAATATTTCAAAAATATGGTAAATCACAATATTTCACATATAAAACATATATCATCCGGTAATCACAATATCTCGAACAAACGAATATATAATAACAGGTGCTCATCGACATATGCTGACATATGAATTCATGTAGAGGTATTTTGACATAAGCAGGATTGGGTGTAATAATGATTACGCTTTAGTACTACAATCACGTGAAGACTGGCGTTATGTGCATCACATACGAATCCTAATTGGCTATAGCAATTTAGGACAAGACTGGCACCTACAATGGAACCAAGGTAAGCGTATTGGTGTGATGTAAACATAGACGTGAAGACTGGCCCTGGCCCGAGCGAGTACTAACACTAATGTGATGAGCAGTTAATGTAAATATGATCATGCAACGGTAATTCAATAACTCTAGTAAATAAAATACTATTCATGGCCGCAACTATAATTAAGGCATTCCATAATAGTACGTATACATATGCATCCAGTAATATCTAGGATATTTCATAAATTTTGTCAATTCCCTAATTCTTATAAACGTTAGTCTAATATATATATATATATATATATATATGGAAACTAAATAAATATATATTTAAAAGCAAAGACCCAATCACAAATCATGTCATCCGGACAAACTCGCTTCACGGGTATCGAAGATCTTTGCGATGCATTTCACCAATTTGAAGCTGAGTCATCATCGGAGTTTACCGGAAAAATGGCTTGAAAGTGGCCCAATGACCACGGTTCCATTCTTCAAGAAACCTAGGAAATCTCCCCTGAAGTGTTTTCTGCACATAATGGAGCCGTCACGAGTTTGTCGGAAAATACGACGTTAGTGATGGTCATTGGGCTTGGGGAAGGGCGAATGAGGTGAAAGAGGAAGGAGAAGGCCCACAGATGGTGGGTGGTTCATTGTGAATCATGGCGATGATGGTTGTCAAAGGATGGTGACTCTGCTGTTGAGCGTTTTCTGCATTTGTAGGAAAGAGAGACGAGAGAGTTAGGGAGTTTGAGAGAGCAAAGATGATGGTGGTGTGTTTGCTGTTTCACAGAGGAAAGAGGGAGTCGGAGAGAGTTGAAGAAAGTTGAAGGGAGAAAAAGAGAGTGTGAGGGAAGATGAGAGAAGGACGAGAGGGTAGGAGACACAGTAAAGAGGAGAAATAGGGTGTAGGCCCCACTGTCTTGCAAAACAATACCACAAAAAGACAGACAAAAAATATCTCCTCAGCATATGAAATTACTAAACTACCCTAAACGTTTTGTGTTTCGTAAAATCTTCACCGTAGATCCAAATTCAATCGCGTTTATGCTCACGCGTTCGTATCATTGAGTACTAATTAATAAAATACTAACATAGACAAGCCTACTTGCCCACTTGCTTAATGAAGCCAATGAATAAACTATCAATATTATAGTCTGTAACTCGCATACTGATAACGCAATGTTGTCTCGATAAACAGGTAATAAATTTTCAAGAGTGCAAAATTACCCTTTTGCCCCTCATGCTCACGTGTTCGTAAGGACACGTACTACCTAAGAAGATGTGCAAAGGAACAAAAAGTGACAAGGACTCGAATGTCCATGGAGGATTTCCCCCCAGTTAGGGGCATTTTTTCGTAATTTCACAAGATTAGGCAATCAAATAAGTATAAATTCGGTACGGGATGTCACAAATATTGCAAAAACTTCAGTTTTATTATTCATTGGAAAAATCCATATGTATCTGGTACATTCAACATTGAAGCTAACATAGTACTTAGAACTTAGAACCTTCAAAAGACAACACAGAGGCAGGTCCTTATACATCACTATGTATCGCCTCTAATGGGTATACAAACTTATTTACAGGAAATGAAAAATAGAACTTTATAAATTTCCATTCTAATTAAGGTGTACAAATGGTTTGACAAGTATCTGTAGATGCAGAAGCCTTAGTGTATTGCACTATTGTAGAAGTGATTGCATTTGATGAATGTCCAAATCTTTGATGTCATACAAGGAAGCATGCATGTGATCATGACAATATAGGTAATTTCTTTTGTGGACAGTGAAATAGAATGGGGGTAATAACTAGCTTTACATAGTTCCTTGAGTAATATTTTCCCTGTAATTTTGTCCTAAACCCAAAAAGAGATATTATCATATATAAATCTACAATTATTATCCTTACAGAGTTGATATATAGATAATAGATGATGTGAAAGTTTAGGAACATGCATCACATTCTTCAATGCAAAACTATGGTTACGAGCAATTAAATTTGATATACCAATGTTGAAAATGTTCAAACTTGTACCACTTGTAGTAGCTATTGTATCAGTGTCTTGATATGTAGCAGCTAAGTCCAAATTTGCAAGTTTTGAGGTCATATGAGATGTTGCACCAGTGTTTGCAACCCAAACTGTTTTAGTGGTGCAAATGAATTGTGACTTTCTTGCATTGTAGTTAGATTGACTGAAGGTGGTCTTCCTTAGTATGCAAAATTATTTCTATCATAATACTGCATGGCTGAGTGTCCAAACTTCCTGCAAATTTGACACTAAATGGTAGTACCAGTTGTTGTTGTATTGTGCCTTCGGAAACAATCTATTGCAACATGGCCATTTTTGTTGCATATTAGGCAAGTGGAATATCTGATGGATGTTCAGGGCAAGAGTATTGAAATGCACTAGAAGAGCCAAAGGGGTGCATTGGGATCCCTTAATCCCAATAAGTTTCTAAATTTACTCTTGTGAAAAAATATTTGATCCGTATACCACCAGCACTTAACAGATGAATTATGGCCAAATTTAGTGGGCCATTTGTTGTTTTTTGGTTCCATCCTTCTAATGCTTTTGGTTTCCATCCCTCTAATGCTCTCCTTGGGCTGCTTCATTTGTGTTATGAGCAATCACTCATATGAGTACTACTTTCGGTAGCTTTTGAGGGAGAAATTTGTTATGTATTTTCGTCTTCTTTATTTGTTTGAGTGAGAGCTATCGGTATATGTGTAATTTAGATTTGAAAGTTAAACTCTATTATTTATTTGTAATTTCCATTGTGATATATTTGAAAGCTATTTTTAAATGAAAGTGTGATCGATTTTCTAAAACTATTTTTTGATCCCATAGTTGTAAATTCCTAGCTCTGTCACTGTTGAAATGGTTTGGGAGCTCCAAGAATTCCAAGACTTAGAGTTATATGATGGAGATTGAGATCTTGGACTATTGTTGTATTGAAATCTACCTCTTCCTTTTCCTTTATAATTTGACCCTTTATATCCACCTAATTTACCACCATTGGATTACCAGATGAACCATATTGCGAAGATGACCCCTGACCAGAATTGTATCCATTAGAACTAGATCTGCCATTAAAATTGTATCATTGGCCTGAGTATCTTGTATCAGAGTGAAAACCTTAAGACTGAGTTGGGTTTTGTTAAAGATTGAAAGCTTTGCCTTTGTCTGATTATGTACATGCAACCATTGTAGTTCTAAAGTTCACAGTAGACTAAAAAAATTGGCCAATTATGGTTTCTTCAGCAAGAAGCTGTGATCTGAAATCTTTCAAAGAAATTCCATTTTCTTTCCTCTGATAACACAACAAAATGTATTGTACTCAGAGATAACCCTTTTAGAGCTAGAATGATTATATCATCATGTTTAAAGATGACACCAGCTATAGCAAGATGATCTCTTGCACCTTTAATATTCTATAGGTAAATAAATACTGAATTAGACCCCTTTTGAATGTTTTGTAGCTTTGTTTTCTTATGGAAGATTGTAGCTTTTGTTTATGTAGAAAACATTTCCTTTAGACTAATCCACATATTATATGAACTAGCACTTCCAAGAATGCATGAGATATCAGTAGATGACAATGTAGCTATGAGAAGCTGCATAAGAGGATGATCATGCATTTTCTAAACTTGACAGGCATTTGTTTCAACTCCTTTAAGATTTGCCTCATCAAGAAACCTTTGTGGACATTTCTTGGACTCAACAACGAAATCAAGAATGCCATAACGTTTAAGCAGAAGTCTAATTTGAAAACTTCATACAAGGTAATTGGAATAATTCGATTTTACTGTAATCGATGATGATACATTGATAATGAGACTTGTAATGGGTGATTGTACAATCTGCAATTGTCCCACATTAACCATTGTTGAAGTAAGAAGCTTTTGTCACTAGAGACTTGTATTGAACAGTTGGTGCTCAGAAAACGAAAGATTGATTATCTTCCAAACTAGGATTTTGATCCAAAAAACTCATAGAAGCAACAAATTAGAGGGTTGAGAAGAGAAATGTATGTATCAAAGATTGTGCGGTAGGATTGGATCTACCATTGGCGAGCATACCGTGTTAAGATTGCAGAAATATTGAAGAAATTGTAGAAAGAATGCAAAGAGAAAAAGAGAGAGAAATTCGAGCTGAGAGAAGAGAGTGTTTTCTTATTTCTTGACAATGAAGTAATCTTCTTATATAATCTGTTATATGACTAATTAAAGCTTCTTATGAAAGCTAATGTTTAACTACCTTATAACAATCTATATAACAACTTATTGTTGTTCTTCTTGGAAATCAGGATCAACAGGAATAGGGAACTGTGTAATTTTAGTCTTGTAAGGCTTTGAGATTGGTGATTGTGTACTTGTATTTGAGTACTATAATATAGGTGTTTGACTAGAATATGAGGCACTACATGATTGTGTTTCTAATAACTATGAGCCTGTAGATGTAGACAAAGATTCTGTGGCTTTATATGATATTTGATTCAATGACTCTGAGGCTCTAGATGAAGATGAATGCTTATAAGATGATGGTAATGTGACTTGATTATGCAGAGAAGCCGATGGTAATGATGTTGCAGGTAAACACAGTGGTATGTTAGATACTGGTAGTGTTGATTGATGCCTCTTAAATGATGTTTTAGAGGATTGGAATTGTGTTTCATAAAAAATGACATGTCTAGAAATGTAAATGTTATTTGTGATACCATCTAGATATATTTTAGGTTGGGTTATGTATTGGAATCATATTTTGTAGGGTTGGATTCAAATCTGGTTCTCATTTCCTTATAGTTATTTATGACCTTTCATGAGCAGAATCTAGCCTAGTGTATATCGTATTACTTTTTCACCTTCTGTATGTGGGTATGTCTTTGCTCACAACCTTCAAGTGATGATAATGCTTACCATCTACTTATTATTATTACATGAGTTTAAACTTGTGATTAATGTCTACCCACTACAAAAATTTCAAAATTTAAACTCATCCAACAATGATAAACAGAATGGTGAATAAAAATATTCTCTTTTTATGTTTTACATGTGACAAAGATAACTGAATATTAGAAGAAAAATATAAAAACTTAACACAAGAGTGAAATTGGCTAATTATAAAAAGTTTTAAGGAGAAATTGCAACACACTGCAAGTTCGAAGGAGAAATCCATGAATGAGGAAGAGGGAGCTCTTAGTAGGACAAGGTCTCGTCCTCCCCTTTTACACATTTCATTAACAAAAAAAATAATTATATGCTTCTATGAAGTTACCAACGACATTCTTCAACCTACAAGTCTCTCGAAAGGAATTCAAGGAAAGTTTGAATATTTTATAAGAAAAACATTTCTATTATTAAGGAGACATTCATATGATGTGTCACTAATAAAAAATAAACATGTTAATCAATACCTAAGTAATAATATAATCATCAACTTCTATGTCATTTAATTTACAAAATTTAGCATACACATTTAGTTTCCTTAGCATTCCCTCTAAAAAAGGAATAATGCTAGGGAGACAAAATTTTAAAAACTAAATGACATCAAAGTTGATGATTGAATTATGACTTAAGCGTTGATAAACGTGTTCATTTTAATTGATGACACATTATTTAATTTGTAAATTTTGTCTATAATTTAGCCTCCCTAGAAAAAGTAAGTGTCTGGACTCAAAACACATGTTTGGCTTGCCCAATACCCAACCTACTAGATTTTAACTGATATGTTGATGAGTATTTAGTTTTAAGATTATGATTCTCTTCCCTTCTCTTACATTCTCTATTTTATCTTTTTCTTTTTATAAAAATTAATATAAAATGTTGACGTGACTTAACTGCGACCATTCAAATAAAAAAAGAAAAAAGAGAAGGAAAAAAAAGAAAAGATAAAATCCTACTCCTTAATTTTATTGCAAACAAACAGTGCGCAGGCCGAATTTTCAGAACTTTATGACGTGGCATCTGGGGCGGCAAAGAAACCCTCTTCAACTCTTCATAGACCCTACAAACATGACCCCAACGTGGGTACACAATATCTTGTGTTAATACACATGATTGATGAAAACCCCTATGCTAAACTTTAAAAATTTGTATATCAGACTTTCTTTTATTTCAGGAAATATATATTGATCGCAAATTGACATAAAAAGACAAATTGATAACGAAATCATACTTGAGAAAAGCCTCATATGACGAGACAACAAAACTCGCTTATAGCAAGTTTCATGCCCCAAAACCGGAGTATGACTAAAGGAGTTAATGAAAAAAATAAATAAATAAAGACCAAACAATGAAAAGTTAAAATAAATAAATTTTTGGCTTATAGCCCTGAATTTGGAAAATAAATCCTTTCCGGATCCCTTCTACCAAATTCACCAAATCAAGGGATTCGGACTCTTGAAATTTGATCCGACGGCTAAAGTTAGCCGTTGGATTAAATTTCAAGGATCCAAATTCCTTGACTTGGTGGATTTGACCTTTCCCTGAACTTGGACCTTAAAAAAAGAGAAAGTTTAGTTTCTTAAAAAAAAAATAAAAAACAAAAAAAAGTTTAGTTAACTGCATATAGCCACTCAGTACTATAGTGTAGTGGTATTCCTCTTCACTTGTAAGTGAGAGATTTTAGATTTGAATCTCATAGATGGCGAATTTAATACCAAATTAGGTTACCCATTGCGTGGCTTAACCAAACTCTTAATTCCCTTAATGTAAAATATATCATTGTACCTAAAAAAAAGAAAAAAAAAACATGCATATGAATCAGTTTAATAAGCAAACTCCGATGCAAAATAGATTGCGTCATTTAGAATAATTTTTTTTTTATTATTTCATTACAAAGAATTAAAAACCCAAAAAGAATAGCAACTTGAAACCCATTTGCTTCTATCGTCTTTCTCATCCCTTCTCCCTCCTTCATTTCCATACCCTTTCATAGTCACCGTCTCCCTCATACGACTCTCAACTAACACTTCTATTATACAATTCATCAGCGCTCAACTCTACCTATTTTAACCAAGGAAACTAATAAACATGATTTCAAAACTTTGAATTTAACAAAAACTATGTAATAACTATATTTAATGAGAATGACATAAGAAAGAAAGGGAAAAAAAAAAAAAACCATCCAAAAGCCATGTAACACCTTTGCAGTCACCCTATTGATGTTTGCTGAGGTTGTCCCTGTCAAACACCGAACCATGATCTATGCCCTTGATCGAGCTTTCGAAGGATTATTCTCTTCTTTTGCAGCTCCCTTGGTCAGAATCCTTTCAAAGAAGATGTTTGGTTACGATGCAAAATCAGTGGATCCAATTAAAGGGTTTACGTGGGCGGCCTTTGCCTTATCTCAAGGGCTTATTTCACGATGGCAGAAAATTAAGTATTTGGTGTAGAAAACTAAGAAATTGAAGAGATTTAGAAAAAAATTGATGAGAATCGAAGAAAATTAGAAAAATAAAAGGTGTTTGGAATGTGAGAAAGTGCCGAGAAAATTTTAAAAAAAGGAGAAAGAATGGTCGTTAGAATTTCTGAAGAGATACAATATTCAGTTTAAGAAATAGTCACTGCACGTCAAACTGTGTTCAGTTTCAGAAATAGTGTACGTGTTTAGTTTCAGAAATAGTGTAGTACCCGTGTTCAATTTCAAAAATAGTGTAATACTTGTGTTTAATTTAAAAAATAATTAGTTTTCAGAAGTTGTATTGAGTTTCAGAAATAGTATAGTAGTTCAGTTTCAAAAATAGTATAGTACCGTTCAGTTTCAAAAATAGTGTCTGTTTTCAAATTTTTATTACTTTGTTTTAGTTTATTTTTTATTATATTAACTTTTGTCATTTGCATTAAAATTGTCTTTTTTTATTAAAGTTTAAGGCATTTTCATTAAATAATGTTATAAGATAACTTTATAAACTTATCCCAAGTCATTTCATTAGAATTGCCTTTTAACTATTGAAATTTCTCACCTCCACTTGCCTATCCATTGGGAGAGTCTATGATTCCCTTACAATTCTATATTGAACATCGACAATCATGAATATGTAAATATGCCAAGAATGGCTAAGATTTAGTTGCTAGTTCGGTTTCGTTCAGTTTGGTTTTTTTTTTTTTTTTTTTTTTTTTTTTTACAAAATAAAAAAATCAAAACTAAATTACTATTTAGTTTCGTTATTTTCTTTTGCTTTTTGTTTTTTTTTAATCTAGAAATTGAAGAAAAAATGAAAATATATATATATATATATATATATATATATAGTGAATAAGTCTTTCAACATATTTGGGCTTTATGTTGGGTTTACCTAACCTTAGATTGAAATTTGGCTAAAATAAATACCTCATCAGTGTTTGAAATCTCGTCGATATTATCGATATTTCCACAAAACTATTGAAAAACTCAGGAAAATATATGAAAAGGGTGGTGAACTCTACACTTAACCTATAGCGGTGGGATTTCAAAAATTCAATAAATTCCGTTGAAATTATCTTTATCGTTGCAGAAATTTGACAGAAAATATGCAGATTCTGAAATTTTGAAGTATAAAAAACTTCTCTAGAATTCCGTTGAAAATTGAACTGATGAAGAAAAACGAGATGATATTCCTTAAATTGACCGCCTAATTAGAGTTTTAAATTCCTATAAATCATAGCTTGTCATTTTTAACAGAAGTCAACAACTTTACCTCAAATTCCTGAATTGAGCTAATCAGATACCAATTAAATTCCAACAATCTTAATTAAGCTGAAGAACAACTCATTACACAAAATTAAAACCTAAATTTATTTTATAAAAATTAAAAACTAAAAGTAATTATTAAACAAGATTTGAGTTTATAATTTAAAAATAAAAACAAAAAACTAATTATTTATCAAAAGTGAGGGTTGCCACCGACCCAAAGCCTAACGGGGTAGGCTGCAAAGGTTGGGATGGATTTCTCTTTTATTTGTAAGTTTGTAACTAGGATTTTGTTTTTCTTGATATGTGAAGAGGAGGAACGGGCGAGACATTTTCATATACCACAATATAAGTAAAGAGAGGAAGATTTTTTCATACACCATTGTATAAGCGGAGAGTGGATATACTTTTCCGTGGCTTTTTGTTTTATATTATAAGATGTAATGTATTAGCTCGTGTTTTGAATGCATTGTAAATATCTCTAGAAAATGGTTTTTTTTTAGCACTATTAACAGTTTGCACATAAAAATAGAAGAAAAGGTTAAAAAAGAGTAAAGTTGAAATGAGGGGCTACAGAAACTACACATTTAACTTCGGTTCGGAAATTACAACAAAAACCCGAAGAAACCCGAAGAAAACCGAACCAAACTGAACAACAGAAACCCGAAGAAAACCGAACCAAACCCAAACAGAAACCGAACCCCTCCTCCTATCTATTACTAATTCCTTATAAAGTATGCGTATACAGTTCCACACTTATACTTTCCAGCCATTGTTATACGAAAAGCAACAGCCATCAATGATCACCCAACTACAATGGTACAGTTGCAACCACATTAATTGAACTATTGGACTGACAAACCGGATCCTGCTTTGACCCGACAACCCAACTCCAGATCACTGATGGATCATGGTTCCTACCCAACGGAGAGAAAAAAGAGCTCTCTTTACAGTTCACACTACAAAATCACGACTAGGAGAAGGCGAAGGCGTATAGTACGGCGGCGAAGCACATGGCGTAGTAAACGGCGGCGTTGCCTCCTCCACCTCTACTCTCATAGTGACAGCTACATCCAGAACCAGCGTCTTCGCCTCTTTCTCCGCACAGGATGAATACGTCGTTGTCGGCGTCTCGGAGTCCAGACCCTCTCTCTCTTCCTCCTCCTCGATCGTGAACAGCACCCTGGACGACACGCCGTACAGTCGCTGCTGCCACTTGAACACCTCGTCCACGTCGATATTGCGGTGCAGTGAGCTAGGTTGTCGGTTGTTATGATGAGCTTCGTGGGGCCCGATGCTGGTCGGAAACTGGGACTTCCTTCGCCGCCAGAGGAGGAAGAAGAACTGTGCTATAAGGGCGGCGAGAGTGACAGCAAACACTACAGCGAGAGTTGTCCCGAGCTTGCCAAGACGACCACTCATGTGTCCGTACGTGTGTATGTCTCTGAAAGGTCTCTGGGGAAATGGCTCAGTAGGTTTTTCTTTTTCAATGTTTTAACCTAACGGATGGTTGACTGCCTACCGGGAAAATGTGAGGAGAGGGGTGAAAAGAGTAAAATGAATCTAGATCATGTACTATGAATCTACCAATTTCTGTTTTCCTATATTATATCGGAGGTTTTGGTTTAGTAGGTTGCCGGTGGACGAATGGATAAAGGTTTGGTTAAAGAAGAAGGTGTGTTAGTTAAGATGGAAAATGATGTTTTTTCTTGGAAATGTAGGTTTGGGCAAGAGAAAATGTGGCCAGAATGTAAAGGAAGGAAGTGTGTGATGGCGAGGAAGTCGAAGGAGTGGTGATTTGGACTTTGCATTAAATTTGAAATTAAGCTGGCCGTTGGAATGGGGGTTCATCTGCTGTTTTGTAATTGGCTCCCATTTTATGGTTACGTGAAAAACCTAAAAAGCTGTTGTTTTAAGACAGGGCAATATTTTGTGTTCACTTCTTTAGGAGAAAGAAAGATAAAAAAGAAAAGTGAGCAAAAAAGAGAGAAGGGGAGGAGAAGTGGAGAGTGCCTAGTTGAATGAACATTGACTTGGAGACTATTTCATCTTCAATAATACTAGATTGATAAAATCTTTTTCCTAAAACTTTGAATCATAAAATATGTGGTGATTAGCATTTGAGAAGTGAAGTTATTATGGTTAGCTTACTAAACTTTGAAGGGAGGGTTAAAATAGGTAAGGAAATCAAAATACATAAATCCACCATTTTTTTGGGACTTAAATATAAGAATATAGTTTTGGAATTTGAGTCCTCGCATGGAGATGTCCTTAGCTAAAATCATCCCATAGTGTAAATTCACGTTGCTCGAAAAACATAAGAGATAAAATAATGAAACTATATTTACTAACAGCAACTCCAAATTATTTTCTAATACTTTTTTTGATAATGTAAGTAGTAGATTGATTTGGTAGTTAGGGTTTTTTCTTTAATTTATTGCATCATGAGTTCAAACCTCGCTCTCCTTAGTGTAATTAAAGTAGTAATATCGCTTATATATAAAATAATAAAATAAATCTATTGAAAGTGATTCTCACATGATTGTATCCGCTTTGCTTAGATCCGGACCGAATTTATCCTTCTATGGGCATCTTATTGAGGACACGAAGGCATATGGTTGCTGGCATGGTTATATTTTCATATATTTTTATCATTTATTTCTTTTAAATTTTGTATATTTTAATGGATTAAATACACTAAATTTTACGGTTTTGATCTTTAAGCATTCGATAGTGGAACTACATGAAAAAAAGTGAATTTAAACGAAACCTTGGGTGCCTAGAGTAATTTTCTACGAGCATATTTTCTTAAAGCATCAGTAAAAGGATGAATGCAAGGAGAAGGAGGGATTTGATGCTAATATGATTTAGTGGCTGAGCTGGAGCAGTGCAAGAATTCAATACGGCCCAATTTTGGCGATACAGTTGGTGTGGGAGCTGTTTAATGGGCTTAGAGATAATTTATTATTAATCTGTAATTTATCATTCTTTGATGAGGACTGCCATTAGGTTAGGAATTTTTAATGAGCTTGGAAAAGCCTTGCTTATTGTCATGGGTTTTATAAGAAGAATCCTTCTCCTTCGGATGCATTGATCCAACAAACAGCCACCAAACATCATATTTCACAAAGAAGGCTGTGTCCAACATGGAAGAGTATTCTTTTTGTTTTAATAAGATTACGATGTAACTTGATCATGAATATTTAATTTTATTATTATTATTATTATTATTTTTTCATATTGAGTATCTTTTGTTATTCGTAATGCGCTTGATTTTTATTGAGATGATTGATCACCATCTATGGATAAGTTAAATTGATTTGATGTAAATTACAGTAGATGTCATACTTAACTTGGGTTTTGTCTTCTTGCAATTGATACCATGAATTCCTATTTGTAGATGTCATGCAATTAGGGTTTATGTGATTTTCCAACGATTTTCATAACGCTTAATGAATTTTTACTTGTTTAAATTCGTCTAGATGCTCATAAAGGGTTAACATGTAATGATACTTTTGATGCAACTAGATGTCATGGTCATTGAATAATTTAGGAAAATCGATCATCAATATTAAGAATTACTTGTGCATAACATATTAAGGGGATTTAGTAGAATTGGTTACGGTGAATTCAGATGCCCTAGGCATTGTTTTCTTATGTTTTCAATTTATTATTTTCATGTGCTTACTTTCAAGCTTTATCTAAATTTTCAGTTAATTCAAATTTTCTCTCTTTTCCATTAAAACTTCTCAATTATAATTTATTTCAATTTAGTTAGTAAGATTTTTAATATCAAATTGATCTCCGTGGGACGATATTCGTGCATGTATACTATACCTCATCCGATTCGTATACTTGCGAACACAAAAATTCGAGAAGTTATTTGCAAATGTTTCTTACAAATCTTTGTAATTCTTATGTGGTGCAATTCTAATTCCCCTATCTAGCATTTTGTGAACTATTCCTTACTAGTTGACTTGGCCTCACATTATTAGAATTTAGGTATCAGAAGTCTCTAACCAAACAGAGCAGGATTGGTTGAAGATTGAGTTGCAAGGCTAGTTGCCTTCATAGATCATAAGTTGAAGCTGCAGAAGTACTCGCTACCACTTAGATCAGAATTTGATAATCCCATAAAATTTAACTCAAGACGGTCAAGAAGTCCTCCAATAAAGTAAAGACTAAATATCAATATATCATTTGTTTTGCTGCGATGACTATCAAATAGTCATGGCCAAGATTAGGCATTAATTATATTGACATGAGCTACATTTGGGCCTTGCATAATCATTGGTATTGACACGAGCCACATTTGGGCTGGGTGAATCAGGTTGAACCAGACAACAAAGCGCAATCTGATTTTCAATGCCAGGCATAATCGGCGAGAATGAAATTATGGGCCAATGGGTGCCAAAACCAAGTATTGTTTGGGGAAGAAAAAAACATTTTTGATGCGTGTTTCTTCGTTCAAAATACCATGTTAAAATCTGAACGACTGGAGAAAGCTGCAGAGAAAAGAAATGTCTTCGGGTTATCAGATGGTTTATTTTCTTAATGAACAAAATACGGAAGCAATCAGGCCTCCTAGTTTAGAGATCTTTGTTTACAAGCGACCGCTCCCACCTCCCAGTGCAAGTCAGATGACTCCAAGAAAACAACAATATCATTATCCTTGGTTCTTCACGATAACACTGTCTCTCTTGTACTGAGCAGTTATATGGAAGCAATTAATCCCACATTAAGGAAAAAATAAACCTTGTATATGCTTATAAGTAGTTGGGCAATTTGTTGTTTTCCAATTGGTTTTATAGTGAAACTTCAACTTTCTTCATGGTATCAGAACAGGATGTCCCATGTGTGAATTCCAAATGGCATCACATGTTTCACTTCACCCGATTTTGTATTGTCCACTTGTTTGACTTGTGAATTCATCACAAATGAAGTGTCTTGTTGAGTATTAACCTAAGGACATTGCATGTGCTTATATGTAGTTTGACTATTCCCCATATTGCTGATTAATTTTATAGTGAAACCTCAACTTTCTTCATTACTTCACATGCCCTAGCATAATAGTATAAGGGTGAGCGATGGAGTGAGAAGGCAACAAATGCTAGGGTTGTTTGTACAATCTGAGAGCCACATCTATAAATTAAAAAGTACGAATAATCAATTCTATAATTAATAATATTTATAGTTTTTCAAATCGTTTATTTGAAAATTTTGAAACCCTTTTTATGTTGCGAGTTAGATATTAGCTAGAGTGTAAATAGTAATTTGTTGTCCCACATTGATGAAGTGCATATGTAATACCAATTGTAACTCCTATATATATTCCACTTTGAAGATTAATGAATATATAAGAAATTCACAAATATTGTCATATATATTTTTGGTATTTACCATGTTTAGTTTATATGGCATCGAAGCAGTTCGCTTTTGGTGACCTTTATGCTTTAATTTTGTGTCTACCTTTATCGTGATTTCTAAAAATAAACTTTTTTTTAAAATGTGACTAGTGTCGCGCTACAGTACAGTACCTTGCCACAGTGTCTGCACAGTGCTATGAACAGTAATATGCTACAATATTATTTGTGAACAGTGATCTGCTACAGCGTGTGAATAGTGATTTGGTAAATTGTTTTCATTCCACTTTGTATCTTTTGTGCCTCTATTGTTCGTGATTTAGTTCAATGGCTCAATATAATTATAGTGTCGTTATAATCTTGGTGGAACAAATATATGGATAATTAACACTGGGATCACTGATCATGTGATTAGTGACCCTAGAGTATTTGATGAGTTATGTGACTATGTTCGTGATCCGTATATTAATAGTGCAAATGGAGCACCTTCCCCTGTGAATGGTGAATGCACCATCTCTCTTACCCCGACCTTATCACTGGTCTATGCTTTACTTGTTTCTGATGTTAAGTGCAATCTTTTGTTGGTAGGAAAACAACTTGATACCTTATATTGTTCTGCTCACTTATACCATATGTATTGTTATTTTCAAGACATTCAAACTCAGAAGATAATTGATTGTGGTAAAAGAATAGGGGGTTTGTACATCTTGACTATGGAGGATACTGTTGTTTCCGGTCCAAATAATCATCAAGTTTTAAGTGCTAAAGTGGATGACAGACACCAAATTTGGTTGTGGCATCGACGATTGGGACATCCATCATTCAGCTATATGAGGCATCTATTTCCTTCTTTGTTTCACACTTGTAGTGATTCAAAATTCAAGTGTGAAACATGTGTCATGGCTAAGAGTCTTCGTGCTTCCTTTCCCATAAGTGATTCTAAAGCTACTTTGCCATTTGATTTAATACATTCTGATGTGTGGGGTTTGGCGAAGGTTACTTCTAATGGATTTCGTTGGTTTGTTACTTTTATTGATGATTGTACTTAATTAACTTCGGTGTTCTTGATGAAGAATAAGAGTGATGTTCCTTTACTTCTTCAAGAATTTTGTGCAATGGGGTCTACTTAGTTTCAGACCAAAGTTAAAGTCTTCAGGTCTGATAACGGAGGAGAATATGTGAATCACACTTTGATATGTTTTTTTTCATGATTAGGGTATTATTCACCAGACAACTACTCCGTTTACACCCCAACAAAATGGTGTGTCTAAACGGAAGAATCATCAAATAATGGAGGTTGCTCGCTCTTTGATGTTGGATAAATGTGTTCTTAATCATTTGTAGGGTCATGCTGTTTTGGCTGTTGTGTATTTGATAACTCGTGTTCTAAGTAAGGTTCTTAATTTTTAAACACCACTTGATGTGCTACAAAAACATGTTTATCTTGTTTCTGTATCAAAACTTCCTCCAAAAATGTTTAGGTGTATTGCGTATGTGCATGTCTACTCTCATTAGCGGAGTAAACTTGATGCATGTGTTATCTGATGTGTATTTATTGGGTATGTTAACAATCAGAAATGCTATAAGTGTTATCGCCTTCCGACTCAGAAAACTTATATTACCATGGATATCACATTTCACAAGGAAGTTTCGTATTTTGTGAAGCCCTATTCCGACTCTCCATTTCAGGGGGAGGGGGGGAGTGAAGTGCAGATTCAAAAAGATGGTATGAATGATGTGTTACAGGCAGAGTTGGAGGCATAACCTATTATGTTGCGTGATACTAATCAGTCGGTTATAGATAGTGATCGGTCACCTGTTATTCCTGAAACTATTTCTACTAACGATAGATTAGATGTGCCCAACAAGTTGTCTGTTAGTCTGACGAATTACCTTCTGATGACCGGTTGCTTGTTGCTGGTATATCTAACGAGTTGCCTGATAATGGTTCATCCAATGATGATTTTTCTAACAGTTTGGTAGAAGATGGTGACATACATGAGGTAAATTCTGACAATTCTTCTACTTATCAGTTGCCTCCACGAACTAATCATGGAAAACCTAAAGTACAATATGAGCCTGATATGCATGCCAAAGCCAAATATCCTATTAACAATTATATGTCTACTCATCGTTTGTCCAAACCATAAGCATCTTACATATGTCAACTATCTAGTGTATCAATTCGAACAAAATTGCACGATGCTTTGTCTAACCCTAAGTGGGTTAATGCCATAAGAGTTGAGATGGAAGCTTTGCAAAAGAATTCTACTTGGGATTTGGTTCCTTTACCAAACGGGAAGAAAGTTGTTGGATGTAGATAGATGTTCACTATTAAACACAAAGCAGATGGTTCTTTTGACTGGTATAAAGCTAGATTAGTTCCTAAGGGTTATACTCAAACCTAGGGGATGGACTATCAAGAGACTTTTGCTCTTGTTGCCAAACTTAATACTATACGTGTTCTTCTGTCCTTAGCAACAAACCAGAATTGGTATCTGTTGCAGTTTGATGTTAAGAATGCTTTCCTTCATGGTGATCTCAAGGATGAGGTTTATATTTATCTCCCACCTGGATTGAGAATATTTCCCGGAAAAAGGTGTTGTATGCAGGTTGCGAAAGTCTTTATATGGTTTGAAACAATATCCTATAGTGTGGTTTGTGAGGTTTACAAGTTCAATGAAGAAGTTTGGGTATGTCCAGAGTCATTGCGACAAAATGGTAAGCTAACTGCATTGATTATTTATGTTGATGAGATGATAGTGACTGGTGATGACCAGAAGGAGATATAATGCCTTCAAAAGTACCTAGCTATTGAATTTGAGATGAAAGAATTGGGTGAGTTGAAGTATTTTCTTGGAATCAAGGTTGCACGATCCAAGCATGGTATTTTTTTGTCTCAACGGAAGTATGTTCTTGATTTGTTAGTTGAAATAGGTATGTTAGATTGCAAACTTGTTGATACTTCGATTGAGCAGAATCATCGTATAGGCTTATTTTTGGATCAAATTCCTACTCATAAAGAACAGTATCAGAGGCTTGTGGGGAGATTAATTTATTTGTCTCACACTTGCCCTGAAATTGCTTATGCAGTTAGTGTGGTAAGTCAGTTTATGCACTCACCTAGTGAAGCTCATATGGATGCAATAATCCATATTTTGAGGTACTTAAAGATGGCTCATGGCAGTGGCTTGCTTTTCTCTAAGGATGGTCATTTGAATGTCAAAGGGTATACAAATGCAGATTGGGCAGGTTCTATCACTGATCGGCGATCTACATCTGGATACTTTACGTTTGTGGGTGGTAATCTAGTTACTTGGAGAAGCAAGAAACAAAAAGTGGTGGCTAGGTCAAGTGTTGAAGCTGAGTTTCGTGGTATGTCTCACGGTGTATGTGAGTTGTTGTGGTTGAAAAAATTGTTGAGAGATCTTGGATTTAAACCCAAAGGTGCTCTGAAACTCCATTGTGATAACAAGGCTGCTATTGAGATTGCTCATAATCCAATGCAACATGATCGAACAAAACATGTGGAGATTGATTGATATCTAATCAAGGAAAAATTGGATGCTAGAATTATTATGTTTCCATTTGTGGGATCTGAAGATCAACTTGCTGATGTACTTACTAATGCTGTGTCTAATAGTATGTTTTATAACTCACTTGACAAGTTGGGCATGCGTGACATCTTTGCTCCAACTTGATGGGGAGTGATGCGAGTTAGATATTAGTTAAAGTGTAAATAGTAGTCTGTTGTCCCACATTGATAAAGTACATATATAATACCAATTGTAACTCCTATATATACTCCACTTTGAAGATTAATGAATATATAAGAAATTCACAAATATTGTCATATATATTTTTGGTATTTACCATGTTTAGTTTGATATTTTATTGGATGATCAAGATATTTTTCAACAATCTACATTCTTGATCAATGGAAGATCAATAATTAACTTACTGATTTTGTTTTCAGAATCAGTGTGTGCTATACGTGTATTCAAACAGTAGTATTCTTACAGAAAGTATGCGTAGAGATGTAGTAGTTGTAAGAACCATATGCTTTTGGAAAACGACCTAACAATCATCAAAAGCATCATCATTGATCGTCTCCAAAATCTAATTATCATGCACCCACATTCTCTGGTTTATTCTCGTGTGCTTGGCCATCTCTTTTTGACCGAGTCTTCCATGAAAGACCACCCCACCAAAAACAAAAATAAAAAAAAATAAAAAAAACTACAAAGCGGCATGCATAGTCAATTGGTCATAGTACCATGGAAGTGGTAGGCCCCCTCCTTTCTTCACCATAACAGAAACAGCAGCACATGAATGAAAGTACCCTTCTCCTTGGATCCCTCAATCTCATCACTTTCAAATGATAAAACCCTAAAAAAGCACAAAAGCACAAAGGGACTATGGAGTGAGTGATGATCAATACAATGACCACACATCGGTCTTGGTCCGATCTATTATCTATATCTATGTATAGATCGATGGTCTTTTGGATCCGAGATTTCCCTTACTTTCATGCAAAAATATTCATTCATAAGGGAAAGAAAAGAGGAGGGAGGGAAATAGGAATTGGAATAGAGGACAGTGACCTTATGGAAAAGAGGCCATCTGATTCTGATAGCTTCCCCCTTTTCTTAAAGTCTGCGAAAGTCCTCTCAACCTCTCAAGCTCTGTGTGGAAACTTTGTCTCCATGCTTAGCCCCCTTTGTCTTTTCTAGATGCCAACAACGGTCTTTCTCTTTTTGTGGGTCTCAAATTACAGTTTTAGAGGGACCCTTGTATCACTTGTACCTCGTCTTTGGTTTGATTGGTTTTTTCAAAATCAAAACCCTACTTGGTCGATATTCGGTGCAAGGAAATTCAGGCTGCAATGTAACATTATTGTTCCAATGTTAATTTTGCCGGCTCAACTTCTTTTCTTGATTAATTTCAGATTTGAACTGAAAATTCATGTAACAAGATGGAAACTGAGTGAGTGAGTATCACTAAATTCTTTTACAAATTATGTATTTTGTGTTGAATTACTCTTGAATTGTCAATTATATTGCTTAAAGTTTGATGAGGAACTACAATTAACTAAAAAACAATAATAATAGCAAGGGAGACCAATTTTTTACCATATTTGAATACACATTGGCTCGCAGAACATCAAAGCTTGTGCTGAAGATTACTAACTTCGTTATGTGGATAAAAAAGGAGCTAGACTGATTAAGCCATTTTCTTAAAATTGCTGTACAATTTGGTTATTTAGCTTTGTACTTTTTATCAAAGTGTAGCGTGGTCTTTTCTCGTAACTGAATTTCTACAGATGAGGAAAATTTGTGGCTAAGTTTTAGGCCGGCCCTTGATTAATCAAAAATGTTATTCTTACCATCTATTTGGATCATCTCTCTAATAGAGATGTGTTGGTGAGCTCTACCTCTATTAGAGAAAATGGTAGAAATAAATGGTAAGTGTAGCACTACTCTCAATTGAATAGCTTTGTCAACTATCATTATTTAGATAAACAAAATAATACCATATGATCTATATGGTAGAAATATGTTACAAACTTTGTAGGTTCAATACGGTCCACCACCAACATTATCTATATCGTCTCAACTTAATAACCTATTCATAGGTGTTGGGTTTTATCACAAAAAGCCTTGGTGATATTAGGGGTGAAACCTCTTATATATTAATTGTATATTATTTATTATATGACCGATATGAGATCCTATTCTTCAACACGCATCCTCACGAGTGGCCCCACAAGGAGTCACAAGAAAATCAATTTCCACATCGGGAACCGGTCTAGTCATTATACTAGAGCTAAAGCATGACTTAATTAGTTGGTATTCAATACTTCGTCACTAAGAGTCAACGCACAATTTTTCTAAGGCCCAGTTATTAGTTAGTATTAGGAAGCAAGTTCGAGCCCAGTAATTGGAGCCTAGGACATGTCGAGAGAATAACCTGCAATACCATGACAAACTTTGTAGGCCTAACACAATCTACCACCAACATCATCAATATTGTCCCAACCTAACCATCTATTACTATGTGTTGAGTTTTATCACAAAATGTCTCGGTGATATAAGGACAGAAACTCTCATATATTAACTGTATATTATTTTATCATATGATAGATGTGGGATCCTATTCTCCAACATTATGTACATATATCATGTAGTAATAATTTAATTCCTTGTTGGTTGTATGTATTACTTATCACATCATGTAGTAATTAAATGTAACACAAAAATGTGGTTTCTTTAGCATTATGAAGCCTTACTAAGAGAATATTGCAGATGGAATACAATATATATTGAGAAAAATATATGATTAGAGTTTCCAAAAAGTTGGGTGGAGGTATTGTTCAAACTATGCCCTATGCTGGTTACAAAAGGTTTACTAAACCTGTATTGGCTTTTAGACAGGAAAAAGAAATCGAGTAGGGTAAGAATAAGCTTTATTGCCCTAAAAAAGGCTAACAATGATGTGCCTTAATCAGTATGTCTCTTATTCTACAAGGCTTATAAACTGAAGTTCATTAGGCCCTCTCAGTTGGCCCTCTACTGCCACTTTACAGTGCGTGTAAGGTCTGTGAGAACGAATTTGAACAACAATCATCATCTATCAATTTAGAACTCAGTTTCTTTTTGAATTTAGTGTAAGGAGGATGATTGGACACTCAAGCAGAAGAGTACTCTGCTTTTGATAACAATATATTGTAACCCTTCCCCTCAGTGCTCTCTTTCGATCTAATCCATCATTGTCATCCCATTCAATGTTTACATTTTCAAATTAAAACATTTATACAACCTTATTATTTTTTGCTTAATTTTAACAGCAGTACCATGATTGTTTTCTCCTTTAATCATTTTCACTATGGAGAATAATAGTTTTTCTCAGAGTATTAATAGCAGTTCCTCTTTTAATGTTAATATATATGAGTTAAAGGGTTAAGTTTTAAAGTTTAAACCCAAGCTTAAGGATAATAAAATAAGTTTGGGCTCAGACCAAACCCAATTTTTAATTCAACCCCAGAAACCAATCAAAAAATGTTTGGGCCGTCCAACCTCCTAAACTCACGTCAACTATCAGTCCTTCACAAGCCATGCATTAAGCATGCATCGCCACTCACGTCAGACTACTCAGAAATTGTAAAATGATTTCTTTTCAATTTTAACTTGAAGTCTTAGAGTGTCATAGTATTTGCAGGCTTGAAGGAAAAAGAAAAACTTGGAAAATAAATGAATAAGGTTTTTCATTAGAAATATAAGTGCACAAATGTTTGAACTTAATTCATGCAGTCGTCTCAATCAAAGCGTGAACATTTTTACTCAATGTCCCAGTATAATATGGTTCTCTCTTTCTCAGTAAAGCATGAACACATTTTCTCTGTTGCACTAAGGTGTCACTGGCAGCTTTATGTTTTTACTTGCGCAAGTTACATATTGTACCAATGGGTGGCAGTCACAGTAACATATATAAGCCTGATGTTTGTATAAAAATTGTAAGCTTGATACGAATTTTAGGTCCCATCTCCGATAGGGTTAGGTTTCCGGTCGCTTAGTGTCCAATACGGTACCAAAACATTATCAATTCATAAGAAGTTTCGATCCCATCCACATCATTACGAATGAACTTAAATCACTTAAACTCTAAATAAGTACCTGAAAATATTCAAACCAAATACAATGAAATGCAATCTAGCCATTTGAGAAAGGCATTTCGTGTACTTTTTGCAGTCAAACTATTCAAATCAATGTGATCCTCAACTTGGCCTACTCCTTGTCCTTGGCATAGGGAATGAACCCAAAATGCGCTCCATGTGTATTTCAATGGCATGCTACAAATATAATCAATATTATCGAATTGGTCACTTTTCATAGGCTCTAAACAGTGGGAAAAAAAGTTTGAACCATTTGTGCCGTACAAAAAGATGCATTGCGCAGACGATCAAAGTTCGCACAGTAAGGAAGGGTTAAATGGCAGCCACAAGAAGTGTAAAAGAGAAAACTTTGTTTTTCAAAAGGGACACCCACTTTCTGCTATAAATTAGGATTTGTTATTTATTTGTTAACTAAAGATACTACTTTATCTTGCTTCCTGCTTTTGAGGGTGAAATTAGATTCCAAATAGAAAACCCATTAATTAAACGATTCAGTGTTTTCTGACAGGGATATCATGTATACGATCTTAAAAAGTGAATGATTGCAGGCTTAATTAACATCACATAGGGCATTAGTCCTGTACCCAAATATATGCTACATTCATTGAGTAATACTAGGTAGACTAAATTTTTTAAACTAAATTTATAAACTAAATTATTTGGTTGTAGATGAATGAATTATTAGTTAAGTGTCAATTAATGTGCTTCTTTCTTATTGATGACACATCATTTGGTTTAAAACTTTTGGTCTACCTAACATTAGAAGATAAATTGTTCAATAGCATCTAAACTTAAATATTTGAGGCCGTTTTAGATGAAATGAAAATTTGTTAAGAATGGTCAAGAAGATATATATACAGGGTAGGTATGTCAAATGTAACTAAGATATTACACATATCAGAAGAAACACCACAACTTTACAAGCACAAACGCATCAAAATTATTATATAATTCCTAGCCAAGAAGGACCAAATGAAAGATAACAATCACAAGGGCCAAACCTTAATTAATTACACATTGTACAACAACTCTAAAGGCACCACAAGTGAAAAATCGCGTCTTCCTCTAATGATCTTGCAATTGTAAGTATAATAATAAAAAAAATAATAAAAATAAAACATCGATGAGTCCCGTCCAACAAACATTAAACTTCCCTCCACAAGAAGTATAAAAAACATCACCTCAATTGTGAACAACAATCACCACTGGAGACTACAAAGGTTATTCTCAAAAGAGCGAGAGAGCAACCACAACTAATGAATACTCTTTTCACCAGAGCAAAAGAGCGATCACAACCAATGAATACTCTTTTATCAGAGCGAATGAACAACCTCAACCACAAAATGAAGATGGTTAGAAGATAGGAGAACCGAGAGGGATTTTAACCAACCCTAAGCCAAAGATAGAGGCCGGCAACTTAGAATTTTTTTCTTAATTTTTCTCCCTAGCGGTTAGAGTTTGAGAATTGTGTAGGGTAGTTATGATCTTTAATTTGGTTCGATGAGTTTTCCACTAAACAACTATATACTTAAGGCTTAAGGATTCAACAAATAAAAGAGTAGTTGTAACTTTCATTCGTAGATGCCCGGCAAATAATTTGAAAGGTAAAACTCTTCTTATCCTGTGGGTTGCCAATAATTTGAGAGGTAATTATCATGGTATGTTTCACATTAGTCGATAATAATGAAAAGGTTGAGATATTATAAACGAAAAGTAAGAGAACTGTTATTGGCATTCCAAAAATTTTATTGTGCAATTTTCTCAAGTTTTTTTTTTCTTATATAGAAGGTGTACATTGTACAATGAAAATTTTAGAGTGTCAATAACAATTCCCAAATTTAATTATCAATTATCAAAAAAGAGGATCGGCACATCAAAGTTAATTCATAACTATATTTTTTAGGGTTCGATTCAAATATATAGCAACACCATTAATATTTCCAGTTCTCATAACTTTATTTTTGGTCATGCCCAACAAAGTAACTGTTCAGTAATTTACATCATAGAGAGACAGTTCAGTGCTTCATTTATGTTAATTAAAGAAGTAAATGTACGCATTACTACCAAAAGGAAACTATATGTCTTAGCACCAAAGTTGAAATTAAATGCGGTGGGATTAAAGTTGGACAAAGAAGACAACTGGAAAATGGGAAACTGGTAAAAGAAAAATTGGATAAAGAAAATCTCAAAGGCAGTCTAAGATGGAGGCTTCTTCCTTTCGAGTATGGAACAAAGTAGCAAAAGATAAGTAAAAAGCCAAAGAGAATATAATAAATATTAAGCCGGATATGGTTCAAAACAAGTGAGAGAAAGAGAGTTGGCAATCTTTAATTTGCCCTCCACATATAATGCAGTGTGTCTCAAAAACCCTAATCTTTTCAAAATCCATAAGCGACAAATTCCCTACTTATGCTTAAGTTTTAATTTAAAGTTGTGAAGATAATGATCTTTTCGTGATTCTAAAGTAGCAAACACCTTTGAAGTTTAAAGAGGAGATGCTTATCGATATTTTTCTTAATCATTTCCATTATTTGTTAACCTTTTTTTTTAGATAATATATCTTGAACCCTCCCAACACAACTTTCCAATGCTTTCCAAAGATGAGAATGTTGGGTTTACGAAAATCAAAGAAAGAAAAGTTATTCTTTTACGAAAAACGAATCACAATGAATGAAAAGTAGTGCTCTTTTGATATTTCTTAGGGAAGATTTTACTTTAAATTTCTCTTCCAAAGAAGAAAAGTTGCTTCTCCTTTGCACAACCCTTACGTTATGAATCATTCCTTAATCTACTTTGTGCGTTCCCAACATTCCTGTTTCGTATATTATAACTATATATCATGGCTCTATTTTCACTTAAGTTTGAATTTTTTAGATCAATTTAGTGTAATTATTTTATTACTTGTCAAAAAACTATAAATCAAACTTGCTTTTGCAATCTATGTTTTAATTTAGTTTGCTTGCAACATAGTCACTAAAAACACCCTAATATACCGAATTGTTGACTTCCTAACTTACCAGCATGAATTACCCTTCCCATTTGGCCTCTCCCTAACTTTCTAGTATCAATTATTGGAATGCTTGTGATTAACTCCATGTTTGTAAACCTTCACTCACAGTTTAATCCCTCAACTTTCCTTGAACATTTAAAAGTGGAAAAATCACAGTTATACTGAACCTTTTTTCAACAAAAAATTAAAAATTAAAAATAAAATTAAAAAAAAACAAAAGAAAAAAAAAGAAAAAAGGAAAAAAGAAAAAAAAGGAAAGGGTGGCAACAGTTGGCAGCACATTGACACCTGCATATAGATGGAGTAAATTTGCCATTTTACATTTAAATTGCTTTGCTAGTGACAAAAGACCACATGGAATAAAGTCCAAAGCATGTTTGGCATCATAATGCTTTATCAACAGTTCATGTTTCTATATCTCAGACAGAGAGCTGGTTGATACTCTAGACTTGATACTATTATCATCATGATGAAAATGTTAATGTTTGGTTTTAGCAACCTAGCCATGTACTTTTCGTGCGTCACGCTTCATCAACTAGAAAATGATCACTCAATTTGCATATATATGTGAAATTGTTTTGGGGGTACAAAATTAAACTTTTGTTATCTAGTCGACCTAGAATTATAGTCAGAGCAACCTAGACATGGAAATGGAGAACAAATTATTATTAATGTTTAAACATAATATTTTTTTCTAATTGTGAGTGCAAAATTTTAAGTTTGGCTCTTATAAATGACGAATTCGATATCAAATTATTAGTTCATTGTGTGGCTCAACTCCAACTCACTCCCAATTGTTATAAACTTATATATATATATATATATATATATATATATATATATTTCACAAATTAATTTGTTCTTCATCTAATTACATTTCTTTGCTCAATGTGTGTGACCGACACTTAAATGCTATTTCTTTACCCAACATGCATGTGTGTGAGTGTGACAGTAAAACACACTTTTTTACGTATACACACCAACTTCATTAATTATTCTTTTTTCTCCACAAGCTCACCACCATGGTCGAAATGGTACAGACGGCGTAGGCGATACCTAACGACTGGCCGTTGGCGTCCATGGTGGCCTTCTTGACCGATAGGAGACATACGTAATGAGCGCCTCTGACCGCAGAGACGCGCGAAACCTTTCTGATAAGCTACATAAAGGAAGAACACCTTTCTTCCAAGCAAGAGGGATGGGAGGGAGTAGGGATGCTTATGTTTTAAGATTTTGTCTTTCATTTTTCTTCTCAAGAAAAATAAAGAGAGGCCGGGGACATACAATTGTTATTCCTAATTAATATTAGCACGAAAATTACTTCTGAAGTATATAGATAGAGTAATGCTAGAGAGATTAAATTTGTAGACTAAATTAGCAAACCAAATGATTGTCACTAATAGATATGAGCATGTTTATCAACGATTAAGTAATAATCCAATCACCAACTTTCATGTAATTTAATTTACAAATTTAGTCTCCCTAGCATTACTTATATAGATATACTTCTCCTCAAAAGAAATTATGATAAATTATATAGAATGTGCTTTCAAGATTACGTCCCTTCCAAACCACTCTCAAACGGACCCTTACATTGGTTAGTTGATACCATACTATTAATTTGTTCCGTACCTATTTAACAAGGATTAGAAATCCCCAACTTATACCAAATCCAAATGTTCATCATACAAGTGGTCGTCTTATCCTCAAACATCGTTGCCATAATTGTCAAATATTTCAGCAACGGGAATAACTAAGCATCATAAACATAGTACGTACAATTGTGATAGACGGGCCAAATCTAGAGCATTCCACTCTCTTCTAAACTCGATTGGTACATGCACAAGAACCCTATTCCTAGTTACTTGGCAGAAATTCCATGCCTCATGGTAAAAATTCAAGGATGCCTTCACACAAAGTAATTAAATAAATAAAACAAAGAAAATTATGAAAATTAAACCGACCACCAATCTGTTACAGGAAAATCATGGATCATAATGTACAAGTAGTTATACATAAAAGGAAAATCTTTTAATCTCCAACCCTAAGAACTAAAAACATACTAAACAAAATAAAAATTTTCGAAAAGAAGCAAAAAGACACTTAAAAAGAAAAAACCATCAAACTATTTTCTGTTCCTTCCTTCCATTTTTTCACACCTCTTGAATTTTGAAAACAATGCGCCTATCGACAGATTCAAGAAGACCAATGTCATCAATCGATTGATACTCGGAATGATCATCGTCATCAAAGGAAATGTTCAAATCGAGACACACACAAGGGCTTGTTTCCTCTAAAGGAGCAATATCCCTATTATCTTCTTCATTTAGCCCTTCTGATAATTTTTGCTTGATAGGAGGAGAGCAAGCTCTTGATCTCGAGCTGAAGCTTTCACAGCTCAAAATAATGATAGCATCTCCAAGACCAACTTCTTCGCCACATGAATTGGTTATTCGTCCTCGTTCAATTGCTCTCTTAAACCCCATTTGAGAGCAGTAGTCCGCTTGCTCCACATCTTCAACTAAAAACACCCTATGGGGATTAAAAGACACAGCATCCGCAAATCTTTCGACATAACTGCAACTTTGCTCATCTCTCGATCTCTTGTTCCTGCAGTCCGTCAGTCGAATCAGCTCGAGTCGATGAGAAACTGCTTAGCGCAATGGAAGTGAGGTTGGTTTGAGAACCGAAAACAAGCCTAGCCAACTCCCTTGCAACTTTTAACTTAGCTTCCATATCAACCCCCTGAAAGAACAACCACGTTTCCTCTTTTGTGCCATCATTGCAACTTCCCATCTTCTTCCCTTTTCTTCTCACCATGCCAGACCTACATTTCAAGATTGTGCTTGCAATTTCAGGAAATATATCCTTCTGCCATGGAACTTTGCTCTCCAATGCGCTGCATAGGATTTTGAGGTTTTCGGCATTGAGCTCCTTGAACCTCTGGATATACTCATCAGTTTCCATGACAATATCACTAGATGAGGCTGAAGTAGGGGTAGAATTGGGATTTGATGAAAGTGGTTGTTTTGCACTAGTATTATTCTCTGGAATGTACATTCTCAAACTGAGCTGATCATCAACAGCCTTGTTGCAATTAGATCCAGATATCCAGAAATGTTGGTGCCTCCATGACTGATGCTGGTGGTGTAAATTAGGGTTTTGTTGTTGTTGCTCATATGAAAAGTTGGAAGTAGAGGAAGAGGGCGAGAGTGAAGAGATTAATGTGAGGGTTTTCTCAGAGGAATTATTGGAATGTTGTTGGTGCATTGAACCGCAAATGGAGTTCCACTTTTTGCAAAGGTCTGAAATTGTGACAGAGTTCTGTATACAAAAAAAAGAAAACGAGATATTTGCAAAGGAAAAAGTTAGTTTTGGAGTAATTGTATTAGTGCTAGATGGGCCATATAAATGTAGCTAGGTAATTATGAATAAGCTGAAGAGGTTGAGATATGTTATTATTAGAACCTGATCATTAGTACTGCTTAGTGCTTTGTTCTCGTTTTTGTACTGTTGGAGCCATGCAGGAAGGCTTGAGGTGGTGGATTCACTGTTGCAAATGCTGCTGCTTTGTTGTAAATTTCGAGCTTCGGCTTCAAACTTGGCAGAGCATTCTGCGCAACAAGTGAGCTGCTTCTGATCTCCACCTTCAAGCATTTGCTTGTTGCTTCCAGTTTCAGCTATCTTACTTGTAGACTGATAACTCTGTAAATCATGGCTGTAAATACAAGTAAAGTTGATGTTAATAAGAACAATAACCTGACTACATATAGTATTCAAGGAGAATGGGTACCGCTAAAGACTGTAATTAACAAGAGATACAGTGAAAAACTTAAAAGAGGAGTCTGAATAAATGTTGAAGCGCTCCTTGTTCACCATTCCCCATCTAATTAAAAAGGAAGATAAGAAAAAGGTGCATGGTAACTTAGAGAATAGAGAGGTTCATTAATTTCTAAAAGGGAAAAAGAAAAAAGAAACTTAGTGAATAATTTGCACATCTTCCTCGAGATAAACGGATGCGAAGATTTAAAATTATAAGAATACATGAACATTTTTAAAAAGAGAGTAAGGGAGATGAAATAAAAGTATGCAAAAATTTTGTATGTTTTTAATTAACTTTACTAATTGGTTAGCTGCTAAATTTATACCTGTCAGTGACAAGACTCAGTCTCAGGCTGCCAGAGGGAATTGTAAGAGGATGAATACCCCAAACAGTCTCCAGAGATGGATGGCCAGATTTACATCTCATGTAAGTTTGGAAAGTAGCCATCCCCACAATCCAAAGCCTCCCATTCTGAAGGTCTCCATTGCTAATGCCACAAAGCAAGTTCCCAAGCTCCATGATCATGTGTTCCACAGGACAATAATACCCCCTTCCCTGATCACTTGAACTACTGGCCCTATATTCGCTAGTCCACTTGAGATCTCCAACATACAAGATAACACCTTTGGTCACACAGCTTCTCACCAGGCTTTTGAGTTCTCCAAGCTTCTGCTCAACCTCTACTCTAGACAGATGTCTAAAAGAGGAGGGAGTAAGGTTTCTGAATTTCACCTCTCTCAAGGCCTCAACATCTCCCCTCTCAACTTTTTCCATCACTCCTCTAACCACACCCTCAACACTAGCAAGACACTCTCCCACAACCACAATACTTTTCCTTCTTTTGTTCACTAAATTCTCTATAACACATGCCACATCCTCATTCCTAACACTTAGATCATAAGGCAGCACTGGCTTGCTATCTTTGATTACTCCAATTTGACTACCAATGGAAGGAAACTGATGAGGGTTGACTACTAGATTACTATTGCTTTCCTTGGACTTGCTACTCACAGAAGGTGCTTGGGAATTACATATTTCTAATGAGACAGCTTGTTCTACATTGCTTTTCACTTGGGTACTAGAAAACCCAGCTTCTCTCATGACTCTACTAACACTTGGATCATCTAAGATGGAAATTATGAGTTGCTCCAACTCTATTTTCACAGCTAGGAGGGGCTGCTGCTGGTTCTCAATTGAACCACGCCTTTGGTGAGCTTGAGCACGCTTGAAAGCTGCAACCAAGGCGTTGGAGATGGAAGGGTGTTGGGGGTGAGAGCCCAACATGGGGCTAGAATTAGAAGCCGGGAGGCGATTGAGGGCAACATTGAAGCAAAGCTCAAGGGCTTTGCATTGGAGAGGGTGAGAGTGTGATTGAAGGCAAGCGGTTCGCAACAGGCCTGTTGAAGAAGAAAGCATGGTGCTTGCAACATGGAGAGGAGTTACTTGGGCATGGCCACGATGCCTTGCTAGGGTTACTGCTTGCTTTAATATGTTTGCAGCCTCTGTGGTTAGACCTTGTTGAAGCGTGCAACCTCCTGCTCTCATCTTCAACTCTTATGATCACCAACTACCTGCTTTAATTATAAGAAACGGAAGGTTAAATTCGATGGTGAATCTGTAGAGAGAGTACTTGTGGAGATTATAGGTTCATGGCCTGGTGATCAGTGCTTAGTGGAGAAAGAAAGAAGTGAGATGGATTTTGAAAGAGACTAAGGAGTGTTGGAACTCAGTTATGTGTAGCTAGATCAGTTATATATGAAGTGCAGTAGCAGTGAGACTTTGTTATCTAGTGATCTAGATGATCATGAGAGAGAGAGAGAGAGAGAGAGAGAGAGAGAGAGAGAGAGAGAGAGGAGGATACACAAGAAGATCTAGAGAGAGATAGGAAAGAGAGTGAAGGCAAATTGGGCGTGAAATTTATGGGAGAGTGGGATGGTGCTTTTCTTGTAGGTGAGGTAAAAATTGGGGTCCAAAGTCGATTTTGTAGTGGAAAGTGGAATGCATGTGCAGACAATTAAGCAGGACTCTAATGTTAAGTATCAAAGGCAACTCAGCTTTGCCTTCTCTCTTTAATTCTATCACACATCAAATTTGATAAAAGATATGGTATTCATTTCGAAGTGCGTCGCTCTCTTTTTATGCAAAAGAATTTGTTAAATAATAAACATTAATGATAGGGTACTAAGCTAGAAATAAACACCTCTTCCATATTATATATACTACAATCTTTGGTTGGAAATTTTCTTTTACCAAACATATTTAAAAGTTGACAGTAAATTTTAACTATTGATCACAAAAATTATTCGTTGAGTTTTTATCATCCAGATTCACAGTCTAGTTTTTGTCTCTTTTTTTTTACAAGAAAAGATAGAGATTTTCATTAACCAGTGTGTGCTACATGGGTTTGATTTCTCCAATGACCAATACATTGTTCTAGGGATAATTTTCTCAAATAAACGCAATCAGAAAAACCCATATACGGCTACTACAAACAATAAACACAAGACCGCCGCTAGTACAAATTTGTGGCAATAAACAATAGATGCAACAAGCTTATACTAGACACACAAAAATCATCGCTACTGAGCGAGACCACATCAGGCTACCATAGATCGGCCTAGGTAAGCAACACTGCCACATTATTCAATCAAGGAGAGCAATTCATTCATGGAAACAAGTCGTAAAGGTGGATTCATGTAATCGATGTTGACTATATACCTATGCTAGCTCATCAATAGTTAGTTAGACAGTTGAGACTATGGATAGAGTTTGTTAAGTCGTTATCGAGTCTTTTAAGCTTAGTAGCTTAGGCTGCAAGCTAACTTTGATAGCTATATAAACTGTATTCTGATAGTTGTAAGATTGATCCATTCACTATCAATACAATCAAACTTCTCTCTCTCTAAGCAGTCATAGTGTATTTTCTACATTCTTGATACTTTGTTAATATGGTATCATAGTCAAGTTGGTTCTTGGTGGTCTACTTCCGCTGATTTGTGCTCTGAAAGGAGGTGAAGATCTTCGATCGAGATTGTTCCAGTTCTGGTGCAGATTTGAGAAAGCAAAGTTGTCAGGTTTGCAGTTTTTCTGGAATTTCGCGCTCTAAGTGTTTGATGGAATGTTGCAGTGAAAGTTTTTTGCTTCAATTTGTATAATTGTTAGAGGCCGATAACTATAAGTGTTGGCAATTATGGAAGTTTACAGAGCAATGAAGTGTTTGTTGGGATGGAAAGGCTGAAAGCCATTTCCCTTTTATATTTTTCACTTCAGAAAGGCCGATAGCCAAAAGTGTTTGAAGAATTCTTGGTGCGATTTACTCACAAAAGTTGAGATTTATTCGCCAGAAGTGTTTGAAGGTTTCTTGCAAAGATTCAACTTGTTTGTAGTGTCCAATCTTAGATTTCTTGATAGTAAGGTTGATTGTGCTTGCCGAATTAATACAATGGCTGATTCAGGTGTCAAGATTGAAGGGTTGTTAGGAATGTTAACTGTAAAGCTACAGAATGATAATTTTGTTAAGTAGAGCTATTAATTCCAGTCAGTATTAAGGGGATATGATTTGTTTGATTTCTTTCTTGGAGAAGCTCCTTGTCCACCCAATTTGGTGATTTATACAGAAACTGGTGTAACAAAGGAAATTACTGCAACTTACAAAGAATGGGTGAGGAAGGATATGACATTGCTAAGTTTGCTTATTGCCACTCTGTCTGATGAGGCTATGAAGCATATCATTGGGTGCAGGATATCTCATAAAGCTTAGACATGTTTACAAGAAAGGTTTGCATCGATTTCAGTAGTTCGAGTTAATTAGTTAAAGACTGAATTACATACAACACAAAAATGAGGGGAATCTATGGATAAGTTCTTGATGAGTTGAAGAATATAAGGGATCAACTAACCTCTGTAGGAGAAAAGATCCCAGATAATGATTTGATGATTGCTGTTTTATCTGGTTTATCTACAGATTTTGAAATGATTAGTACAATGATTTTGGCAAGGGATACAACTTTGTCTCCAAAAGATTTCAGGGCTCAACTTCTTGTTGCAATGTGTGTACAAGGTGAAAGGTCTAACTCTTAGAGATATCAGGGCTATGAACATGGTGAAAGCTCAAATACACAAGGGATGCAATGAGGATACAATGGAGATCAATTTGGGAATAATTTTCAAGGTGGTACTGGTTTTATGGGAATTGGAAGTAACAGGAATGGCAACAACAATTTTAATACCAGAAATGGTAACAACAACAACTTCAAGAAGTTTAGTAATAGGAATAACAGTTTCAAGAATTCTTTTTCAGGGTTTAATAACATAAATGGAAATGGGAGTAATAACAACTACTTTGGTAATGGAAATAATAGCTATTCTGGTAATGGAAAAACTCCTCAGGGTGGAAGTAGTAGCTATTCTGGCAATAATTATGGAAATGAGGGTTCTTTCTCTGGTAATAGGAATTCAAATGGTTACTCTACGTCAAATTGGGTTGGAAATACCAATTTTAAATCTTCTCACCTGAGTGTCAGGTATGCTAAAAAAGAGGGCACACTGCACCAAACTGTTATTACAGGTTTGATAGTGGGAATGCACATAGTTCTGGTCCTTTGATGTGCCAAATTTGTGGGAAAAAAGGGTATATTGCCCTTGAATGCTATCATAGGAACAACTATGCTTATCAAGGTAATCCACCACCACCTTATCTTGCGATGACTGCTCAGACAAACATTGAATCAAATGAAGCTGCTAGTTCTATGTTTTCAAATGAAAATGAACATGGTTTTTCTATTGAAGATAATTAGATCATTGACATAGGGGCTACCCATCACATGATTGCCAATCTAAACCATCTCAATAATGTTACTCCATACATTGGTGATGAGAAGATCACCATTGGGAATGATACAGGTTTATCAGTTACTCATATTGGTTCAACTTCAATATATATGCCTCATAATGATATAATATTGAGAAATGTGCTTTATGTACTTAAAATTACTGTCAACTTGTTATCTGTTAAAAAAATGTGCAAGGATAATGGTTGTTGGTTTATTTGTGATGATACTGTGTTCTTTATACAGGACAAGGCAACAAGGAAAATACTTTACCAAGGAAAAAGTGATGGTGCGGATCTGTTTACAATACCAGTAAATGTGTTTGCCATGTCATTTGCTGCAAGATTGGGAAGATGTTCAGCTTTTCTGGGGCAAAAGATTCAAGTTTCAGTGTGGCACCAAAGGTTAGGACATCCATCTGAGGAAGTTCTTGTTGCAATGTTAAAGAAGTCAAATGTTACAATTAGTGTAGATTATTCACAGGCCTTATGTTCTTCTTGTATTAGTGGTAAAATGACTAGGCAACCTTTTCCTGTAAAACAATCTAGAGCTACTTTTCTATTTGAGAAGATACATACTGATGGATGGGGACCATCTCCAAAAGTGTATGTACAAGGGTATAGGTACTATATTAGTTTCGTAGATGAATACTCTAGGTTTCTCTGGATATTTCCCATGAACAATAAATCACAAGCTTTTGAATTATTTGTGAAGTTTCATGCTTTTATTCTGAATCAATTCGATACTACAATCAAGTGTTTATAGTCTGATGGCGGGGGAGAATTTTTAAGTAAGGCATTTATTGATTTTCTAGAGGATAAAGGAATTAGTCATATGATATCTTGTCCTTAAACTCCCCAACAAAATGGACTTGCTTAGAGGAAACATAGACATGTAATTGAAACTGCTGTGACATTGTTAACTACAGCAAATTTACCAACTCAAATTTTGGTATCATGCTTGCACACATGCTGCATTTCTCATTAATAGGATGCCAAGCAAAAATTTAAGTATGAAGTCACCATATCAGTTACTCTTTGGAATAGAACCTAAAATTCAAAAGTTAAAAGTGTTTGGTACTGCAATTTATCCATTTTTAAGACCATATAATGAAAATAAAATGCAGTCAAGGTCAACTTAATGTGTATTTTTTGGTTATATTAAGATAATCATATCAAGATATGTTATTCACAATGAGGAAGTCTTTCCATACAAAGTAAAATCAGTCACAGAGATGCAGAATTGTACAGAATCACAACAATGCAGTTCACAATGTTATTCAGTTCCAATTGTGATAAAGATGTCATCTATTGGTGGAAATGATTATGCAGGCCAAGATATAGAAGTACAGAATGATTATGATAGTACATCAGTTCAAGCAAGTGAATCACAAGAATTAAGTGCTGGAAATTCAACTTCAACTTCACACAACAATGGTATTCACAATTTACTTCAAGATAACAGTCCCATCACCATCATTCTGGTACATCAATTGGTACTTCTCCAATGTTGCCTGTCTATCACAATTCACAACTTGAAGTAATTCTCCCTGTCTTTCCATTAACTAATTCATCTTATGAGTTTTCACTTCGCTCAACTACAATATCAGACAATGTAATTCAAACAAGGTTGAGAACTGGTGCTATAGAAATAAAGAATTATGCAGCATTAGTAGCTTTTTGTCTTGAACTTCAAAGCTTACAAGTTACATATGAAGATTCATTTGTTTAATGGTTATCTTTTCTCTCTGAAATTACAGATTCAGTTGAACCATCATGTTTTAGAAAAGCAGCATCCATGTCTCAATGGAAAAATGCAATGCAAGAAGAGTATGATTCTCTTCGAGCTCAAGGTACTTCGACGCTAGTACCTGCTCCTAAAAATAGTCCATAGTTGGTAGCAAGTGGGTGTACAAGGTGAAAAAGAACCCTGATGGTAGTATTTCAAGATACAAGGCAAGATTTGTAGCTCAAGGTTTTTCACAAGAACATGAAATTGACTATTCTGATACTTTTAGTCCAGTTGTTAGGCATACAACTGTGAGGATTATTATCGCATTAGCTACTATGAATAGGTGGGATTTGAAATAACTTGATATAAAGAATGCATTTTTGCATGGAGAATTGCAGGATGAGGTATACATGAAGCAACCACAAGGTTTTGTGGATCCCAGTCATCCAACTCATGTTTGTAAGTTGTTGAAGTCACTGTATGGATTAAAACAGGCACCCAAAGTCTGGAATTCGAAGTTTACAAACTACTCACTAGCAATAAGGTTCATTGCATCAGTCTCAGATACAAGCTTGTTTATGAAAACAGATTATGCAGATATAATCATCTTGTTGTTATATGTGGATGATGTTAGATTGGATCAAGCTCAGTTAAAGTTCAAAATGTGGTTCAAGAGTTGTCTACAGTGTTTAACTTGAAAGATTTGGGAAAGCTCACCTACTTTCTTGGTTTACAGATTCAATACAAATCAAATAATGATATTTTTGTTCATCAAGCAAAGTATATAAAGGATCTTATTCAATAAATCAGGAATGGAATCTTGTTAACCAGCTACTACCCCCTTTTAAACGTCATAATCAATTATTGGTTTCAGAGGGCACTTCACTTACTGATTCCAGTCCTTACAAAAGCATTGTATGGTCTCTACAATACTTGACCTTTACAAGGCCAGACATTGCATTTGCAGTCAATACATGAATTCTCCAACTGAGATACATTTTGGTGCTGTAAAAAGGATTGTAAGATATATGCAGGGAACAATGCATAGTGGAATTGTGTATTATGCAGATTCACAACCACTTCTCATAGCTTTCTTAGACTCTGATTGGGCTGCAGATCTCAATACAAGGAGATATGTTATAGGTTACATTGTCTATCTTGGAGCAAATCTAGTTTCATGGCAATCAAAGAAACAAGAATTTGTGTCCAGGAACTCTACAGAGGCTGAATATAAAGCTCTTGATCACATAGTTGTAGATATAGCTTGGGTAAGACAGATTCTCAGATATTTGAAATGTGCAATGCCTCAACCTCTAGTAATACACTGTGGCAACATGTATGCCATAAAAGTGAGTTCTAATCCTGTCTTCCATTCCAAAATAAAGCACCTCGATACAGACTATCATTTTGTAAGGGAAAGAGTGCAGAAAGGGGATCTTAAGGTTCTCTATATTCCTACAGAAGAACAAATTGTAGACATTCTAACTAAGGGGTTACATAGTCCTTCTTTTCTCAAGCACTGTTACAATCTAAAGCTAGGAAATCCTAGCTTAGATTGAGGAGGGATGTTGACTACATACATATGCCTGCTCATCATTCCAGCTTATCAATAGTTAGTTAGACAGTTGAAACTATGGATAGAGTTTGTTAAGCTTAGTAGCTTAGGCTCTAAACAGTCATAGTGTTCATAGCGTATTTTTTGCATTCTTGATACTTTGTTAATAACCGACCCACCATCAAATGCAATTCTAACAAAAACCACGGATCGTCTCAACTCAAGGTGAAAACCTTGCGAGGAACTCAAGACCCGAGTTTGGAAGGAAAGTCTCTAGTATCTTGTTTCTTTACTCATTATTAGGTACACCAAAACCTAGAGATTGATTGGACTTGGGGTTTGACAAACCTAGGGTTCAGTATTTGATTGTTAACTACACCAGAACCTAGAGATCCGACAGGACTGGGAAAGTCTCCTGTACCTTCGTCGCACTACAAATCCGGGTTCCTTGTAAAAACCCTAGTATGCCACCATCCCTTGTTAGATCCTCGTTTAGCATCAACAATGACAAGGCACGAGGTGGGCGAAAAGGAAAGGGGTGCGGTGGTTGTGAGATAAGGGTAGGTGAGCGGGGAAGAGATGATGACTAGTATGAAACAGGAAATCGGGGAAGAAGGCGCTGAAAGCTAAGAAGAAAATGGGGCAGAGGCGGCAGTGTGCATAGAAGGAAGGTTGGGGGGTGGAAACAGTGTGGGTGGGAAGGAAAGTAGACGAGAGGAAGAAGGATTTTAGAAGAGGAGAATGGCTGTCCCTAGTCCCAAGCCGAAGCACGGGACCAACGACATAGATGCTTTTAGAGTTGGGGTTTTGGGGATAGAGGTTCTAGAGTGGCTAGTAAGGTTGCGACTATATAGTTTTTCAGCTTGAATTCTCAACAAATAGAAGTGTGATATTCTAAGGCAAGGCCCACAGTCTAGTAATTATAATATGTGAAAAAGTACTGTTATCCACACATCCTTTTTATCTTCTATACACACCACTTAATTTTCGGCAATCGGATCATATGAAAGAAATTAACAGGGGGTATTTGGGAGGTAAAAAATAGGTGTGTGGATAGCAGCATCCTATGTGAAAATGTGAAGGGTTGTATTATATAGGAAAGGTAAGAGACCTTGATATGCTTAGAAGGAGTTGAGCTAGTCTTCATATTGTTAATTAGTTTTATGGTGGAACTCAATTTCCTTTATGGTACAAAACAAATTGGCCTACGTGTAAAAGTCTAATAGATACACGAGCTCCATATCACCCGATATTTGTTGTCCACATGCTTGGCTTGAGTGTCACCACATGGAATGTAAGAGGATGTGGAGTGGTCTTTTCACATTGACTGATTGACGTCACTCGAATTGTGATGTTCATGTGTTTGGCTTCAGTGTTAGTACACGTGAGACAGCGTTCGAGGACCTTGCATGTGTTTAGCTTGAGTGGCGCCACGTAAGAAAGTTGAGAGACCTTGCATGCATTTATAAGGAGTTGAGCTAATCTCTATATTACCAATTGATATTATGATGCAACTTCCAACTTCCTTCACAATAAACATTTATCCATCTTCAAGTATATTAGTCTATGGCATAATTCAATTACCAAATTCCAGCTGGTGATTTCAGCTAGCTCTTTCTCTTCCTTTTTCTCTTTTTGGATGTAAAGCTAGCTAGCTACTATCCAAAAATCTAAAACAACTAACTAATGAATTTTGAACTGCAGCGACAAACTAATTAAAGAAAAGTGGTCTAAATTTACTTTGCTAGGTGCCTGCAGTACAGCAGATGAGCAAATGATCAATCTCTAAAGACAATCCCATCCTTGTTTAACAATTATCATTAATTAACTCGCGAGTAATCTTAACGTCTATAATTTCATTATATATTGGTGCCACACGAGGATAAATAATTCAGTAGTAATCAAACATTATTGATCATGATATTTATTTACGCATGATTAGGTCATAAGGTTTATATTAGGGAGAGTATTTTTGTTGTTTTGTTTTTGGACATGAGAACGGATCGGAGAGCATCTGATATGTATATGGATCCGCCAAAATCGAGGACCTGAAAGGAGAATGGGGACTATGTGTCTCAAGGAATCGCGAACTGTATACGATTTTTCTTCCAGACTCAAAGACATGGAATAAAGCTTAAAGCGTCGCACCATTTTAGTTCTACATATTTTTATGGATATACAACAAACAAAGCTACAGCTGATGAGCTTGACGCTTTAAATGCATATGTTGCATCAAGCATGGGGATTAATAACAACTCTCAAACATTCCTTCCTCTACAATTCAACTTTATTACATAAAGTTGAGCTTTTGTACCTCTCCATTTCGTTTTTTCATTTCAAAAACAAATAACATATAAGAAATGATAAGGGGACTCTCAAGGTGGAATTTTCTATAAACTCTCTGTCACCTCACTATTTAACGTTAATTCTCGTATCAATATTTTCAAACATTATGCCAAAAACATAAAGTGGCAGAAATCAATGATTCAACAATGTAGTAAATTTTCTTTTTATATCATGGATGCATCTAACCTTTGTGTTGGATGGTTTACATAACCTAAGACGGGATCAAGTTATTTGTAGTTCACCTTCATGCTAAGCTCTACATATTTCTCAAGGAATTAATTGGCAAGAAACATAGAATTCCAGATATCTCCTACATACGTGTTGCACCTATGTGTTATTTCATCATTCACATATCTCACAATGTTTTCCATCAACCAAAACTTCAATCAACTACAAATAACATTTAAATGATTCAAAGGTGCACAATATAACCTTTTGATCAACCAATATGATTCAACAACAAAATAAAAATCATTCATAAACCATACTTTTTTAAATTATAAATAAACTCATTGAAAATCCCGAAAAAGTCATCTAGACATCCATTGGCCTTTCTAACTCAAACCATAAGAGTTCTCAAATCGAGTGCATATATACACTTAAACTAGGACTAGAACGGCATAGTTCGGCCGCCTACAACTCCTATGTTTCCGCATTCTAGATTGACTCAAATGAACAGTACATATTTCTAGGGAGATAGTTACAGGTCAACTCAATGGAATTGGGATGAAGCAGGGTGTCCAGACCACTCAATGGAACCCTTCGAAATACAATTCTAGACCACTTAACGGAACCGTCACAAGAAAGGACTTCGAACCACTCAATGGAATTCGAATAGAACATGATTCTGGCCACTCAACGGAATCGGGCAAAGCAGGGTATCAAGACCACTCAACGGAACACTAGCGAAATACGGTTTCTAACTACTCAATGGAACCGACACGGGAAGGGATTCTAGGCCACTCAACGGAATCCAAATAAAACACAATTCTAGACCACTCAAAGGAATCAAGACGAAGCAGGGTATCTGGACCACTCAACGAAACACCAGCGGAATATGATTCTTGACCACTAAACGAAATTAATTTTTGGAATGCGTATAGTCTACCCAATGCAGATTAACCAGATGGGACCACATGCAAGCATCCAATAGTGTGGTTCCCCAATGAGGATTAACCAGGTGAAACCATTTATGGAAATAATGTAACAAGGTAAGCAATGACTCTGCTAATGTGGATTAACCAGGCAAGACCATCCATGTACCACACTGCTACATAATGCATTCACATCATCACACATCAAATATTCATACGTCAGTTCATCATAAATCACAATTTCAAGTATATACATTATCGATTCCACTAACCAACCAATATCTAGACACAAAAATATACAAGTTCTACGAAATAATCCTAATATGGTCTTCAGCTTATCTTTTCATACTAGCACTTGTACATTATCACAATTGCCATCTAAAAACTCAATAAACACGTAAATCCCGGTAAGGTGCTACTTGCACATAAATTGAGATACACATCCCCAGTATGGCTCGCTACCTAAGATAGGCCCACTAGGCTCTATCAGGGTCTCTAGGAATACTAAATTCATCATTTATGAACGGTTCAGGACATTTTGACCAAAAGCTAAGAACCATCGATCAACATAGTCAAATGTAAGGTCAGCAACCCTAGCAATCCAATCTAGAAGATTTGTAAGTTGGATTTTCGATCCATAAATTTCTAAGATTCTCAAATATAACGTATAACCACATATTAAAATTTTGTGATCTTTGCCTTTACAAAGGTCAAGTAGCAGCCAATTACAGAAATAGGTTCAAGTAGTAGCCAATTACTGAAATAGGTTCATAAGGTTAAAATTTTCCAAACGGATGTCATAAAAGGATTCAGAGCATCAAAATTAGCTGAAGAGGACAAAGTGGGTTATCGGGCTCACTCGCCGCAGTGGCCACCGGCCACAGTTAGGCGAAATTTTTGGCCATCACCAATATCACCCAAATTACACCAGAATGAAGATCACAACGAGAGGAAAAAATTTTGCACTTGCATTAGGGCCTGATACAAGCTAGAGAATGGTGAAACCGTCATGAACAACGCAGGTGGTTGGAAATGTCGAGCTTCGTCGTGCCATCATCGCTGCACCAATGGTTGATCGGAGGGTAGGATTTTGCTCCTAGGGTTAAGCTTTCTCAGATGGTGGTGGTGGTGGTTACTGTTGAAATGGATGGAAACGACAATTCGCCATCAAGGAACCCAAGGTCGACGATCTTGGTTCGCCGTGAAACGTGAATTTGGGTGGGTTGTGTTTGTGGGAAATAGAGGAGTTGTCCTAAGGTAGTGGTCGAGCTCACTTAGCCGAAAAATGCTTCAAAACGGCGTCTGAAAATTTTCCAACAACCAAGTCACATTAGCGACTAGAAGAGAAAAACTAGGTCATTCACAATTTGGGGTTTTTCCAGAAATAAAATGTTACATCCTAGTCTCAACTCCGTCGTAGCACGATATTGTCTGTTATGGGCCCCGACCACACCCTCACGATTTTGTTTCTAAGAACTCACACGAGAACTTCCCGGTGGGTCACTCATCCTAGGATTGTTCTTGCCCGAACTCGCTTAACTTCGGAGTTCTGATGGAACCAGAAGCCAGTGAGTTCCCAAAAGGCCTTGTGCTCTATGGAGGTAGGCATGTACATATAAGGCACATCACCCCTTCTCTGTTGGTCGATGTGGATGTTACAATCCACCCCCCTTAGGGGCCCAATGTCCTCATCTGCACACTTACACCACACGGCAGAGTGGCTTTGATACCATTCTGTCACATCCCTGTCTCGACTCCGCAGTAGCACGATATTGTCCGCTTTGGGCCCCGACCACGCCCTCACGGTTTTGTTTCTGGGAACTCACATGAGAACTTCCCAATGGGTCACCCATCTTAGGATTGCTCTCGCCCGAACTCGCTTAACTTCAGAGTTGCGATGAAACCCGAAGCCAGTGAGTTCCCAAAAGGCATTGTGATATATGAAGGTGGGCATGTACATATAAGGCACATCACCCACTCTATGTTGGTCGATATGGGATGTTACATAGAAAGGGTACTCCAGCCTTGCTGGAGCCTAGCTTAAATAGAAATGGCAAAAGACAAAATTGCCCCTTAATTTACATGCTTATTTTCTCCTTCGTTACAAATCTAATTCACGAACGGTTTTTGCCTACGAGCTCATGAGATCAAACTCTATCTGAAAATACTAAGAGTGACCTCAAGAGGTCTACGAATTTTTAATGACTAATTCTGGAAATTAAACTTTGTAACTAAGTAATTAAAACTCTGAAGTTGACTAAAATAAAATAATTTCACATAATACACAATACGTAAAGTTAAACAATGAAATCCGAGGACGGGATTTCACATTCTTCCCCCCATATAAAAACTTCGTCCTCGAAATTTCAGTACCAATTACACATTCCCAAAGGCCTTCCTCCATCTAAGGTAGAGGTTCAAGAACCTAAACCAAAACTTTTATACCACTAAAGTTGTCATGCACCCGAGATACGTCCAGGATCAACACATGATGTCATCAGGTACATATTCACTTATCATGCCTCGCCTCTGAGACATAAACAAAACACAAATCAATGGTTCAACAATGTAGTAACTTTTCTTTTATATCTAGTTGCATTTAACCTCTATGTTAGGCTATCTATGTACCCTAAGACGAGGTCAAGTCATTCGTAGTTCACATTTCTGTTAAGCTTTGCATATTTCTCAAGGAATTAACTGGCAAGAAACACAGAATTTCAAACATCTCCCACATACGCAATGCACCCATATGTTATTTCATCATTCACATATATCACAATGTTTTCCATCAACCAAAACAACAATCAAGGACAAATAACATTTAAATGAATCAAAGATGCATAATATCAACCTTTAACCACATTGATCAATCAATCCGATTCAACAACAACAATAAAAATCATTTATAAACTATACTTTATAAAATTATAAATAAACTCACTGAAAATCCCGAAAGAGTCACCTAGACATCTATCGGCCTTTCTAACTTAAACCACAAAGGTTCTCAAATCTCAATTAGGTCAACCCCAAGGCCTTTCAAAATCAGGAAAGCTATGAGAGCTCCGATTACGCTTGAAAAAGAAGACATTTATGGTGTTCTACAACCACATGATGACCCCCTGGTGATTAAACCACCAAGAAGCTAACCATGGCAAATAACTGACTCTACACAGTTATACTTACACACACACACACACACACTTGTATTTGGGAACATAAATGCAACATAGGAAAATGTATAAATTATAAAGTGCTTCAATTGAATAAATATATAAAATGAAATATGTATTTAGAGTTATTTTCAAAGAAAAAAAAAGGTCCAGAGTTTTTATTTTACAAAAAAAATTATCTTCAACCCCTTTTACCTAAAAAAAAAACCAAAATAAAAAAATAGTCCGGCCTCCGCCTAGTGCCTAAGCCGTTTTTTTTAACAATGCTTACGAGTTATACATGAGGTTTATTTACAAAGATCTCATCCTGACACAACATGAGAAATCTTAAAGCATAAAATACAACAACAACAAATAAAAAAAATAAAAAAATAAAAAAATAAAAAACTCTTGGCATAAAAATAACCTAAATTGATAAATAAACTCTCCTTGTTCAGCTGGATCAGTCACACTTGTATCTTTTTGTGGGCACTGTGTAAGCTTTTTTGGTGGCCGGATCAGTTGGTCTTATTCCATAGCACGAAACATAGAAAGGAGAGCTAAACCACTACTCACCACCATGGCTGGTGTTTAAGCTAATAATACTACAAAATACATGGGAATCGCATTAAAAACTAAAACATATGTACATACAGAGATCCTCACACAAAAAACGAGAGATCTTCCGGCCCTTTCATTCCTCAATCTTCTTCTACCTTTACTTAGGTTATTGATAAATCAATGTTTTTACTTCCCCCAAAAAATAGTTTTATAGCTAACAAGTAAATTCAAAGAACGAATAAGTTAACAATTTACCAATTAATCATTTGAATTGATATTTAAAAAAAACTTGTAAATATAATAACGATAATGGATAATTTCATGACGTTCGCTAATAATAATTTACTTATTATAACAAGATGCTCATGGTGTAATAATCAATGTTGACAGTGTAATAAACTACATCATTTTATAACCTCACAATTATTATGTATTGGACTATAAACATCGACGATTATAATGTAATTTTGTTAAAACAAAAGATTCCAATAATCTTTTTCTTAAAGGAGATCCTAGAATTTCTCATAAAAATATATGCCATGGGGTTTGTATGATATGGGAGGTAGGGACCCAAACAATGCTTATACAGGTATAGATAATCCAAAACTTCCGACTATTTATTCTTTAGCTTATTCTTTCCCCAGTCAAAAAGTTTCTTCTATCTTTCTTGGCCTAAAAAGACAGAAAAGGAAAGCCACCAAATATTTGAACACAAGCACTCTGCATTGCTGCAAAAGGAGCGTTTGAATGAGATGAGGAATATCTACGATTACTTAGTATACACCCTAACTCGGTCTCTCTCTATCTCTCTCCCCTCCCAAACACTAGTAACGGTTAACTTGGTTTAAAGAAAGAAAGAAAGAAGGAAAGAAAAGAAAAGAAAAGGAAAAGCCATGTCCATGTAACTGTAGAAGTACTAGTTGTTAATCTGTGTATGGACGCCATGAGATTTGTGTCAAAGTGAAAGCTTAAATTAGGGTTTTGTGATCTTTTCTCTTCTTTCACTATCAACTGCTTTGATATATATGTTCTGGGAACACAAATGCATTCAGTGAATTGGTAATATTTAATTAAATTTTTTCTTGTTCTAGCTCTTCTTTTGCTTAAAGTAAAGCACTCTCTCATAAAGCCATATTAAAAGTAAAATATGGCATTATCTACTCAAAAGGGCCGCTCATTTTATGCTTTTGAGCTTCAAATAAGAGCATCTTTGCCCTATACTTGGCCATGTGGGAGAAAGCAATATCCAAGTGAAGAGAGCAGCAAACCAGGAGAGAGAGAGAGAGAGAGAGAGAGAGAGAGAGAGAGAGAGAGTATATAGCAATATATGGAGGGAGGCTTTGGACGGCCCGTCGACTTTAAAGGTAGGGAAATGAGAAAAAGTTGCTCAAATTTTGACATGACAGCCTTGTTAGTGTAAAGGCGATGGAATTACGTACCACACACTCCTTTTCCCGAAAGTTTCCATTACTTTTTCGCTATTGGTATCTAAATTGCTCCAATTTATTAATTAAACTAGTTAAATCTTTCGTTATTTACACTTACAAGGCGGCATCAAATTCACCATGAATCATGAGGTGATATAACTAGATATTAGACATATGCCTACCTGCCAGCTTTATATACAGTGAATATATTGTCTCTACAATGGTGGTATACCTATTCCGTTTTGCTACAATTAATTAGGATCATGTGCACTTTGCAGCTGCAAGCTATATGATGAACACTCGTGCTTCAACTTGCAGATGGTTGTGCTGTACGTACTCGGCTGCAGGTTGCTGATCAGTTTTTTTACTGTGAAAGAACAAGGACCGCACAGACGTACAAGCATCAAAGCACGAGCTTTTGGTGCACTAATGTGCTTCGGATAAGTGGTGTCCAATTGAGTTCTGATCACTAAAAGCACGGCTTTTCCTGCATTTGATTGCAGCAATCATGTACATTTGGATTTATGCTAAGGTATTCTGATTAGCTAGGGCTGCATTCAACTAGAGCAAGTTACTTTGCCAAAGCCCTTTCATTTCACCATAAAGTGAAAAGTTAACCCAGTTAACCAGCTCGTGGTTTAGTAGTACTAATTCTCGTCCCAATTTTATAAAATTTCTCAAGCTCAAAACGATGTTTCTACTCTAAACTACTATTAGAGGAGGGGAAGGGTTTGAACCTAAGATGTAGTGGGTTTAAGATGAAGGCTCGAATCATTAAGTATCAATTAGAAAAGATCACCAAACAAATTGTTTAAGAATCAATTAGAAAATTTGTGTTTAGAATGACCATGAAAAAACCCAGAAAGAAAGTTAACAACCGTAGAAGAACGAAGATAATCAGCGGTGTCTGATAGCCTCTTGCCTACAAGATTAATTTCTTAATCATCCCAGCTGATGAGGATAGCAGAATGGATCGAAACATAAAGCGCCTTTGGTTATTTGAAAGACATTTTAGCTCTTAAGTGCTCTCGTACTAAAGCTAGAAAATCCAAACCTTATTAACATTATTGTTGAGAAAGTCAATACAACGAAGCCCTTAATTGCTAACACATTTGGTGATCAGTACTGATCTACGATTATAAACAACTACTGTGAGCACAACCCTTTTATGTGACAGTAACAAAATTTGAAAGATAAAGGAGAGAAGAAAGACACAGAACTCAACTGAGGTTGTTGGCAAGCTAACTTACAACGCCGCAAATAAAAGCTTCACTCATCTTCGCTCTCTGATAAATTTCCGAGACAACTATTCTGCAGGAGAGGAGCAAGTACACTCTCGACAGAGGATCTTTGCTTCCTTGTTTCCTCAAGTATTGACAATCGAGCAGCTTCGCAAGCTTTGGCATTTGGAAAACCAAGTGTCCATCTCCCATCAGCCACACGATCGGACTTCCCCAAACGTTGGCCTCTAACTTTACTTTTGTGGAGTTTTGGTTCAAACTCTCTTATCTGAAGATGCAACCATGTCGGGTGATCCTCGTCTATTTTTGGCTGTTTCAAGTGAGAAACCATATTAACTATGTAGAAAAATAATGACGAGAAAAAAGAAAGAAGATCTACAAAAATCAAAAGAATTTCAAGCTCCCCTGACACTACGTTGTCAATTTTACTATCACTTCTTTTTCCGTATTTCACCCCAATTTTGCGACTGTCAGCTTCTTCGTATTACTACATTGTCTTTTGTTCAATATGAAACTCCAAAAACTCATTTCCTATAAGATAGACAAGGCACATTTGTAGAACTCTATTTCAAGCCTGTTGTCATAAACAAGAATTTTTCAATAAGCAATTGGACTCTAATCTAGCATAGCGCAAGACCACCAAGAAAACCGGCCATAACCATAAGCCTAATTGACACAATTGATCAATGTGAGTATCATAACTAAATCAGTTTAATTGACCTCTCACACTAAAATCTAGAATTTTAGAGTTGACTTCATGCTGATACACGAAACTAGCCAGGACTAGAAGCAAAGCATATATCTATATTTTTAACTTACAATTAAACCAGCCAATGGTGCAATAGCAAGTACAATTCCTCGTTGACTGCAGAAAGGATGCTTCTCTGCAAGAATCACTTTTCCAGATGTTTTCTTTGCCACAGGTATCAGGTAGATATCCCTGATTCCAGCGTTGGAAAATGAAATTCTACATGGAATTCCAGATCCTGCAGAAAGTTGTAGGAAGTAAGAATTCAAAACACACACACACACACATTGAGAGAGAGAGAGAGAGAGAGAGAGAGAGAGAGAGAGAGATACTGGAAATATTCAACTTTTAATGGATAATACCCACCTAAAGCAACCTCCGACCCAAAGCTTGCAGACACACCATTTGAAGCATGCATATTACTAGAATCAGCAATTGCACTGCTGTCCAGCCAAGGCTCTTCAAGCAATTCTCCTTTGGAAATTGTTGATTTAAGTTGAAGATGGAGAATAAAAACCTAAAAGTAAACCAAGGGAACCTTCAACGAAATATCAACATAAAAACTAGAAGTGGTCAATCAAGGAAGACCAGCCGAGAGAGAGAAAGAGAGACTACTAGTACAACATTAGAAGAAATGTTAAAAACTGATACTAATGATGGGATTTACCTTCACATTGTCAACCATCCTCTGAAAAGCAAAGTATGAAGTTGCATCACCTGCAATATGCACATAAATTTATTTCTCTCTAAGCTAAACCCTTTCTGAAGCTTTCTGACAAGAGAAGTACAATCCATAAAGAAATTTTTTAAATAAAACAGAGAAAAGATGTACCATCAGTTGTTTGTTGGCTAACATCAAGCTCGAGAACAAAAAAAGGATCTTTACATTGGGATGCTTCCAGGAGAGCTGTATGTTTGAAAATAGATAAACTGAATTTAGCAAGTAGTTCCATATTCCATATCAAATAAGTAAAGTAATTTTTTTTTCCTATGTTAGAAACCAACTCGCATCCTAACAACTGAAACTATTGTGAACATTGAGAAACCACTAAAACTTCACATGATATGAGAGTGACAGATCCTAAGTTCAAATCCGGCTATTTCAACCTCTAAACTTTAATGATCTCCAGACAGAGATTTTTTTAGAGTATAAAACGATTTTTATCCTAAACTTAACAGTTTAAGCTTTTGTCAATAGTATTGAAACAATAAAAAAATATGATGGAAATATAACAAGATCTTGAGTGCAAACCCGTGCAACTGCAAGTTCACTGATTCTATTGGACTCCATGTAGGTTTCAGCAGGGGGAGATGGTATAATATGAAATAATGTTGGTCTACATCCTAACAGCTTAATCTTTTGGGAACAATGGAACTAAACTACCATCATCCCAAGAAGAAACCATATCCCCCCTCCCCCAACCTACCTGCTTTACAGTTTGCCCATTCATTTCTGAAAGCCTCTGGGATATGATCAAACCAGCATCCATCAAGTTCTTTCTGAAGACATTCACGGGACTGCTGATATGAGGTCTGTCCACACAAACTAGAAAATATAAAACTTTAGAAAGTATGAGACACATTTACACTACACCACATAATATACTACTAGATCATACGAAATAGTAACTGTGCACTTCAGAGCTTGCTTTTTACTCTTAACTCAGAAAGGTCAGACAGTGTTCTTCAAACTCCATTTACATTTATTAGCTACATAATGATTTTAATTGGCAATCATCATTATATGTCTTCTTACAGTCCTATACAGCAATTTTGAATTTTAAACTAACAGACCTATCTATCTGTAACCACAATTTTAACATCTATCAACTTTTTTCTTTGAAACCTATATATAGAATCCCACAGTTCCCACCATACAGTGTTCTACCAAAGCTAGGCCCTGGAAGGTTTGATGTGGTACTATTCCTTCTTTAGAAAGCTCAACCAATTACCAATCGTTTCCAGTCTTCCCAAGAAAATACGAATAATTATCCATTTCATTTTGGTATGATTTCTGATGTGAGTGTAGAATAATATACAAGTGCTTCTACCAAATCAGTTGAATCTTTACATTGAATAGCTGGAAATTATGATCGCTAAGCCCTTTTCCTTGACAAATCAAAAGCTTCCGCAAGAACCACCCTGTATGCCATTGTATTAGTATAGAGTAAGGTGGTTGACTTGCTAAAACCTTCAATAATGCATTTAAAATCTGTAAAATGAAAATTCAGTTCATCACGACACTGAAAGCCACAAGGGTCAAATTTTAAATAGTCAAACTGCTGACCTAAAATGACCAATAAGTGAAGATATATATTTAAATAAACAATAATTATCAAAAAGTCACTACCACATCCATATGTTTCCATAGGAGATTTCCAATACTACCATCCACATCCTGTCAAGATATGAAATGGAAATTTGTCAATATATTTCGAAAGTGTTTCAAAACGGTGGAATAAAGTCAAATGAATCTTCAAATTGCACATACAAAACTAGCAAATGCAGAACATTCAACAAAAATGCCAAGAAATGTATGCATTATATGGAGAAATGGTTGTCAACACAGAAGTTTCAAAAATTGAAAATGAAATTCAATGTAAAGGTCTTTGAATGCAACAGAAAATACATAATACGCAGAATAAGCATAAATCACCATCATGCATAAAACTAATATACAGTAACTTTGTTTTATTAGTCAGTAAACTCAGTACTCACTTATTACCAGCTGGAAATTACAGAATATATAAAGCGCACATTGAAAAATTGAAGTTATTAACTCACAATCATATATTGCATTCCACTTAATCCAGTCATTTGAGCCGGCAAAGGATGAAGATCTGCATCAATGAAAAGACAAATTAAAGATATGAACAAAGTCAGTTCCAAAACGGCTATCAGACCGATGCGTTGAAGTTATGTCTTCTGTACAACAGCAGATTCTAAATTAGTACCTTTCGTTTCTGCTAAAATAAACAACAAGAATAGTGATGCTAGCAATAGACTACGATTCTCGGAGAAAATATGTGCTAGTATTCCACTCCTGCATCAGGAAAAAATTTCATAAACATCAAAATGTATGTAATAATTATCAATTGTCATCACTCTTTGATATAAAAGAACATTAATTGACCTGTTAACTAACTTAGTGAAATGTGAACAGATTGATTTTTTAGTCTTAGTATTCGAGTACCTCTGCCCAAAATAATGAGAAAGAAACTACGTTTCTCTCATTTCTTTACTCTCTCTTTCTGGAGAGGAGGTTATAAGAACTAAAACAGAAAAGTAACAACCTTTTGATAGAGACAGTATCAGTAAGGAGGCTATTATTTTCTGCTCCTTCAGTCTCATGACTAGAAGATACTATTCCCATTTCACTCAATATAGATTTAGCATGACCATCGCTCTCAGTTGAGTCCCCTTGAACAGCATCTCTCACACTTGAGGCCATATGAGGATATAAAATAACTTCGGCGACAGAGTTGAACATGCCTTTTCCACCAATGACTTGAAGAAGACAAGAAATAGTATAGAAAGACGTAACTGCAGACAGATTTGAGCCCTGAATCATAAATGAAATGCTGAATGAATACAGCATATAAAAAAGATATATCATTGTGAATAGTACTATGTAGCTTGTACAGTACAACAAATGCAGCTTAACATTGAATCAATTAGCAATGCTTGACCATTGTTTTTTGTGATTACTTTTTTACATTTGTTAAGTGGTTTCAAAAAGTGGTGTGTGCATGAGACGAAAAAGGATGTGCAGAAATTATTTCCCAAAATGTAATGTGGACATACGCAATTCTAGGTTTTCCAGTAGGAACTATCTACCAACAAAAAGTATTTCTCATGCTGATAAGAAAGCGAATGAAGCAGATACAAGGAAGAACATCTTACGTTACTCTGCCCCATCTGCAGTAATGGGAGTAATATGGGAACGATTAATATTCTAAGAAGATTTTCAGTAACTGCTCTACTCAAACGAGACTCGCCAATACCAAGTATGTCCTTCAAGTAATACAGATCATCGACTATCTTATCAGTTTCCAAAAGTATTTCTTCTTTCTTTTGACGTGTACGCATCCTGCATCAATAATTAACCATTCAGCCTTCCAGATGCATAGTACCTAAATCTCATTTTACCAAATTCAAGTACACATACTCTGCATCGTGGACAAGGGCATCTAGATGACAGAACTTCTTGCTTAAGCTTGAAACCATATCTGAGAAATACTTTGAGACTGGAGGAGTTGTTATATATTGATAAACCATATTATCACTAACTGCACGACGAAAAAAATACTGTTTCAAAATACGGAAAATGTTTCCGTTAGCAGATTAGAAAAGGAAGAAAAAAGAAAGATAATAGCAGCATACCATTATATATACTGAGAGTTAATGCACAAATAGCTGTCTGAATCATCTTATCCCCATGGTGGGCAAATTTGAGAGCCTCATCATACAGGGGAAATGACACTACAGCATCCTGCGATTGGAGGGAGACATGGACATGAAAAAATTAATTAGGGGCCATGCATCTAGGCATGCACACTTAAGCTAAATAAATGCAGTGATAACGTAGTGACCATCCTTTAATTATTGATGACGGTATGAAACAGTGACTGTCATTTCTTGTAACTCATTATTGCTTCTCCCCTTATAAAAACAACATAAATTATAAATAAATAAACTAAAAATTTTAAAATAGATTACGCAAGCCTAGATGATGATGAAAAGAACCGATAAGATGCCTCAAAAAGAGAAAAGGCGTTACAGTTCTCCAGGGTCCACACAAGACAATCAGAAATGATAACAAGGACTGGCCTAAGCCTTGATGGCCCTGCCAGAAACCACTTGGAGAACATAGAACACAAGAAGCCATCTGCATGCTCTAGTCTAACAGGCTCAACCCTGAGGCCAAAACTTTTTTGCTTCTTAAATAGTAGGAACCCACTCAAAGTGTACTTTAAACAATGTTTTCACATCCATTACCAATGGTCCGCAGGATACAAATACGATTTTGACTGCCACTGCAGACAGAACTGCATCTATCAAGTAAATCATGACTTGTACCAAAAATTTACACAATAAACTTTAACTTACCCCGTGAACCTTCAGAAGAAGGCAAAGTGTATCTTTGTTTAATTTATTGCCCACTGCTCTGAGTAGAGAGAAACGGGGGAATCAGGAAAATAATAAACTTCACAAGTAATGACAAAATCAATCTAAAACTGCATCACAACTGCTTTAGCAAATAAGAGTTTTATATATATATATATGTGTGTGTGTGTGTGTGTGTGTGTGTGTGTGTGTATGCATGTATTGAACGTGAATGTAGAGAGAGAGAGAGAGAGAGAGAGAGACCTCAAAAAGGAAACATAATATAACGCTAGATCTCCTCCAAATTCAAACTTGTGTCCTATAATATTGTTGATGTAGTCATTGCTAAAACAATAATCTGCATCAAAAAACCATCAACAGATCACCAATAAGTAGAAGCAATAAGCTTAACAATGGCACAATTAATGAAAAATAAAAATAGAAATTCAGGAGAAGGCATGTTTGGAACCGATTTCCATCATGGTTGCAGCTACCAAATCTTTGGTAACCTAAAAATTGGAGGAGTAATCTTAGATATTGATTAATTGCATTTAGAATCTTACAAATTGAAAGGTCACTATTCATATTTTGAATCATTATACTCAGATACTGAAGCAACGGTGCCTCAATTCTTGAATTTCTACTGATCCTTAGCACACGAACAAAGTCTGATAAAACTTGGTATTCCATAAAGTATCTGCATATAAGTTAAAAGTAACAATTAAAATATGAACAAGAAAATAAAAGGCGTACCAATATAGAAGCTTTACCATGAACAACAGTGCATACTCGAAAATCAATGGGTCTTGTCTATCGCCATAAGTAACTAGCTCCACTATGGACTGTAATAAATCTATGACTAGTTCCTGGTAGAGAGTCACATGAGGGGAAGGTGAGGCATATTAAACTGAATGAAACAAGAGGAAAGTCTAACAAGTTACCCTGTTATGCCCGTCCACAACTTTGATCTTCCGCAGTTCATTGATTACGTACCTATTTCGATAACAGCATAAAAAAAAGTATTAGTAAAAATACTTGATGATGATTATGACGATGAGGATGCCTACGAAACAATGAGATACACTCTTAGGACAAAACTTCAGTGTGCTACTAAATAGTAGATGCACTGCAGACATTGTTACCCATTACCTCCACTTTCGAGAAATAAGGTTTTCAAATTGGCGACCGAACAAGTAACTAAAATTCACCTACCACTCTTTAAGCCCTCAATCTATAAATTGACACAATGTAGGCATTACCTCCACATTCCCAAAAATCGAGTTCTGAATCCGGTTACAGGACAAGTATCTAAATTAAAATTCACCCAACACTCTCTAGTCTCTATACCTTCAAATGTAAATCAAACTACAACCATATCCATAATTCGCTTCCCATATACTTTCAGGGAAGTTGAATTAAAATACCCAAAATCGACTATTTCAGTTGCTCACAGTTGTTTAAAATAAATGAGGAACTAGTCTAACGAGTAGTGTAGAACCCTAATTTACGAAATTGGGAGTGAATGTAGAAGTTGAAAAATTGGAGAGAGAAAAACGGGGAACTTACTTGAAGTACTGGAGCGAGAAGCGGTCGATGGAGCGCCAGAAAGAGCGCCACATGGTGGCGAAGACGGCGGCGACAAGGCTGACTGACCTGAGCGATCAAATTGAAGACGGCTTGGTACGAAGGGAAGGGAAGGGAAGGGAAGTTCTTTCTCGTTGGCTGTTTGGTTGGAAGGGAAGTTCTTCATATTCCTCTCCCTATGCGTTTTCTACTTTTTGCTTTACTTGTTCTCAATGCAACGCGCCAAATTATGTGGACTCACTTTTGAGTACAGCGGTTACGTGGCGTTCGGTCTTATAATGTATTTATAAAATTATAAATTTTTTGGCACATTTACGATGAACTCGATTAATGTAAATTGTTTTCCAAATTGAGTTCTCTAGTTGGTTTCGTAATCGTTTCGGTCTTATAATGTATTTATAAAATTATAAATTTTTTGGCACATTTACGATGAACTCGATTAATGTAAATTGTGTTCCAAATTGAGTTCTCTAGTTGGTTTGGTTTAGATTTCGAATTCCATTATAGCACAGCCTAAAAACATAAGGGTTCAAATTGGTTCATTTTAGGTCTCAAATTAATAGCATAAACAAACTGACTAAGTTCATTTTATAGATCTTACACGTATCAAAGTAATTTTATCCCGTAAATTGAATAGTAGTTAAGATACTTTTTAGCATTATATTTAGAGATAGATTACATCAAATTCAAACATTCCTACGGATTTTGGTTATTGGTGTTACACGATTGAACTTGATATATAACCAAACTATAAATAGGCGATTTAATTCGGTTTAGGAAATTTCAAAGTTCAAATAAGTGGTTGACGTGAGGTCAATATCCGTTATACATTGGGACCAAGGTGGTACTAGGACCACTCAAAGGCAAGAAAACATGCATGTGAAGGTCCTCAGGGACCCTCCTAATAGTTGATACGGATTCTTTTGTGTTCATCAAGTGTTTGATATAATATTTATTAGGTGTATCTCGGCATCACTCTATTAAGTTGGCTCGTGGTTAGCCATATTGGGACAACATAAAAAAATTGAATAAAATAAGTTCATATCAAACGCTTAGTGGGCCCAGAAAAAAAAAAAAAAAAAAAAAAACTCGTACAAATTTTCTGAACCAAATTCAAATCACAAACATACAACTACAAAAGAGAGCACTTTGAGGAAGCTTTTCATATTTGCAAGAAAAGGAAGAAAAAAAATACATGAGGCCATTTGATTCGATTGTGTTGTCCAACCTTCCTCCAAAACCATCGAGGATGTTAGTGGTGGATCGTGTCCGAAAACGATCAGCTAGCTTTGAGTCTGTTTTTCTCGTATCCATTTAACAAAGTCGTCAACGATCAAAGGCCATGCAAGTTCAAGCTTGTATTTGCTAGGATCTTGAAAACTTATCGAATCGTAGAACCAGTAAAAGGACATCCACGGATCCATGGTTAAGACTTTGTAATCACTCTGAATCTTCAGATACTGAGTAAATAACTCAACCTGCGTTGGATATTGACATCCCAAAACAGTATTTAACAACTCGCATATCATGTCTATATCTATGCCTTTCTGTTCCTCCTCCGTGAAACAATATTTGAACGCATACAAACAGAAATCCATGAAGTCTGATAGTTCCCCTCTGACATCTTTATCTAGCTCTGCAAGTGCCTTGTTTAAGTTATCTACTTTGTTTACCCTTAGGGTTTTAAACCCTTCTCGCCATTCTTCTAGGGTTCAAGTATCCCTGCCTTGTTTAATTCATCTTCCATGCAAGCATCAAGTATGATCAACTTCCATTTCTGAACAACGACGTTCGATCCGCTCTGGCTCGATCCATCTGGCCACCTTAATCGATTTTCTGGAATTGTACATTGGTTGTTCATGGCCATCAGAAAGGTTCCGAGCCTGGCCGGGATCCCAATGGGCTTTGTTTTATCCTGACCCTTTCATTTGGGAGAGTCTTGGACTTGGATCTTAACACTTAGCTTGGCTCGTGAATTGGAAGGACCCATTGAGTGCATGCTTTCAGTCTCACCTAAAAAAAAGTTTTGTTCTTTTCTTTTGAGGAGAATGTCTGGATAAGGGATTTTTTAAGTATAAAGAGATTTAGGTTAAATTAAGAAGAAATATGCATTACAAGATATTAGATAGAGAGATTGAAAATGTATTAGTGAACATCAAAAAGCCAATAAACGAAGGAATAAAATGACTGTTTTTATAAGATTTAAAAACAAAAAACAAAAATACGAGGGGCAAATGACTCATATCACATAGTTATTTATAAATCTCTCTCGATGCTTTGCATTGATTGATTCAAATCTCATTAATCTATTGTTATGTGTTTCTTAATAATGTAGCTTACATGTTACTTGGAAATCACTCGTCCAAATTAGACCATAAAAGGCCAATTATTGTGGTTCGAAGGGGGTTGTCTCTAGCTATGGTCAGATTTGTTATGTCCCTATTTTTGTCAGTGGAAAATCTATTTCCTCAATTTATCTATTTATTACAGAGCTAACTAACTAAAATCTTTCGGCTACAGTCAAGAGTACGTCGAAGCATGAATTGACTTAGCAACGTGCACCTTGGTTAACATGCACTAGTGAGTGATTTCCTCCGTCAATAACACCGCTATCATGCACGAAGTGAAGCTTGATAGGAACCCGAGCTAACATCACATAATTTTCGAGAAAAATTAGGCGTTGCACTAATACGAGTTCAACTACAATAGAGGGCATATAAGAATTGGAAAATGTGATGTCGCCATAACATTAAAGTGTTATTTCCTTTAATTAAGAGAGCATAAATCAGGCCTAATTAGAATGGGCATTTCCTTCTGTTAGATTACGCCAAATATCCATGAAGAGCATAAAACTTACTCAATCACCTTGATTAAGTAAAGATAAGATGGTCAACGTTCGCCATCATTTTCATGATTTCCCTCACGGCATTTAGGTTTACATAAGCCTTGCTAATTTTCTAGCTTTTGACTTTCTTCATCAATCCATTCATTGTCAGCTTGTATGAGAAGTTATCAACCAATATATATAAATGAAACGCGAAAACTGTAGTTACTCTACAATGTTATGGTGCACGGCATGCATCGAACAATCGAGGGCCAAGATCTTTTTTATTCTATCTGGTCAAAAAGTCTAGGCAAAAATGTAAAATTATGTCGGGCATGCAGTTCCATCCCAAGTAGAAAAAATTATTTAATATAATACTACAACTTTGCCGTGTGACGTTACTAATTCACTCATGTTGTATATAGGAGTGAAAAATGAGTTTACAACTTCTACTAACATACAGTAGTTAATTTCTCACCACGCTGAAAACTGAAGCTACCAATATGGGAAAATTAACTTGTAAGTTTGTATATATAACTTCTATGATATTTCCGTGAGTTTTACCTTATTTGTAGCTCCAACTTATCTAAACAGTCACTGAAACTTGCAGCATCGGGGTCCCAATATATCACGCGACAAAATTGTAAGGAACTGTATATGCCTAGCTAGTTTGTTCTCTTGTACATCACGAGCCGGTTAGAAGTAAACTTTTTTGTCCAAGAACTAACTTTCTGGGAGATTCTGTGCCGTTGACAAGCGTGTAACTGAGAGTATTATTGCACATTAGGAAGGTATTGTACATAGAATATAATGTATGTGGTAGTAAATTTCCGTCGTTTTTAGTTTAGGGCTTAAGTGTGTAACAAAAAAAACTTACCAGAAATTAGTGGAGATGAGATATTTATAGGTATGTGGCAAGGGTTTTGCCCTACACAAGTCAGCATCCCATTAGCCAAGGTGTGTCATCCGTAGGATGGATGAAAAAAGAATAATCAAAAGCTATTAATTATTAGATAATATCTTGGGATATTCTTGTAAGTATCCTTAATTAGATATGACAAGGATTTTTTACTTGTTTGGGTTGATTTTCAATTAGAAAAATATTAAAGATATGATTAATTCTATTTTTAATAGACTTTTCCTCCTTACCATGAGTAGGCAAGCTTGGTTGTGTCGTAGAACCTCCAGGGATGTTTGGATTGCGAGTGAATATTTGAGGGCACTGGATTTAACGAGGGCATCTTGTCTTCTTCAAGAAAATGATCTATTGGTTGTCTCTAAAATTTTTGAAATTATTTTTTACTCCACAATATATATTGTACGTATGATCGTGTCTGTGGATGTAAATTTCTTCCTCCTTATTCTTGAACAAAATTGCACCTACAAAACAAATAACATCTTAGGCCAAGGCCAAGAGCCTCACACGCTGACGATAAATGAGGAGGGCTTTGGCCGAAGAACCTCTGATGCCCTCAAAATTCTAACTTTTGCATCGGAAGTTCTTTGGCCAAAGCCCCCCCTCCATTCATTGTGGGCGCGTGAGGCTCTTGGCCTTGACTTAAGGTGTTATTTATTTTGTAGGTGCAATTTTGTCCAAAAATAAGGAGAAAGAAATTTACATCCATAGTGACTTTGATTACTTATTACATTAGTTTTGAGTTAAATGTTTTCATTTTACATGCTACATTCTTCAATGCATGCGTGAATCGATCAACCGACATAAAACGTAAAACATAATCCAATTTAAAATCAAAGTGGTTTGGTTATGGAGGACATCATATTATGTATAGTTTGACTAATGCGACAAGAAAAGACTTAATATCAAACCTTCCTTTCATGACATGAAAAAAGTGAACATACCATATACCACTAGGCAGGAATAAAGCAGCCCACAGAACACTTTCTTTGAAAAATAATGGCCGGTGAGTAGAGATTCCAAAAGAAAACCGAAGGCCCTTTGGTGACTCATTTCTTTTATTCTTATCGAATCACATGCATCTCTTTCAATCTTCAAATATCTCACTTATCCTCCACGACAAGAAGTTGAAGAAACCTAATTTTTCTATCCTTACGGGACTTGGTTTTTTATTTTGGTTATAAATAGACGAAATGAGAGAAAAAGTTTGTCAAAGATTGAAGTGGAACATGATCAATGTATCATTTTATTTATTTTCTTTACTTATGTCAGACAAGGAAAGTGAAAATATAAGAAGAGAGGAGCGGGAAACTCGTATTATTACATTCTGCTTTTATCTTTGTTGTTGCAGTGGTATGATAACTCTATTTATAGAGATTTTCACCCGACATCTCTTTTAAATGCATGTAGAAAATTTACACACCAAAATAGTAAAAACCAAACTTCTACTATTTAAGCCATGCATTTTTTACTTCTATTCTTCCATCTTTCATCCTCAGCCACATGTTGTTTTATGTAGGCATTCACACCCATTTCACAACACTTTGGTATTTTTTTTATATGGGATGGGAATTTTTCTCTGCTTTAATTTTATGTATTCTGTTAGCTGAAGTAGGACCTTCTCCATATGAGTAAGGTTTTAACCTTATGACATGAGCATTGCACCACTATGTTCACAACACTCTTTCCTTGAAATCAGGCCAAGGAAATCTTTCTTTGTTGCTTGTGTGTCTAGCTAGCCGCATTTTGCAATTTCTTAGAAAATCAGGAGAAAGTTTGAAGGAAAACGATTTGCACACTTTTTTTTCCCTACACACTTATTTATTGTTTTACCATTAGGCTGAATAAGTCAGAGGAGAATCAATAGAAAAATAAATAAATAAATGTGTGCAGATGGAAAAAAAATAGGTGTGTGAAAAAAAGCTAGCCAAGTTTTGCATCCATTAGACTTTTATTCACTTAACACTACGATCTAATGGTACTTTAAGAATCTAAAAAAAAAAAAAAAAAAAAAAAGCTTGGAAGTCTTCAAAAACCTAATTTCAAAATTTTCCTAAAGCGCTATAACTTATAAGTTTATAACATTCACTCCCATTCATCCAAGTGGTGCAGTGTTCTTATTAGCACTTGAGAAAAAGACTACCCACCAAAACGGTGGAAGAAATCATATGAGAAATGTCATAAAATCTGACCTTTACCTTATGAGCAGTAATCATATACACACGTATTACTGTAAAAACTTCCAGCACTAGCGAAGGACATGCAGTGGATGAGAAATAGATGGCTACGATCATCCTCCTCATATATCAAACAATAATTTGACCCACTCTGCTCAGCTTCCTCGAATTGTTGTGGTCCTAAGCTACTTATCCATTCATGATCCATCTGTTTTCTTCCTTGAGGAGTTAAGCCTAATAAACCAGTATGGGGTTCCACCCTGGACTGGTTATTTTTGGGGACCTCAATGGCTCAAATCATCAAATGCTTGCACATGAATTATTGGTGCAATATACAACTGTACATGTACGTTTAATGTGGGAAAGATTTTAAAGTTGGTGCAACAAACACTTATATTGATAGATTGTGAATTTAGACGCAGCAACAAAATATAAAAAAGCAATATGATCGATAGTCTAGAATCACAGTACAATTTAAGTATCTTATGTTGCATTTTGTAGTGTTTGAGCAGTTCATATTGTTAGTCTTCCTTATAGTGTCTTTTTAACGATATAGCCTAAAAGTTCATCAAGACCTTGAAAGTCCCTTATCCAAACATAGTTGAGACTATCATATAAAATATCTCAATTCACCTCCTTTTACCTAATTGGAGAGTTCAAATTTTGTACATTCATTTTGTGTGTGACCTCTCTGCAACATCTATCATTGATTGACACATCTTAAGTTTATAGACAACAGAGTTCGAATTAAATTTATGAACACATGTCAATAGAGGCCACACACAAAATAAATGCAAAAGATTTAAACTCCTAATCGAATTATCATTAAAATCTAACTTAGGGTAATATATATTTCTTTTGTTCAACTAATGAAGTTAATGTTTTAGTTACATCCTACATGTGACTTTCACAAAAGTTGTGGGCGGTGCTCACGTATGTATGCAGCTGATTAACTTTAAAACTCTCACCTAAAAGACGACAGCAGATTTGCCAACTGTGGAGCTGAGATAAAAGGTTGCACCAGCCGGTGATCTAGGGACACCAAGCATGTGCCAATCTACTTGTCTAGCTTAGCATAATTACACGTCTTTGTTCTTTAATGTAATTAGGGTTTTGTAGCTTAATGTAATGAAATTTGAAGTGACGAATTTATCAGTACCATGTACTCACCAGCTATGAACGAAGCTAGAAATTTTCTTTAGTAGAGGTACCGTAACTTCTAGTTATACTTGACAAAAATAAAGCATCATAAATCATAATAATAGCATCTATAATTTCATTACCTTTTCTTTTTTCTCAAACTTCATTAAACTACCACTTCTACGATTTTATTTACAATTATGGGTTGAGAATATAAACTAAAATTATGATAAATTCAAGTTACATGTTTTTTTTTTAAATTAAAAAAAGCAGAAATAATATGACCAATATATTATTGCATCGATAATTACCATAATTTTTTCCCTCACAAAACTTAAAAAAAAACAGCTACTCCCAATGGGCCTTAGCTACCTCCGTCCATACTGCCAAGATTAAATGCTACTAAAATATTGACTGCTAAATGAAAATAGCATTACAAGGTGTACTTTTGCATATTATTAATGGTTATTTAACAACGACTACTAAAATCAATCACTAAACTATCTCTATCAAAATCAAAAAGGGTCTTTGTTTCCATGAGGAAAAGGAAAAGTAATGCGTATTTCGTAATTTTTTTCGAAGGGTTTAGTCAAAACATTGTTACAAATTCATATACTTTAAAAAAAATCTAGTTATGTTATGTTTAACCGTAAAAATGAGCTTTTATGGGACATTTTTCTGAAAAATTAAAAAACTAGAGATTCATCCTCCTCAAACTATGCAAAGCATAATTTAACATGAATATAACTTCAGAATTTATCTTAGATTTAAATTTAGTAGAGATATTACTAAAATAAATACAACGTAAAAAAACAAAATACAAACGTAAAATATATAATATGATCTAACACCGTTACGTAAATCATATAGAACATCTAATAGAAGAAGGTTCCATAAAAAAAGTGGGGCAGGTAAAGTCTGCCTTCCACATAGTACAAAGTGAGTTGGCATTAATGCAGATTGAACTACTAATTTATGCTCAATTTCTGCAATTGATTAAATAAATTAATACATATTCATACGTTGAATAATTCAATTAGCAAAACAAATCGAAACTTCTTCCCCAGCGTGAAAAATTATCACTAATCTATAAAAACACACAATAATTAACCTCCCTAAAATCTACCCAACTTGTCATCGTCGTTTCAAGTCACTGCCCAAAAACTTGTTTTGCGCTTCTTATTTTCTTTCCTATGTAATAGGAGATCAACTTATATGGATCAGGACGTCACAATGACATGGATATCAGTAGCTAGCGTTTGACTCCGTTCCAAGTAAGTCGTTTTAATGTGACGGGGCCTCTTCATTTACAACTCTGTTTCCGGAACCCAAACCTCTCACGCTCCAAATCATACTCCACGAAGAAATTCTGCTGCTGATAGTTCCCCAAAATAATCGCAGGTCCACCATTGCCCCCTGGACCAACAACCCCATCAGTAACAATCGTCAAGCACACAACGCCGGAACTCGAAACCAGCGAGAAATAGTTCGTCAATGGTAGCTCCATCTTAGCACCTCCTTTGAACTGGAAAACCAAGTCCGGAAACTCCAATTTCTCCTCCCTTGAAATATCAAAACAGGGACTCAATCCCGTCCTGTTTTCCAAGTCCTTAGCTCTCGTGTAATTCGCCATCTGTAACTCAAACTCTTTCGCAACGGCTTCGAAAACAGGCTTCTCCATGAACGTGAAGGTCGATCCGGAATCCACGATCGTCCCGCCATTGCCGTGGGCTCCGGGGACGAGAAACTTGTACGGAATATTGACGTGCTTCTTGCCTACGATGATTTTTCTGAGCATGATATAGTAGTACTCGCGAAATGCAGAGTTTGGAGAACCTGGGTTTTTCTGAAACGGCGTGTAGATCGAGCTCTGAGCTTTCGTTTCGTTTTTTTGGGCTGAAGAAATGGTGCCAGTATACAGAACAAGGTCGCTGCTTTGCGAGGTGTCGTCGAATTTGTGGGAGACTAAGCAGTAAGAGAATTTGGAAAGCCCCATTTGGGCAGGAAGGGATTGAGGTCCGCGGCCGAATCCGGCGATTCCGGCGGGCTGGCGGCTGGAGAAGACGGAGCAGCCGACGAGAAAATCAGGGACAATTTTCTCGGGAAAATTTAGTGACTCGGAAAGTAAAATCCCAGCCGTCGTGCCCGAACCGTACTGGAGTATGTACGCTGGGCAGGCTTGGGAGCAGTTTTGGGTAGTTGAGTCGTTGCAATTCTGGCATTTGGATTGGACTTCGGGGCCGAAAATCCAAGCGCATTTGGGGTTTTTGCAGCCGACGATTTTGGAGGAGGAGGAGAGTTTGGGGATGAACGCTGGAATTTTTGAGGGGTCGATGTTTGGGAACTGGCATTTGGAGCAGGTGTAGCGTTTGGTGCAGGGGAACCAAACGAGGCTGCTGCCGGTGTCCATGATGAAAGGGGAGGTTTGCGGCGGCGTGCCGAAGTGGAGGGAGACGGAGTAGCCGCCGTAGCTGTGGGGGAAGAGGGGGACTTTGGTCGAGGGAGAAGGGTGGGAGGATTTTTTGGGGTTTTTAATGTGGCGGGCTCGGGAGACGGAGGCGGTGGCATGGAAGTTGAGGGATTGGAGTAGATCGGTGGACGGTGGTTTGGGGAATGGGGAAAGAGGGATGGTGAGTTTGGATGAGAGAGAAGGGAGGAGGAGAGAGAGGAGAGTGGTGAGAGAGAGGAGGAGGGAGGTGGGAGTTGCCATTGGAGCAAGAGTTGGTACTTTTCCGAGGGTTTGGTTTTGGTGAGCTTCTTTATAGTGAAAGCAAGTAGAAAGAGGAGAATCAAGTTCGATTTGGGCAACACAAACTGCCCTTTTGTTGCACATAAATTAACAGTAAATGCCACTACTCGGATTTCTTTGCTTGGGTAAAATTCCGAATGCATTAACTATTGACAAATCATTCATACACAGTGTAAGTGTAAAATAAAAGACGAAAAAAAAGGTAGCACATCACTACTAAGAATTGACCTAGAGACGACGACTTCTAAGTACAGACATGGGGACAATCAGTCACACAGACCCACAGTTAGTCTCTTGGAGGCTGACTACAGTTATTGAAGACATTAGATGGATCGCATTCTCTTTTACACATATTTCTTGGAGCTATATATTTTTGGGTAAGTGAATTTCTTAGCTGATGCAACTACTGGTATTGATTATTTTGTTGAGGACATTTATAACTGAGATAGGTCACTACTTGTAGCGACCCATCCTGCTTTTATATTTCATTGTATTGACATGAGCTATAAAATCAAAATGTATATGATATTGGATATTTATGTATTTTTATACCAGTAGAATTATAGTGTAATCTCCACTACATAAACAATTCTAGCACTTTAAACTTTCCTTAGGCTAGAAGCCTTTAACCAAGAAAGATGAAGAAAAAAAGACACTTGAAAAGTTGTGATAATCTTGAACTTTAAGCTCTCTTTACCAAAATTTTGTTAGCAAAAGAAAGCACTTTGTGGCTTGCCTCCATCAAACTTCCTTCTCCCTTTGTTATAGTTTTTTAATTTTGGTAAAACTTGCTCATTTGATATTTCAATTTACATAATTTTTTTTTTTTAACAAACGATATTCTCCAATCAGGGGTAATGGGGTGGGCTAAGTCTCACAATAGGTTAGGAATAATGTGATTCAATTTTATCTTTGACGAGAATCAAATCTAAGACCTCTCACTTACAAGTAAAAAATAATATCACTATATCATAGTACTAAATGACGATTTGCATAATTATTAGCTAAAAAGCCACAACATACGGTCGGAATGGAAATTATTGGGACAGCTTGGCATGAAAGGAATCTTGTTCTTGATGGGGGCATAAGGTCGGGTACCCTTGTAAAAACACTGAAATTCCATCTCCAATTTTACGGCGTTGAAAATGATAACAAAACGACGTCGAAAAGTCTCGGGTGAAAACAAAGCAAAACTTGTAGCCGTTGAAGTCTTTGACTCTCGTTACCCTATTCTGGCACGCGGTATATCTGTATGATTACCGTTAACAAACACGTACGGCGTGGCGCTAGTGCAGAGAAGCTGATGATCTGCTGCTTCCGTGATCACCAAACAACAGGCGGGGGTGGGACCTGGAGAAGCATCATCGCTGTGATGCGTTTGGTGTCGGAGAGAAAAAAAATTCTGTAATCATGATCGTTCATCGTACATTGTGCAGTCAGTTTTTATTAAGTACTATTTATATTTAATTTTAAATTTTAAATTTTAAATGATTTCTGACCGCACAATATATGATAAACGTATATAATTGCGGGACTTCTCGGATCCCCAGAAGTTAGAGATCTCTTGTTAGAGATCTCTTGGTGTAGCGAAACGGAAATCAACGGCAACAGGAGTTACAGTACACGTGAAAGAATAATGGGAGCATAGTGGTGTCACCCTCAAACAACTTTCATTTTTTATTTATTAATATATTCTTTGTATTTTGATCTTACTGTTGAGAAAAACTCGTGTAGAGCTTGGTTTATCGTTGAATTTTGGTGAGTGGATGCCGATTTGGTTTAAAACTCGCAACTAGTATCTTTTCTACTAATTAACGATAAATTAATTAGAAAAATCGTCTACTACTAATTCATATACGCCATGAAACTCATATCCCACTAGCAAGCCAAGCCACAAGAGCTTTGTCGCATATGTATGAAAAACATTTTCTGTTTTTATTTATTTATTTATTTATTAAATCCATAGATTTAAGAACTTAAAAAGAAGTCACTAAGCCCTTTGTTTTCCTGAAAAAAAATCACTAAAACATTTGTGGTAATTTTATATACGGGTATAAAAATATATTTTAAATCAAATTGATGAATATCCAGATACGAAAAATTGGGTCCATGAAGAACCACTCTTGCTCAAAATTATCTTCCGCCCACCACTCAATTGAACAATCAAACCCACATTGTGCAAGTTGTTTGTGACAATTGACAAAAACACAAAGCATGGCAATGACATGGACTCCTCACCTCCAGAACTCCTAACATCACCAGCTCTCTCATGATTAATCATTTGACTCTCAAACTCTTGTGCTACTGCTGACACATTGAAAAGAGACTCCTCGATCCATGAATGTAAAGGTTGCTCCAGTGTCAATTACAGTCCCACCATTTCCATCATATATTCAGGTGTTGGAAAAGTTGATTAGTTAGTTGCTTGTTACACTCAAGGAGTGGAGTAATAATGGATTGCAAGCTTACTATTACTATTTCCGATATTCGAACCTAAAATATCTCATTTGTAAATGAAAAGGAATATCACTAGATCGTATTATTTAGTGGTTTGTTTGTTATTACGTTAGGAACTTAGGGTATTTTTGGTATTTTATGTCTTAGGGTTTTCTTGTAGGATAAGACTTTGAATTTCTTGCCTATTGGGATTAGGGTTAGTTCTTCATAAAAATGATGTTTTGTAACTTTGGAGGATAAAGTTTAATAAAATGTAATATCTGAGGGTAAAGTAGCCTTGGCATTTTGTAGTGTTTCAGTGTTTCTAGTTAATTAAGTATTATTCGTAATTTTATAATATGTTTATTCTGTGTAGTCTGATTTTCAACTTGATATCAAAGACAAGTTGTTGTATGCCGGGATACTACATCTGCCCAAATGTCTAAAAATCTAAGTGTCATTTGTCTATTTGAATCCGCATCTACCATCTGAATCTAGATTATGGTTTAGTTTTTTATAAATAGGATGCTATATGATGATTGACTATCGCCGCATAAGCTTTGTTTTCTTCCCGTGCAAGTTTTACATTGTCATATTCTGAAAAATTAGAACCTCAATTCCTCCAAACATTAAGACCCAATTGGGATGTCCATGAGCTGGCTCACTACCAAACACAGCAAGCCCAGCAGGTTGTTGGTATGAAAAACTGGAGGAACCCACAAGAAAACTAGTCACATTCCTCTAGGGTTTCCAAAATTAAATTCCCAATTGTTGTCCAAGAAGCAAAGACATAATTATAAGATGAACATGTTCCACCAAGTCCACATTTTGGTCTGACATTTGGGCTTATGATCTGACTGCATTGTTTGTCAGTGCGCAACGACGTTTTGAACAATCTATTGGTCATGATACAAATTTGACGATCGATTGGGCCGTATTTGTTTGTTTGGTTTATTTGCAATATGATAAGGTTTATGTTGTAAGTCAGCCAAAAAGCCCATGACAAAAATGGGGATCATACAACAAATAACTGTGCATGGGCCATTACATGTTTTACTAGTGGGGCCCATTATAGTAATCATTTATTCTGTTTTTTTTTTCTTTTTTATGAGAGGACTTACATGACATGAGTATCTACTATGATAGTGTTCCGTGCTAATAAAATAAAGACAATGATAAAACTTTGTCTACATGTTCTTATTATGTTGGACGAGATAATATGTGGCTATGCACTCATGACATGTAAGTTGTTCTCCTTTTGAGGGCATATAGCAATAGTAGTAATACTTTTTGATTAGGTGTAACTTTCTTTCATTGATTTAATAAATCTTCCATCGTATTGTTGAGAAACTTTTATAGGTATCGGGAATACAAAATACGTGGTATATCATTTTCACGTGTTATGTAGGCGATATTATACTATTAATGTTATGACACGTGGTATTACTAATCTCTTGTTATGACACATACATTTATTTACTAATATCATATTGGAGGCAACAAGATAACTTGTTTTCACATTGAATGATTTGTCTGGATGGTTGAATTCTTCTTTTGTAGAAATTTATCGTACTCTTTACAAAAAATAAAGCCCTGTGGGTGGGTAACCATTTGTTGTCGACTCGGACCAGGCCATCTTATTTCGCTGGAAAACGCATTTCGCGTTAGCAAAGTTAGACATATCTCTTTAGTGGTTAATCAAAATACAAGATGGTTAACTACATTTTCTACTTCATACGCCTGTTAACCTCTAGTGAAAAGACGGAAGAAGAGGGTAACACTGATTCAATAGAGTCTAGAGATCCTATAGGGCCCAATAGAGAGTTGTGAGACTTTTTTGGATGATCTTATCTTTTCATGACAAAAGACATCACTTGTAACAAGGTTATAGCTCTTATGATACGTTATAAATCGCTTATCATATCCCTGATGTGTATATGTCAAAGAAACATACACTGAATTAGTTTTCATATCATTTAGCATATAAAAAACAATAAACTATAAACCTACAACAAAGCCATGTGTTGTATTGCAGAAACATGTTATTTTCCCTTTGAGTATTGTTGAAATGATCAAGATTCAGTATCTCCTTGGCCACTAAAAGGGAGCTGGATTGTCTGCTTTTCCCATCCCATACTCTTCCCATCCTCTTCTATTTCTGCGGTCACGATTAAGCCACATGAATATTTTATATTGATTTTTTTATAGAAATAATAAGACAAAAAGTAATAGAAATATAAAATATTGATGTAGCTTAACCGTGACCACAGAAATAAAAGGGGATGAGAAGAGTATGAGATAGGGAGGGCATACAATCCAGGTCCCACTAAAAGTGTGGCGCCAATTAATGCATGTCCAAGAACATTATTCACATGCTCTTTCTCACATTTCCTTCATAGTCCAAATATGTGGGTGTATATATTATATACTTTTAAATATATGTTATGGATCGAGTTCGATAGAGTAGCTTTGGTTAGACGTATAATGTATGCGACATATACAATCGAATCTTTTATACACATAAAGTACTTTAGCTTAGGTTTCCCCGACCACTAAGTTTAAGACATTGACATGTTTAGCTAATTAAGAACACTGATCATGTATTTGTATGTGGTCCAGTATCTTTGTGAACAGAATATTGAATTTCACGTACTTGCTTTCAAAATTCGTCTTTCTTCTAGATTATTGTAATGATGTCGAAGCATATCCCTTACACTTAATAATAATAGATTACTAAAAAAAAAATACTGGTCATGTATATATTGAGGCAGCTGTGTTCTCAGCCTCTCAATAAGAATACTTAAACTGGAATCTTTTCTATAAAACTGATAAAGCATCGCTTTTTGATCGATGAAGCTAAAACTCTAATGGTGATCCCGAAATTATTTATTTATTTACAGCATATCTTTCGATCATCTAATGCGTGTTTGAAATCCTGAAGTTGAGTGTTTAAATAGTTGATGTTTGTCAAAATTTAATAGTGGAGGAAAGAGATTATTCCAAATCATAGCATATGTCACTATATCTTTGTTAGTGTAAACGTATCTTGATGGGCGATTTCGCTTGGTTCTAAATCAATTCATCACTTTAAACTATTTATGTTAGTTCATTTTTAATTAATCAATTAAAGTATATAAAACTATGTCAAACTTACAAACTTCTGGGCACAGAGTGGGAGTAACGTTTGTGAATAAGTACAAAAACTAACATTGCGTAACTGCATATTGATTAGGTCTATTTTTTTCAATTATTATGTATTACATGCAAACCCAATTTTATATATATATATATATATATATATAAATTAATGTAGAATATCGTTTTGTAATAAAAGACAATAATCAATGTATAGAAAATTACATTTTCTTTTTGGAAATAATCACGCAATAAGTCTCATATATCGACAGACATAAAAACGTAGTTGCATATTTTTTTTTTTTCAAAGAGTAGAATATTATTAGATACGAATTGAAACGTTTACATCAAAAGCCAAAGCATTAAACATCCACTCCGGTTCAAATCAATCCCATATATGACAACCCCCCATATGTGTGACATAATTCGCCACCAAATGCGTAGCCCCATTATAAGCACGAGGAGTGAAATGAAATTCAACGGAACTAAATTGCTGCTTAATATGTAGAATGTCCCATAAAGCACCTTCCATGATAGCCTTCAGTTGTAGTATACCATTTAACATATCCACCTGCACCTTTGAATCAGTTTCTAGTTGAACTATCCCCTTTCCCCACATAAGCCAACAAAGCCACCCTCACCGCTTCCACTTCCACCATCAAACTAGATTCAAATAAAACATTCCCACTTCTCCAGCTCCTTGAAAAATCCTTGCAAAATCTCTAGCAACCCACCCAAATCCACCCTTTCCCATTTGATTGTACCAAGCTCCATCACAGTTGACTTTAATTGGTTGAAATGGAGGCTTCACCCATCTCTCCTGTACCGCCCCCTACCTGGCGTTGTTGGCAAACTTGCTTCACTTGCTCCCCTCCACATTTCTCGAGCTCATTCTATTGGCGCTACAGAAGCTCCAATGCAACTCTAGGCTCCATGATGGTTTTCTCAAATACCACACTGTTTTTACACTTCTAGATAGGCCACAAACCACACACCACCCATCGCATAAGTTTTTCTGCCTCCACCTCCTCACCATATTTCTTGCACAACCATTTCCAACATTCCAAAAAATCCCCACCTTCAACCGATAGCATATCCAGTTGTAGTGGCGAGCCAAACAAAAAACTCCTAGCAAACGAACATTTGAAAAATAAGTGTACCTGCGTCTCCATGTCTTCCCCACAATGTGGACAACTAGTCTCCAATCGAACACACCTGGAGTTGCAAATTAGTTCGAACAACAAGGATATTTTTAAAACCCTTCCAAATAAAATGACAAAGCTTGGGAGGAACCTGCAACTGCCACAATGCCAACCATATAGGGTCTTTTATATGATCCCCACTTGATTGACCTACACCCTTCCGCCCAAGCTCACCATTTCGGTTCATCTCCTGAGCAACCATATAATCCGATTTGACCGAATACATCCCATTATGGGTATAGTGTCAAATAATTCGATCATGACACCCAAATCGACTTAACGAAAAACTTAAAATAATGCGGGCTTCTTCATTATTGAAACATCGTTGAACAACGTCCATCTTCCATTTACCTTCAAGGGCCACTAACTCCTTAACCATTTGTGGCATATCCACAAACCATGATATAGGGATAAAAGTTAGCGGAATAAGCAACCAGGGTCCTTCACAATCCGAATACTTCGACCATCCCCAACCTGCCATCGTATTCCTCTTTTCAAAAAATTTCGCCCCTGCAGAATATCTTTTCAACCCTAAGAAGTACCTCGTCCCATTGATGCATTAAAAAAAAAAAAAGAGGAATGGTAGTATTTCGCTCTAAGAACTTTTGCCAGAAGAGAGTCCAGATCACAGATAGTACGCCATCCAACCTTCGCAAGCATGGCTAAGTTAAAAGAAATAATTTCCTTGAAACCAAGCCCTCCAAATGCTTTCCTTTTCCCTAATTTACTCCAAGCCATCCAATGAACCCCCTTCTGTGTTTTTTGGTCCCTCCACCAAAATCAGGTAATTACTTGTTCAATTTCCTTTGCCAACTGAATGGGTAACTGGAAACAGGACATTGTATAATTAGGTAAACCAGCCGCTACACTTTTAAGGAGTACCTTTTTCCCAGCAACCGATAGAAACTGTTCCGCTCATCCATTAATTCTCTCCTCTAACCTATTTCATATATCTTCAAACACTTCATTTTTCGAGCCCCCAAAATCCGCTTGGATACCCAAGTACTTCCCAAAGTTCTCCTGATATTTAATCCCCAACACCTCCGATAACCGGACCCTCAATGCATGTGGACAACTAGAACTAAAATATGCCGAACTTTTCTCCAAATTAACGAATTTCCCTGACCCCTCAGCATATTTTTGAAGCACACCATCTACATGTATCACCTCCGATCCCATAGCTTGACAAAAGAGCACCAAGTCATCCTTAAAAAAATACATGGAAAAGGGGTTCAGCAACATGGCTGATAGTTATCCCCCTAAGCGCCCAACCCTATCTTCATTTTGAATTAGGGCGGAAAGGCCTTTGACACAAATTAAAAATAGAAACGGCAATAAAGAATCCCCTTGACAAAGTTCTTTACATGGTGTGATGTAACTCGTAGCTTCCCCATTTACAACCACACTATATGAAACTGTTTGCACACACTCCATCACCCACTGACAAAAAACCCCATCAAATCCCAATTTATGCAAAATAACATTTAAAAACGTCCATTCAACACAGTCATAGGTTTTAACCATATCCAATTTTAATGCTGTTGATGCACAAAATCGGTGAAGACTTTGGAACAACATAAAGTGTCCAGTTTGTGATCTTCACTCAGTTGCTCCAGTCACCTAGTGATGATGATGTGTAAAGAGATAGAGATAAGGAAGCAAACACAAGATGTACGTGGTTCACCCTAAGTTTGGCTATGTCCATGGAGTAGAGAAGTTCTCATTAATAGTGAAAGGTTTACGCAAATACATACGTTCAAGCATAATCATCATCAGTGAGTTCTAATTACTAGTTTAAGTACAATGATGACATTATAAATTAACTGTAGCAGAATGGTCTTTTTTTATAGTTAAGAAGGGTCTCCAGCTTTTGTCCGCGATCAATGTGGGACTCTATGAGCTTTATTCTGACGTTGACATATATCATGTTGTGATTGGTCTCCTGGTTGGAGGGAAACTCTTGTGCTTCAGCAGGGGTGCCTCAGCATGAACCCTCTTAGTGGGTACTTGAAGGTATGACGTTGACCGTGCTTGGTAGTTTCGGGATTGGTCAAGTATGATACAAACAAACGCCATGAAATTGATATCATCATCATTCCCTTGCTTCATGGAGTGTAGCAATTTGTGAACCACCAGTATATTATCAGAAATTTGTCTCCCTGCCACAAACGCCGACTAATTCTGGCTAATTACCTTAGGGACTACTTTCTTTAATCAGTTCGTCAGAACCTTTGGAATAATCTTATACATCACATTACATAAGGATATCAGCCGAAATTGGGACATTTTCCTTAGATTGTCTTCTTTTGGAATAAGCACAATATATGTATTGTTAACTCTTTTAGCATCCGCCCGGTTTGAAAGAATGATTTAACCATATCTAGCACCACACCATCCACCGTTTCCTAATGATGATGAAAGACCCCGACAATAAACCCATCTGGACTCGGTGATTTAGTTGGTTGCATTTGATAGATAGCATTCTCAATCTCTGTATCAGTCACCTGAGCAATCAACAAATTGTTCTCCATCCTTCCTACCCTACTCAGCACACACAGGATAATCTCTATAAAGTTGGTTGATCTAGTCGTGGAGAACAAAGATTGAAAGTACTGAACTGCAATACCTTGAATATGCAGTCGGTTTATACACCAAGTTATGTGCACCTCCTCTAACCCTCAAATGGTATTTCTCCATTTCCGTTTCATAGTCTGAGCATGAAAAACCTCGTATTTTTATCGCCTTCTTGCAACCACTAGACTCTAGACTTCGTACGCCAACAAGTTTCTTTGTTTTTGATTGCCCATGTAAGATCTGCTTCCATCTCTCGAATCTATGGCCTATCAAAAAATGGTTGCTGATATGCATTTCGAAGTTCTTCCTACAAATTTCCTTTTGTTCATTCCGCCCAGCCTTTTTTGGTCACATTAGTAAACCATGCTTGACCTTTTTCAAATTAGTCACCAACATATGGGTAGAAGACCCACCATGATCACTTCCCCACCCATTTCGCACCACCTCACCACATTGCTTATCCTGATTCCATCATGGATCATACATAAATTGTCTCTTCTTCCAAGGTTGGACCACCTCTGTCGAAAGTATTAGCATCGCATGGTTATACCCTTCCAGCACTACATGCTTGACAATGACATTTGGATAATAACTCACCCACTCATTTGTAGCTTAGTGCCCGATCAATTCTCTCTTGAATAAAACCCTTATCACGTCTGTTCTGCCACGTGTAAGGGTAACCTTCAAAACCCAAATCCAACAAACGTGTATTTCTTACAAAATTCTAAAAAGACCTCATGCTTGCAGCCGTCCAAATATTACCCATTTCCTTTTCAGAATCTGATAATAAATCATTAAAATCACCCATCAAAAGACATGGTTCCGGATAATTAGCTATACGTTCAGTTAATACACCCAATTATTGTGCCCTTTTACAATCATTCGTACTTGCATAAAAAACCACAAGCTGCCACTTACAATGGCGAACCATATCTTCAATCAACAATTCAATAAAAAAAATCCCCATATTTGACCAACGCCACATCTTTTGCATCTCTCCACAATAAACACATACCACCTGCAATTCCCCTAGGTTCAATAGCATGCATACACGACATTCCGAGCCTTCGCTTTAAATAACGGTATATTTTACTATGATTCTTAGTTTCCATTACACTACCTCGGGGCAGTGGAACCGATTTTGCTTCAGGAGATCGTCAACTATTAGGTCCCCCCTGATACCCTGATAATTCCAACATAAGATACTCATTATGATCATGGAAACCCCTCGTAGGCGGCCTCCGCTTAGTCCATTCTAGTCTTTGGGTTCTTCTTCACATGGTACAAACCTTCATCAACTATCTCCACATTCTGATCATCCTCTTCACGGCTCTTCTTAGCTCCCTCTCTCGTAACTGCCTCAATTATGGGTAACAAGTTAAAAAGATTGGAGTCTTGGGACAACAACCTGTCCCCTATACCTGCACCCACCATATCCATCTCTGGTAATATAACTGATCGATCATCTTGCTCCATCACAATGTAAATGTTTAAATCGATGCCATGGCTAGGTTGCACAACCTCACTCTTCACTTCTGCAACCACCCTATTCTGGATAATCCTCTAATATTATCGGCCTCAAGCGCAATCAAGCCTCATAGTCCAATAAGTCCAGCATTGAATGCTCTCTCGCGTTCCAACCTTTGGCGCTCCTTCTCCTCCGCGTCCCTAGCTCGATATTCTTGTTGAACAAATCCAGCACCATCAGACTGTCACCTTTAAGATGATGATACAGTCGGCCCATTCTACCTATTTGATCTTTATACATGTCACCCAACCCCTGCCTCAACTGGTGCCCTCTTCCCGCTAACCAATTTCCCCACAAATCAAACTTCATATCAAGTCCATTGAACGCATACATAGCCTTCATATCCTTTGTCGTTGCCATCTCACCAAGTGTTTCCTCCTTACACCACTGAGTAACATGCCCAATTTTTCCAAAAATAAGGCAATAATTAGGCAGCCCCTCATAACAGAAGTCAATCCATATCTCCTCATCATCAGGAAACTCCACATTTGTTCCTCATATAAGAAGCTCTCAGGCATTGAAGAAAAGCTTCACCCATAAGAATCTTCCAATGCAATCTCGACCATTATCTTTGTCCACCTTGATCACTTTACCAATCAAACCCCCTATTGCAGAGGCAACTGCCTTCTTCATATTCAATGGGGGAACATTATGTAATTGCACCCACATCGTGGCAAGATAAAGAGCCTCCACCCATCTACCATAGCGAGCACCATCCATTACCAGTACCATGTCATCTTGAAACAACCATGGCTTGTCCACCTCTAAAACCCTGCTCATGTCTCGACGTCTAACGAAAAAAGCCATAAACTGAGCCTCACCCAAAGCCTTAATTGATACTCCCTTATTCCCTCTCCATAGACTCGTAAATTGATCAGTAAACGATTGTCATTGAAAGCCTTGGTTGAGAACACCTCTGCCACCACACTGTGATGGAAGCCCAGCAAAGCACCCTCAGTATCCTTCTTCTCAATTTTGATCCCACCCTTATCCTTCTCTGACAATGATAAGCTCGATCTAAACTTTTTTGCCAAAGACTCCATATTCTGTCTCCCTCCCCTCTCCATTGCACCCTAGTTTCGTTGAACACCTTCAGAAATATCCCGCAGTGAAACACACAACAACACCTACGATCCCACACTGCCTTCTTGAATTGAGACCCCAACGCCGTCACTTAGTGGAACCCTACCACGATACCACTGTTCTCACACGAAGCAGCGCAGAAAGCTATGCATATCACACTAGTTTACCACGCCAAACACCACTAAAAACCCTAGTAACCCTCCTTGCAAGGACTCTTTGAAAAGAAAAAAAAAAAACCGTAGTTGCATATATTGACATGCATGAGTAACTGAATTTATCACTCCTATTCAAGTAGGTAAATGTTATTTAATATAACCAATGAAATCGGTCTTCCTTTGCTTTCTTTAAGATCAAAATTTCAGTTTTAGCTAAAATGTGGACAAAAGGTGAAGGTTCTTTACTAAGAGCAAGCCCAGCGCTGCTGGTTGCTCGAGGGACGGGCGAGAGAAAAGGGGCCCGAGGCCCTGTGGACCGGCTTCAGTGTTGGAGAGCTCGAGTGGAGGTGGATGCCCGAGCTCCAGGCCAGTGGGGAATTGCTAGCCCGAGAGCCTAAGGACCTGTGACGCCAGCGCTGACATCAGCTTGGCGTGAGGCTTTTTTAATTTTTTTTTCTGTCAGGCGCATGCACACCACTCGCGCGTGGGGGCGCGTCGCAGACACAAAATAAAAAAAAAATTGCTTTTTCAATTACCTTTGGGAAGCCACGTGGCTTCCCACGGTTCGTTCGATTTCAACGAATATTTAATTTAGATCGTTCGGTCTCAACGGTAAAAAAAAAGTCTTATTTAATATCCACTATTCAATCTGAGATCAACGGTGGATATTAATATACTTTATAAATAAATAAATAAATAAATAATAGTTTTAAAATTAAGAAAAGTTACTGTTGTGACACGTGGCACAATCTGGAGTGTTGGAATTCAAATTGTTTTATATCCAACGGCAGAAATTAATTAGTTGAATAAAAATTTAAAAAAAATTGTAAAAAATTCAAAAAAAAATCTGAAATTTTTTTTAAAAAAAATTGTTTTTACTTTTTTATAAATACCTTCTCATTATCATCTATCTTACACAACAATTTCATATTTTCTCAACTACTTTCAATCACATTCCTTTCTTTGACTCAAAGTTTCAATCCATTTTTTTTCAATAAAATGACCGCTGGTGCAGGTACAAATTGGTCACTTCTTGAAGATGTTGCGTTGTGTACTAGCTGGGTTGAAATTACTTATAGTTCGCTTACAGGTAATGAGATGCAGTTGCGAGAAATGTGGAGTCTTATTCATACCAATTATCTTGAGAAAATTGGTGGGAAAAGAACCAAAGAATCGATGTCCAGTCGTTGGAAATTACTTAGCCAATCGTTTAGTACGTGGAGAGACGCCTTGGCACAAGCTAGTAGTAATATTCGAAGTGGGGAAAAATACTTGGATTAGGTAACAATATATTATTTATTTGATACCCAAATTTACATTATAATTATTTCTTTGTATTATTTATTTGTTACATACTTACATTATAATTATTTGTTTGTATTATTTATTTGTTACGTACTTACATTATAATTATTTGTTTGTATTATTTATTTGTTACCTACTTTTACATTATAATTATGTTATTTGTATTATTTATTTGTTACTTATTTTCATTATAATTATTTCTTCTCCCGCATTGTGTAGGAACTTCAAGCACAAGCTTGGTACGCTGCCAAAACCAAAAGCAAAAATAAATCATTCAATTGATGAGAATGTTGGAATATTGTCAAAGATTGTCCTAAATTTAGAGTTGTGTCAGTCGGTCCAGAAGTGCACATGAATAGCACCCCTCTACACTCTACATCCAATCATGTCTCGCATGTTCATGAAGATGATGCAGAAGAAGTGCCCGAAACGCCCTTCCCTGAACAAGCATTGGGTTTGACCCATTATCCAATTAGGCCTCAAGGTAAGAAGGCTTCAAAGAAAAAAGGGAGTGCTTCCAAGAATGATTATGCAAAGTTCATGGAAGAACTTACTCGCCAAGGTGAATTGACTTTGGCGAGGGAACTGGCGAAATATGAGGCTGATAAGGCTAGAGAGGACGCAAAAGCTGCAGCTATTGAGAGAGAATTTCAGGCTAATGAGAGAGAAAGAGAGCTACTTAGGCAAGAAAGGGAACATGTTAGAGAAGAAAGACGGGCTCAACGAGATCGTGAGATTATGAACATGCCTTTAGAAGGGAAGTCTCCAAATTCTCAATTGTTTTGGAAGTCAGAGAAAGCGGACGTGGTACGAAGGAGGCGTGCAAGAGAAGCGAGAGCAAGCCAAGATGATCCTACACCACAAGAGAAGATCATCCTAGCACCACAAATTGATTAAGTGATAATGAATATAGTAGTTTTTGTAATCGGAGTCCATAATTTTCTAATCACTGTGGGTTGTAATTTATTATTTATTGTTTGTATTATTTATGTTGTTTCCAATTTATTGAATATTTATTCAAATTAATTTGGTAAGTTATTTATACTAAGAAAATATTTATTAAAATGACAAAAACACACCAAATAAAATTACATAAGCATACCGAATAATAAAAAACTCACTAAAAAACTTACATAAACATACCAAATAAAATTACATTAACATACCAAATAATAAAACACACCAAATAAAATAACATAAACATACTAAATTCAAAAAAACACACTAAATGAACTTAATTATCTTCAGCTTGTTTCAATGCTCACTGGTGCTCTATCAAGTTAATTTGTCGGGAATTGTGCATGTCTGGCATTTGAAATGCAGTATGTCATTGAATGAGCCTTTCATTGTAACGTCCATCCCTTTCTAATGGCTCATGTTGCACGGGCTTAGCGGTGGCGTCTTGAGCACAATATATACGTGTTCTTGAATTGTTCATTGTGTCTGACTCATATTAATCAACGGCTTCATAATCGTACTTATCATCCACAATCATGTTGTGAAGAATGATGCATGATCATGATGGATCGAAGCGACTCTACATCAAACAATCTGGCAGCACCCCTGACGATCGTCCAGCGAGCTTAGAGGATACCGAAACAACGCTCTATATCCTTCCTGCACCCCTCTTGACAGCTTGCAAAGTATTTTTCCTTTGCACTTCGTGGACGTAGCACTGTTTTGACAAATGTTGACCATCGCGGGTAAATGTCGTCAGCTAGGTAGTATGGCCCGTCGTACATACATCCGTTGACCTCATACGTGACTTTTGGTGTCTTTCCTTGCAGTACATCGTTGAACACTGGAGATTGGGCAAGGACATTAATGTCATTTTGAGCTCCCGAGACCCCAAAAAGGCGTGCCAAATCTATGTATCAAAAGATGCCACCACCTCCAAAATGATACTTTTTGCTCCCTTTCCGTCCACATAAGCGTTTTGCCATGCACTTGAACAGTTTTTCCACGTCCAATGCATACAATCAATGTTTCCAATCATCCCAGGAAAACCACGCATCTCGGCCTTCTTCAACAGCCGTTCTAAGTCTATGTTTGTAGGTTTGCAGAGGTACTCAACGGTGTAGATAGATTCGATTGCTCTGCAAAACCTCATCAGGGACTCAAGAATGGTTGATTTCCCCATCCTTGTTATCTCATCCACTTGGTCTGCAGATGTTCCATATGCAAGTATCCGCAAGGCAGCAGTAATTTTTTACTCAGGCAGGAGACCCATAGCGCCAAAAGCATCATTCTTTTGCACAAAGTAAGAATCATGGTTGCAAACAACAATCATGATTTTGTTAAACAAATGTCGTTCCATTCTAAAACGATATCTAAAGTACGTATTAGGGAATGCACTATCAGGGACAAAATAATCATCCAAGAATTCCATACCTCGTCGTTGCCTGCTTCTATAAAGGTTTCCGAAACGGCTGGGCCTGCAAATTTGAGCCACAGCTTGGATGACTCAACAGGAATGTGAGGCTCTGCCCATTCTTACTTCGTCATCTCTCCTTCTACGCTCCTCATCTTCTTCTCTCTCATTTTTTGCCGCTGGTGATTGAACATTGCTTCTGATTTGTTAAACAATTCTTCGTCTTCCTGATCGAGTTCCCACATCATCCTTAAGGAAGAAGAAGACATTGTAAGAAAGAAGCAGAAACTACGAATAATGATACAGATTTTTGTGAAGAAGGAAACAGAAACTATAAATAATGATAGAGATCTTGAGAAAATTGGTATGAGATTTGTGAAGATGGATGGTGGATTATATGGAGGATTCAGAAAGGATTAGGTTGTACATAATGCCACGTGGCATGCCGTCATTTGTTAAAAATCTGATGAAAATCTATCCTCAAATATTGTAAACAGATTTTGACACGTGGCACGACGTGATTGGTTAATAATCTTATTAGAAATTCATCACCAATAATTGTATTTTCTGATAATGACACGTGGCATAACGAGTACGATTAAAAAATTTATCGGAAATCCATCCCCAATAATTGTCTTTTCGGATTTTATGACAAGTGGCGCAACGAGAACGATTAAAAATCTTATCCGAAATTCCAAATAAAATTATTTTGAATTATTTAATAATACTTCGGATAATGACACGTGACGCAACGAAAACAATTAAAAATCTTATTCGAAATTACAATTAAAATTATTTTGTATTATTTTATAAATAAAAAAAAATATTATTTTTTTATTGCCTATTGCCAGGCCTATTAAAATGTAACGGTGGAAATGTAAATTTTATTGCTAAGGTTATTACTGTTCATTAAAGCAGTTACGGTTCATAAAATAGATTGAATAGTGCATAACTTAGAGAGAGATTCCAACACTAACACTGGAGTTGCTCTAAAAGAGTAAAACGTATGCAGGTCACAACTTCCAACTTCCAAGGGAGTGGTGCATTAAAGAGTGAAGACGACAAGGTGCATTGCAGTTCAACTTTATCTGCGGAAGATCACATTTTTCTAATGTCGTAATCATTACTATTTGATTGATTGAGTTTGATGTGTCCGTAAATTGAATGAGCAAACCAATATCTTTTTTTTTTTAATTAGACTTCTTTCTCTTTCTTTTTGCTTTTTCCAAATTTAAATAATTATTATTAAATAACGTTAATATTTTATATATTTTTATAAATAAATAAAGTAAAATATGTAAAAAGAGAAAAAGACAAATTAGAAGGAAGTAAATACTACTCTTAATTTTTTTATTACAAAAACAAAATGTTGACATGTTTAAAAAGTTAATATTAAGAACCATACTGAATGCTCGACAAGTGTAAACTGAAAAAAATTTACTTTTGACAAATGTGATGTTCTGCCATATTTGTCTTGAGCCTTCCTTTCCATAACTTAGGTACTATGTTTTTGTAGTAATATTAGTCTTGAGTATAATTCACCGGAAAGTTTAATTTCGTGTTTTTAATATTTTAAAAAACTTTTAAAATTTGATTATTTTCTAATTTATATTTCTCTGCGAGCTAGGGTTTGTAGGTGTATACACCCAAATTTTAGGGTTGTATATCGATAATCTTGCATATCAAAATACCTAACTTTGTGGTTTTCTCAATTTCTAATTTATCATTTTGCTATGAAATTTTAGTGCGTATATTTCGTTTGAGTTCACTATTCAATATATCACAAGACTTTTGTATCTTAAATTCAAGTGTTAATAAGACAAATACATATCTTAAATTTTTATATATTCTAATATTATTAGCATGAAAAATTACCATGACAAGATTTTTGTATCTTAAATTTTTATATATTTTAATATTATTAACATAAAAAGCTACCATTACAGCAGATACAAGTTGTTACTGCACATTTTGCAAGAGAACCACACCACAAGACTTTTGTGGGTCTATGGTCCTATAATACTGCGGCCGCGGGGCCATCACTTTTCCAGAGAACAGAAGCGTCTGTCTTCTACTGTTGATGTACCTGAGCCGTAGATGTTCATACCATGACGTTAGCTGCATGTAAGATACACAGCATAAAGCGGGAAAGCACACGTGCGACAGGCCGCCGGCGAGCAACCGACTGGAGCTAGAGAGGGAGGGGACTGCAGATGGAACAAAAACCAGAGAAAAGATGGAAAGAAAATAAGAGAAAAGACAATGTGACAAAGGCATGTTCTTTAGACCGTGATGGAACTCTGCCTCGAGATTGTTGCATATATTTTATTGGTAAATGATAATCATACACGCTATTTTTAATTTTTTACGCACCTGTTTTTTATTTTTTTAAAGAATCATTGCATAGTCTTTCTTCAAAAATAAAAATAAAAATAAAATAAATAAATAAATCATTGCATAGTTTGCTACAAGGCCATTTAAGGCATCACATTCTCTTCAATAAGTAAATCCAAAATTAAAATTGGGGTTTTATCAACCCGTTCACAGGCGTTGCTCACCAAGAGACTCGAGCGAGCAAGTTTGTGTGCTGTGTTGTTTGCTTAGGGCGAGTATGGATTATCATATTTGATTTGTTATTTTTATTCTGTAAATTTTTTACCGTGCTTGAATTGAGTCAATTTGTAAGAATAATATGTTTTAATCCCCACTTTTTAAATACATGAGATATTCTACGGAAGAGATAAGAGTTTAAATTCAGGAAATAGTAATTGAAAAAATTCCTAATTATCAAAACAATTCATCAATATATTTTCATCTCTATACTTAAGTTTAATTTCTCATCTTGTAGCTAAGATGAAATAAGTTTAAAATATCACTAATATAAAGACGCAATAATGTTTACTCCTTCGGTAACATCATGATTTTATTTTTCTAAGAAGAAAACAAAATAATGTAAATTGAGAAAAAGCACCATTAGAGAGAGACTTGTATAAGACTTCTCCTTATATTGCCAATTGGTTTTATGGTGGAATTTTAACTTTTTTCATCGTATTAGAGAAGGTTATCCTGCGTGTAAAGTTTAACAGTCACACGTGCTCTACGTCATTGAATTTACTTTAATTATCCACATGCTAGAGTTGAATATTCATTACATGTGAAATGACATGTTAAAAGTATTAATTCCACATTGAAAAAAGAAGGGACACGTATATTCTTATAAATAGTTAGATTACTTCCTCTATTGCTAATTGATTTTATAATGAAAACTCAACTTTCTTTAAAGAAAACAAAATGACTTAATCCGATCCTGCATAAACTAAAAATGTGACATCCCACATCGCCCAGGGGAGTGATCCTTAAATGTATATTCCCATCCTTACCTAGCACGAGGCCTTTTGGGAGCTCACTGGCTTTGGGTTCCATAGGAACTCTGAAGTTAAGCGAGTAGCATGCGAGAACAATCCCATGATAGGTGACCCATTGGGAGGTTGCTCATGAGTTCCCAAAAACAAAACCGTGAGGGCGTGGTCGTGGCCCAAAGCGGACAATATCATGCTACGGTGGTGGAGCGGGCCCGGGAAGTGGTCCCCCCCGGGCCGGGATGTGACAATTGGTATCAGAGCCAATCCTTGGCCGGAAGTGTGCCGACGAGGACGTCGGGCCCCTAAGGGGGGTGGATTGTGACATCCCACATCGCCCAGGGGAGTGATCCTTAAATGTATATTCCCATCCTTACCTAGCACAAGGCCTTTTGGGAGCTCACTGGCTTCGGGTTCCGTATGAACTCCGAAGTTAAGCAAGTAGCGTGCAAGAGCAATCCCATGATGGGTGACCCACTAGGAGGTTGCTCGTGAGTTCCCAAAAACAAAACCGTGAGGGCGTGGTCGGGGCCCAAAGCGGACAATATCGTACTGCGGTGGTGGAGCGGGCCCGGGAAGTGGTCCCCCCGGGCCGGGATGTGACAAAAAAGTAGATAAGGAAGTATTGTTTATTCTTAATATTGTTTTCCTCCTTCTGACCAAAGATATATAATCTGTCGTACTTACATACTAACTTGCATGTGAACCAAATTATTAGATTAATGAGGGATAATTTTCTAACATACTTTTAACAATAGAAAATATGCTTGTTTAATCTAAATATGCCGTAAAATAAATTACAAATTAAATGCTTTTAAGCCAATCCACCGGCCATAGCAAAATCCCAAATTCCTTTTTTATCTTAATAACAAAATTTAATAGATAAATTTCCAACATCACAACAAGAACGTTTACAAAACAACATAAATTTCAAGCACAATAGCGTAGTAGACGTAGATAAGGAAGCAATCAGCTCAAAAGAACTAGATACTAAAGTTATTGTCTCACAGTGCGCTTGTCATGCTTTTCTCGTAGATGTTATTTGTAATGGTCCAATGACGGATTTAGGATTTTAATATCAGATGGTACAAATATAAAAGCTTAAAAAAGACAAAAATAACATTAAAAAATTAAACAATAAACTACCAACTTTTCATTCATAATTTTTATACAAATAACATTACAAGTTACAAAGACTAAATTCGTACATGATGAGGTTTCATGCTCTCAAAACGTGTTATGATAGTTTCATTGTCTATACAAGAAAAAACAAATCTATAATCATTTGGAACTATCCATTATAATTAAACTATCCATAATGAGATTGAAACTATCCAAAATGAACTTGAAGTATTTGGAAAAGGATTGTTTGAATTAATCGATAAGGATAATGATAGATAGACAAAATTTGCAAACTAATTAAATGATGTGTCACTAATAAGTGTGAACACGTTTTTCAATGTTTAAATAATAATCCAATCATCAATTTTATGTCATTTAGTTTACGAATTTTTTGTTTACAAAGTGAGTCTCTCTAGCAATATCCAATCAATAACAATTATCGCTGGTGGTGGCATGGTGATTGGTTGGGTGTAGTTAGAGGAAAAAGAGGATTGGAATTTGGAATTACTCAATTGGGAAAGTGAATACAAAATGGGAATGGATGGAGATCTCAGGCAGGAGGAGAGCGAATACTCAAAACTATGCGGCCTTTTATTTTGAATATTGGAAGTTCTTCTCGTTCCATTATGTATAGTAAATCAAAACTTTCCAATTCTTAGAGTAGAGAAATGGAAATTATCCAATTAATATTTATTAGAAAAAATAAAGAAGCAATTGACGATAATAGAAAATAAATTTAGGGTTGTACGATGTAGAATTGTATATTCCATTTAGCATTATAATGTTTTTCATGCTCTCGACTCTCAGGTGGGGGGCCGTACACAAAAGAAATTGGGTTTTATGCGAGACTGCATGCCAGATAACAACGGAAGCCAATGTCTCATTAATCATTATCCTACAACTTCAACGAGTAAATCAAGCTCTCTTTGTTTGGTCGGTTAAAAAACAAAGTTTTATTTAATTTTACAATGTAAAATTTAGGTGCGTTAGGTAATTATCTCGTTTTATATTTTAGAATATGTTAATACCTATTTAGATACTGCAATGCAGTGTTTATCTCCTAATTTTGTCTTTTATATTTGAATTTGGACGCTGCATTGCAAAGTCAGTTTCTTGGTTTCATTTTTCCATCGCTCACATTCCTTCTACATTACAAACCTTGTGCCACTCCTCATTTTATATTTAGATTTAGACACTACAATGCTACTGTCTGTTTCCTGATTGTGTTTTTTATATTTGGATTCAGCATTGCGTTGTAATGGTTGTTTCCTTGTTTCAGTTTTTACTTCACTCACCTACCTCCTATGCTTCACACCTCGCGCAAGTTTTATTTCTATATTTGGATTTAGACACTGCAATTTGGATTTTGTTTACTGGTTCTGTTTTTTTATTATTCACACATCTCCTACGGTTCATATCTCACGCGACTCCTGATTTTTATATTTGGATTTAGACACAACACATCGTCCATTTATTGGTGCTCTCTCATCTCCTATTTTAAGTGATTGCTTGGACAAAATTTAACATATTTATTCACCAAATTAATCGAATTAAACCCCATCGTCTCTACCATTTAAACCAAATTAATCAAGTCAGTGATTGTTTTGTTAAGGGCAATTCAAGATCCTTTGTGTTGGGGTTGCGACATATTTGCAGAACTGAATGATAGCAATAATTTCTACCAATAAACACAAATTGGAATTAGAAAAAAAGGAATGAAGAAAACAAAATCTGTTTGTTCAATACCCAAATAAATATTAATAAAAAAACTCACCAAATCCCCACCACCGCATCACGCATCTCCTCAGTGCAATTGTGGAGCCAAAAATAATCGAGAGAAATATGAAGACGACATGTGGATTCCAGGATTAAAATGACAAAATTACCCCTAAGGAATATTGGAACTCCTACGCACGAGCAATGGACAATCATTACTGAATCAAGGTCAAAAGTGCTCAAAATAGGTAATTATTCAAAACATATTTCTTCCATCCTCATCAAATTTTCTCCACAAGGTAACCCTCAAATCATTCCTTTCAATTTATATTAATTAGCTAATTAATTGATTAATTATTCAATTAATTTATTAATTAGCTAATAAATCATGAATCTCACCTAAAAAACCATCAAAGAGGCCGGTCCTCCTCCTCCTAAAGGGGCCAACCACATCCATATATAAACACCCTCATTTTCTTCAAAACCTAAGTTCTACACTATTGCTAAATTCTCTAAATTCTTCAAACACTTTTCCCTCACAATTCTAACTTCGGCATCAGAGGTTCTTCGGCCAAAGCCCCCCTTCATTGTGGACGCGTGAGGCTCTTGGCCTTGACCAAATGTGTTATTTGTTTAGTAGGTTCAATTTTGTCCAAGAACAAGGAGGAAGAAATTTGCATCCACAAATTGGTATTCATTGAGAGTTTGATTTACACGCTCAAAGAAGACTCTCGCATTCAAAGTTTTTCGTTCGTCTGATGAGACATGACCAACATAAACGAGTCATCTTTCGATGACAATATCGAGCAGACGGGACTATCCCACATAGATTGTAGAATACAAAGATTAATTCTGTTGTGACAAAATTAGCAGCTCAGCCTAATGGCGCGCCAGGGGCAAACAAGTACCAGAATGACACACCAACCTAACTACCAAGAACCGGGGGCAGGCCTTGTTCTCAACACTCCAGACGATTCAATACTGAAGTAGTACATCACTAGTAGCTGAGCATCACGGACCTAGTGGTCCAATTCCTCATGCTGTGCACAACCAGGCCCAAGCCAGCCCTAACTCTGCTTTCACAGTTATGCCTACCTGATCCACGACTCCCGACAGCCATTAATTTATCATTATGGCTCATAACTGTGCCAATCTTGCACCAGAGCTCCCAGCTGTGCCGATTTTGCCCTGTGGCTCGCTTCAACTAAGCCTTAAAATGGCACACAATGAAACCCCTAATGATGGCGCAATAATTCTGGGAGCAGCTCACTGTGCTTACACCCTTACGCGGGCTCTACAAGCAGTTCAAAGTCTCAAGCAGTTCGCTAAACAAGACCTCGCAAGCTGAGGATTATTTCAGTTATCCAGCAGTCTAGCTTTCCTCAACTGCACTCACGATAACGACTACCATGCTCTCCAATGCGAGAGAGTAAACTAATCCACCGACACCCATCTGGGTAAGTTTTTCAGTATGAGAGGATAAACTAATTGCTTTTTAGTGCGAAAGGGTAAACTAATCCCCCGATACCCATCTAGGTAAGCTCTCTAATGTGAGAGGATAAACTAATTGATCTCTAGTGCGAAAAGGTAAACTAATTCCCCAACACACATTTGGGTCTGCTTTCCAGGGCGAGAGGGTAAACCAATCCCCCGACACCTATCTGAGTAAGCTCCCTACTGTGAGAGGATAAACTAATTGCTCTCCAATGCGAGAGGGTAAACCAATCCCTCAACACCCATCTGGGTAAGCTCTCCAGTACGAGATGATAAACTAATTGCTCTCAAGTGCGAGAGGGTAAACCAATTCCCTGACACCCATATAGGTTTGCTTTCCAGTGCGAGAAGTTAAACTAATTGCCCTCTAGTGCAAGAAGTTAAACTAATTGCTCTCGAGTGCGAGAGGATAAACCAATTCCCCGACACCTATATGGGTAAACTCTCTAGTGCGAGAGGGTAAACTAATTGCTCTCCAATACGAGAGGGTAAACCAGTTCCTTGACACTTATATGGGTAAGCTCTCCAATGCAAGATGGTAAACTAAATGCTCTCGAGTGCGAGAGGGTAAACTAATAGCTCTCCAGTGCGAGAGCGTAAACTAATTGATTTCCAGTGCGAGAGGGTAAACCAACTCCCCAACACCTATATAGGTAAGCACTACTACAAAGGTGGCTTATTGTGTCGGTGGCTAGTGTCGGTTTTATATAATATACTGGCGGATAAAACATTTCCGACACCCTCTTTACATGGTGTCGAAATTAATGTTGGGTATAAGTGACATAAATTGTCTATGTTACTTATAACCAACATAGACTTCTAATGTCTCTTATAACCGGCATAGCTTTTAATCTTTTTAAATGGTGGTGTCGTATAAAAACAAAACTCTGTTGCTTTCAACTGACATAAAGTTAGTGTCGGTTAAAAAAAGAATCGTGTCTCTTCTGCCCGACACTAATAATTATATTTAAATATTTTAAAACCCGATGTCGGTTGTAGCCGACGCTAATAATTATTTTTAAAAAATAGGTTGTGAAATCACACGAACTTAACTACAAAATTTAGAGAATGAGTGAGACAAGAATTTTGCAAAATTTCAAACATCTTTGAAATTTAAAAATTTCACATCACTTCGGCACACTTCTCAAAATAAAAAGGAAGTTCAAATTTTATTTATTGGTTTATCTCATCCCATCAGCTAGTAACTGCAAAACTCCCCATCCCCAAACCGTGAGAAATTTTTTCAATTTTCTTGCTTCTTTCTTCCTCGTCCGCTTTGAGCCCTCAAGTATCTCCACCAATCACTCTCTCTCCCCCCTCTCAGGTTGGCTACTGATAAAATCCCAATTCACCACTCTTCCATTTCCTCGGTAACCAAATAGAGAACCCATTTGTAAAGTTCCCAACTTTCTCCTTCAATTGGATTAAAATTTGTTAATTTTTTGTCAAATGTTGACTTGAAACTTTGTGGTTCAGTTTGTGAAGGGAATTTATGGAAATGGACATTGATGAGCTTATGGGTCACAACTGGCCGGTGAGCATTTCGACAAAGAGGGCGATTTATGTGTGGAGATATAGCAAGTCCGAGCAGATGGGTTAGAATGCGAAGAAGCAGCAGATGAAGATCTCGAAGCATCTCTCCGGAGCTTTTTGGGTGCACGGCGGGGGCTAATTGGCTGTGGCTGGACATTACTTGCGACCGCTAGCACACCGCCTCTACTGCCTCAGATGGATCGCTTTTCACTTGGGGTAATTAAACTTCAATTTTTTTATTTTATTGTTTTAATTTTTATAAATTTGAATTCTTCCATTTTTTTTAATTTAATCAAGTAATTATATATTGTGTTTGGTTTATGTGCATTAGATAACCTGAATGTGTAAGCAATCGTTCAGGAGCTAGTGATTTCAGTCTGTTAGGAGATGGAACGAAGTAGTGAAGAAATGTATAGTATATTTGCAGAAATGCATGAGCGACAATATATTTGCAGAAATGCATGAACGAAGCAATTAAAAACTGAGACAAACATTTTTATTTTTTTATTATTATTAATATTTTGTGGTGTTGCTTATGGGCGACATTATAGTGGTTATTTTATTATCAAATTATTAGGTGGTGTTGGCTAGGACCGACACCAGTTTGCCTCATCAATTAATCATTGTCAATACTTAATGTCGCCTTTATCCGACGTGAGCCTCGATGTCATTTTTAACTGACTCTACTATCCTTTTTTATTTTATATTGCTTTCCTTATTTGTGGTGGATTAAGGGGACTAACCGACATCAATACCCTTTTCGTGACGCTAGCAATGGTGTTGGTTCCTTTATCCGACATTGCACGATTTAATGTCCGATTTTTTCCAAAAATCCAACAGTAATTGGGGTTTCGTGTCGGTTTTTACACGCTAGTGATAACCTCTTTTGTAGTAATGAAGCTCTTCAATGCGAGAGGGTAAACCAATTCCCCGACACCCATTTGAGTAAGCTCTCCAGTGCGAGATGGTAAACTAATTGCTCTCCAGTGTGAAAGGGTAAACTAATAGCGCTCCAATGCGAGAGGGTAAACTAATTGTTCTCTAGTGCTAGAGAGTAAACTAATTGCTCTCCAGTGCGGGAGGGTAAACTAATTCCCCAACACCCATTTGGGTAACTCTCTAGTGCGAGAATGCCACATAGCTCAAAAGATTGAATGCTTGAAAACCAACTAAGTATCAAATGGTCAGGGGGCAACAACCACTTTGCACTAACAATTCGCTCATTCGACACTTCATCTTCAACAGCTCCGATCTTGGCAACTCCATCCTTGATTGCTCTATCTACGGCAGCTGAGAAATCAAACTCAAGCAGTTTTCTTATTTTTGGCAAGCAACCCAAACGTGGCAGCCCAAACCGTGGCCTATGCCACGCCACTTCCTTGGCCCACGCCGAGCCAATCCTTGGCTTCAGTCAAGCTGAACAGCACAAGCAATGGCCCTTGCCACTCCACCTCATTGGCCCATGCTAAGCCGACTCTTAACCCTGTCAGCCGACGTGTCGCACCACCTCGACAGCTGCCCCGTGGCAGCACCACCTAAGAAGAAGACAAAGAGAATTAACTTTTTCTTACATCGGTGCGGGGCGGAGAAGACAAAGAAATCAACGGAAGACGGTTATTTACACAGGCAAGTAAAAAAGAGTGTTAGGGGAGGGGGAACAAATATCCTCTAGTTTTCTTTCTTTCTCGTAGGGATAAATAATAGCCCTCCGAAGTTGATTTAATCCCCTACTTAAGGTAGGCTTAAATAGGCTTTGGAGGCGATTTATTTCCCTTTCCTAGAAGAATCTAATTCCAAGTCCAAGTGAGAATCTGCATCAAAGTTGGAAATCTCTACACCTGTTGCCCTTTCTTGCAAGTAGCTCAGCAGGTGTAGGGGTATTTGTGGAGCCAAAAATAATCGAGAAAAATATGGAGGTGACACGTGGATTCTAGGGTAAAAAGGACAAAATTAACCCCGAGGAATACCGGAACTCCTACGCATGAGCAGTGGACAATCATGACTCAATCAAGGTCCAAAGTGCTCAAAATAGGTAATTATTCAAAACCTATTTCATCCATCCTCATCAAATCTTCTCCACAAGATAACCCCCAAATCATTCCTTTCAATTTATATTAATTAGCTAACAAATCATGAATCTCACCCAAAAAACCATCCAAGTGGCTCGTCCTCCTCCTTCCAAAGGGGCTGGCCACATCCCTATATAAAGACCCTCATTTTCTCCAAAACCTAAGTTTTACACTCTTGCTAAATTCTCTAAATTCTCCAAACACTTTTCCCTCAAAATTCTAACTTTGGCATTGGAGGTTCTTCGGCCAAAGCCCCCCCTCCCCCCCCAAAATTCATCGTGGGCGCGTGAAGCTCTTGGCCTTGACCAAAGGTGTTATTTGTTTTCTAGGTGCAATTTGGTCCAAGAATAAGGAGGAAGAAATTTGCATCCACATCAATCACCATAGCCACCCTGCTATACGTATAACAAAGCTTCATGCATGTTCAACCAAACTAAAGCTCTTCAAACCTATTTAACGAAAAAAAAAAAAAAAAACACTTTGGACTTGAAGAATAAAAACTGGAGGCACGTATAAAATATACTGCGGTTGGGATTGAAGAGGGAGAGATAAAGAGAGTAGGGAGAGGAAAGATAATCAAGAGAGTGAAGTGGTAAATAAGGACGAGAAATGGGATAGATAAGAAAAAGAATAAAGTGACGAGAGAAATATATAATAGTTATTTTCTAATTAGCCTAAATTTATGATCTATGCATAACTATTATAAATAATTCATTGATTATGTAAAAAAAAATGGCCATTAATATATGACAATTTGTCAAGATTTTATTGACCTTTGACTAAATTACTTGGTTTCAAAAACAATTCAAGTCATAAATCAAATGATCTGATTGTTTGTCACATCTCGGCCCGGTGGGGACCACTTTCCGAGCCTGCTTCACCATCGTAGCACGATATTGTCCGCTTTGGGCCCCAACCACGCCCTCATAGTTTTGTTTCTGGGAACTCACACGAGAACTTCCCGATGGGTCACCCATCCTGGGAATGTTTTCGCGCGCTACTCGTTTAACTTTGGAGTTCCTACGGAACCCAAAGCCAGTGAGCTCCCAAAATGCCTCGTGCTAGGTAGGGATGAGAATATACATATAAGGATCACTCCCCTGGGCGATGTGGGATGTCATAATCCACCCCCCTTAGGGGCCCGACATTTTCGTCGGCACATTCGCGACCAGGGTTAGGCTCTAATACCAAATTGTCACATCCTGGTCCGAGAGGGGACCACTTCCCGTGCCCGCTCCACCACCATAGCACGATATTGTCCGCTTTGGGCCCCGACCACGCCTTCACGGTTTTGTTTCTAGGAATTCACACGAGAACTTCCCGATGGGTCACCCATCCTGGGAATGCTCTCGCGCGCTACTCGCTTAACTTCGGAGTTCCTACAGAACCCGAAGCCAATGAGCTCCCAAAAGGCCTCGTGCTAGGTAGGGATGGGAATATACATATAAGGATCACTCCCCTGGGTGATGTGAGATGTCACATTGTTAGTGATTAGATTAACGTGCTTATTTTCTATTGGTGATACATCATTTAGTTTGTATATTTAATTTAACAATTTAGTATCTCTAACATCATCCAACTCTAAAATGTGAATGCCCTTTGTTTTTTCCCTGGTAACCATGAAAGTTTTGCTTTTTCTTCCTATTATTGGAGTCTTTTTATTGTACTTCTCTTCTATTATGAAATCATAACTAGAGGTTGACACTTGAAACCGAAAACACGAATCAAATCGAACTGCATCGAAAGGTTTGATTTTGTGGTTTTGAAACAGTTGCGGTTTTGAAATCAAACCGTAGAGTAGGAAATTGTTTGGTTTCCGTTTTGGCTTTTGAAAACCGCACTGAAACCAAAACTGTAGCCCAAATTAAATGTCATGTTTTAATTGGTTGTTTGTTAGAGTACATACATTTAGTATGAACTCAACTACACTAGAATGTCATCCATTTTCACCCCTATTCTATTTGACAATTAGCACTTATCAATGCAACCTTTCGAAGAGGAAAAGCTACACTGCATTTCTTTAGAAAACTGAAGAGTAGATTAACAAAATCATCCCCAACTTTTGCATAACAAACCATCTTCCTAGATTTAGTAACCATAAGCTTAACAATAAATGATGCAAATCAACACTTGCATTGGGATTGACATGTAATTTTCTTGTGCAAACTTACAACTTTTTTTGGTACTATACTATACCATCTTAGTAATTAACATGTAAAGGTGCAAAAACAGGTGCTCTATATCTATATATATGGAGTTGGAATATATGTCATCTGTTACAAGTAAATATAGTGTGTTGACTTATAAACACTTCTCCCATCCTCCTCATGTACATGTACAGTGTAGGCTTTATTAAGCTAATCAGCCTTTCCTGCCAAATACAAATCTCCTTCTTGGCCAAGTGAAAACATGCCGAAGATTCTATTTTATTAATTTTCAGCATAAATGAACACTTAGATTAGATCGGTGTAAACATGTACTGTGTGGAAAATGAGGTCGTCTTATGTGTAGATAAGGTGTAAATTTTAAACTATACATTTTTTTTTAATAAAAAACCAAACCAAAACCGTTTGAAACCACACCGAACTGAACCAAATAGTTTGATTTCATTTCGGTTTTGGCGCGTGTTAAACCGCATAGAACTTCACCACAAAATGTTTCGATTTCGATTGCGGTTTTACTCAAAACCACACTGAACCAAACCGTGTCCATCTTCAAGCATAACTTGACCATAAAAAAAAAAACTTAGAGACCTAGTGGTTGTGCAATGCAAATGTTTCGGTTGCACGGAATCACACTAATCAACTCAAAATAATTCATTAAGTTGCTGGAGAGTTACTTGGAACATCCCATGGTTAAGGATGAGCATCCTCTTTGGATTCTATTTGTGAGGATTTCAGGGATCACTTCATCATGTTCGTTCATCATACATCGTGTAATCATTTTTCGTAAAGTAATGTTTGTGTTCAATTTTAAACAAAAAAAATTCAAAATGATATCTGATTACAGAATGTTAAATGAACGAACACGATAAAGTAATCTCTAAAATCCACATCTGAATAGGATCCTATTCCCATGGTTAATACTTCTACAAAAATATGTCTCTCCAATATGTCTATGTTTTACAACCAACTACTCTATTTGACATCAAAACTACTTTTATATAATTCAAAATTATTTGGTTGGTTGCCTATCAAACAACAAACTTTTTCTTATAAGTTATATAACTGCAATACTGAAAAGTAGTACTACTATAAAAAAAAATTATTGATAAATAAAAGCGGTTTATAAATAGCAAATTCCAAACAAAACCATTAAAATATTTTCAACCTTTCAAATAGGAAAGTGAGTGCTCTAGAGCGCCCATGCCTATATATACAAATATATAATTGGCGAAGGCGTTGTAATATTTCATCCCATATAAACAAATACTCACTTTGTTTTCATTCCCAACCATCCCCCTCCCTCACTTGCTCAGAAGATCATCATTATTCTATCTCTGAGATCATAGAGAGAGAGAGAGAGAGAGAGAGAGAGAGAGAGAGAGATGGAAGAGACAAAGTCGAGATTCAATAGGATTTGTGTTTTTTGTGGTAGCAGTTCAGGGAAGAAAGCCAGCTACCAAGAAGCTGCTGTTGAACTTGGGAAGGAGCTGGTAATCAACGTTCGATTCATTTTTATATTTTCTCTTTCAATCTCTCTCTTTTTGTTCTTATATATTCATCCTTTTGGGTTCCAAAATTCCCACATAAATTGGAACAGTTCATCGCCAAAAGATCTATGTTTCAGAGAAAGTGTTTAATCGTATATATGTGCATACGTACCAAATTGATCTATTTCGGTTTTCTGCGAATGATTCTACTCCTGGGATTCAGAGAAGCCATATTTATCTTCTTTGACTTTCATAGGAATTTGGATTTAATGCATTGATACATTGTTTCCATTTTTGGCTAATTTAATTTCCTGAAACAATGTTTGCGGTCAATTCCTAGTCTTCCAATTTTTAAATTTTCTCCTATTTTGGTTTGCTTCTATGGAAGCTTGTAAAAAGAAGAATAGAAGCAACCACGAGGATGGTGCTTCGAACTTGGGTGCAGAGCGAAAGCTCACTGCACTAGCCAATTTGTCCAAGTTTTCTCAAGTAGTGTGGAGGTGTGAAGGGTCGTCTTGCAACCAAACAAGCCTTCAACGTGGGCTTATCATTGTTCAAGACCTAGAGCTAGCTAGCATTGAGCCTGATTAGGGTTTATGTTTGGCGTGAGAGAGAGGGAGGGGGGGAGGGAGGAAGGAGAGGGTGCTAGCTGTAAACTGGCTGTCAGTTAAGCAGCTTTCTTGCATGATCTGAGTTTTGATTTTAATTAAACCCTTTTATTTTTATAAGATAAATTAGTTTTGCAGCAGTAGTACTGGCCTCTATGTGGTTTTTATTAATTCTCTCCAGGCGGCCAGGAGGGAACCAAACGTGCTCTCTCGGTATCATGATCCTTTTAAGCGTGTTCACAAGCTTCCATGACTGAACCTCATCTCCATGATTTTTGTTTATGGGGTTCCATGACAAGAAATTTAATACCTATTTTTTGTAATAATAATAATTAATGTTCACACAGTAGCCTCTTTTTACCTAGCTAGGGTTTTTATTCATTCATTCATTCCATCCACTGAAACATACTATTATTATTTGCTGCCATTCTACTTCAAGTTTGTTTCAATCAAATCATACTCCATTTTATATTTTATGGGAACTGGGTTTCTAACACGTTGATGGGTTTTGAATTTCGATGTGTTTGGAAGGTGGAGAGAAGGATTGATCTGGTCTATGGTGGTGGAAGCGTGGGATTGATGGGTCTTGTTTCTCAGGCAGTTCATGATGGGGGGCGCCATGTCCTAGGGTTTGTAGCGCTCTCTCTCTCTCTCTCTCTCTCTCTCATATACACACCACACGCATAAGTTACCCTTATGAAATGATTGGCCAAATTGGGTTGCATTCTTATTTTTTATTGAACCATACCATGCAAATTAATCCCTATTATCTATTAATTTACTGGGTTCACAAAGGCAGACAACATAGAATTCTAGGATCAAATGCAACCCCATATTTTATAATGGAATTTGTGCATTCCCTTCTTCCATTTTTTTTTTATTGGGACAAAAAGGTTCACATATTTATGCAAAATTACCGTGTCTTCTGGGTATTGTAAACATGGTTTCAAACCGCTTTATGTGATCTACAGTAAATTCTAAAAGTTAACCTCCTTTAAATAGAGGCAGGTTCTCTACCCTTCCACTTCTCATATCTTACCGTGTTTTTCTGTTTGTGTGGTCACAGTTAAGTCACGTCAACATTTTATATTACTATTTCTTTTTGTCTTATTATTTCTATAAAAAAAATAATATAAAAAATTGACGTGACCATATAAAACAAGAGGGCATGGGAAGACATAAAAAGTGGGAGGGCAGAGAATCTGCCTCCCCTTTAAATTCTTACAATGTCAGTTCCCTCTCTGGAACTTCCAGTTAGAAAGATTTACAGTAATGGAAAAGATAATTAGTAAAATTATGGAGACTTTTAGAGAAGGACTGGCATTGCATTTTGTAAAAAGCCTGCTTTCCCTGTAATGTAAGAGCTCTTGGTCTCGTAAAAGTTTAAACACGTTCTGTGAAACACAACTGCTGCAAATTAGCATGGTCAATGCCCCTTGTTAGGTCGAAGGGATGTCAGCAAATTGCTAAATCTTTGATCAATTAAATATTCAGGTATATGCCTACTAGGCCATGGGGAACTTTTAGTAAATTCATTTGTTAATATATATTACCGGTGAAAATTTTCATTTCATTTTGTTTTTTTATTATGAAGTGGAATTAGTTTTTAAATTTTTTTAAAAATAAATCTGTTATGAAAATTGGAATAATGATAAAGTGGTTTCTTCTAACGTGGGAATACTTTTTATTTTTATTTTATTTTAAAATAGTGCATGTTGTACTAAGCTAAGTGTGAGGTTGCTCTAAAAAAACAGAAATTTTTTTGTTCATGTAATTACTAAATTGCCTATGTTTTTTACTTGAGTTCAATTTTGGTGAGGGGGTTAAAATGGTAATTTCATAAAATTTTGATTGATAACCAAAGTTTTATTAATAGGTAGTGTGGACATAGTGGTTTGCTGATAAATGTTCGTGGTGTTTTTGCAGTGTTATTCCGAGGACATTAATGCCTAGAGAGGTACATTTAAAGGCTTAATGTGCTGATTTTAAGTGACACATTTACCGATCTCTAAATGATTAATTAATAATGTGATCTGATTAAATTGTTGTAGATAACTGGTGAAACTGTTGGAGAAGTGAGAACTGTCTCAGATATGCACCAAAGGAAAGCCGAGATGGCCCGTCAAGCTGATGCTTTCATTGCCCTCCCTGGTATGGTTTTAACCCATGAATCGGACGTCACTTATGAAATTATTATTGTTGTCGAATGTTAAAGTTAGCGTGAATAGCTGATTCTTAACTGTTACATATGTGGTATTTACTCTTGATTTACACGCATCGAGGGTTGAAAGCCATCCATGTGGATGTGAAGTTCTGAACCATTATCCAAATCAACTCTCAATTGTTTTTGTAAGACCCTTTAATTGAAATTATTATGTTCAGGTGGCTATGGTACCCTAGAAGAATTGCTGGAAGTCATTACCTGGGCTCAACTTGGAATCCACCGGAAACCTGTAAGAAGAACTAAATTTATCCACCTCGTGATTCCAAACTTTACATGGAAGCAAGCCCTCACATGATTACATGTCGTATGTTTGTTCAAATGTAGTTGTGTTCTTGTAGATAACTGTTAATGTCCCCAAATTTTCTACAAAACCCTAATTAACAATCAATTTCTTCACATTATAGAATATTTTATTGTGTCCCTGTCTCTATGAATTAATAGGTCTATCATATGCCTACAATTTGTAAATATTTCATGTTTCTTAAGTACACGATTCTCTCTCTTTCATTTCATAATTCCATACAAGTATTAGTTAGCAACGTTGACGGGGAGATGATATTTGTGATGATGTGAGTCAATCTTATTGAGTGGTATGGATGTATGAGAAAGCTTCATATAACAGAGAATCAATGCATGTGGTACTTAATTCTAATTCACATGGAAAAACAACATAAGTTAGGTGGTTGATTATTTGGAGGATCTCCGTTTGAATGGGAGAAATCTTCTCAAATTTAATTTTTTAAGGTTTAAACAAGGTGAGGTTGTTGGTCAAACGAAGGGTGTTGTTGGTCACAAGACAATGAGGACATATGAACGACATACATATAATATGGAGATTAAATGGGTGTTTGAAGTTGATATTATTAATAAATTGATTGATTAATTAAATAATTTAGTTAGAATTACCTGTTTATTGTAGGTGGGGCTTTTGAATGTGGACGGTTACTACAATTCGTTGTTGTCTTTCATTGATAAGGCCGTTGATGAAGGCTTTGTTTCTCCTACTGCTCGGCACATTATCGTGTCTGCTCCAACTGCCAAGCAATTGGTCAGACAACTGGAGGTAATGCTTCGTGCCTATTTTCATCATATCATGTGCATCACAGAATAGAATATGATCATCAAGATGAATAATTAACGGACCGGATCGATGTGGTACGGTCTGGGGACACTCTCAAGTCCCTGAGGTGTTCAAACTATGCCTCAATGATGCTCATAGATTCCCATTGATCCTATATGCATGTGCTTAAGTTTTGGTAATACAAGGATGGTCTGGACAGAGTAGACTTTAAGCTTAGATTTTTATATAACCAAAAATGAAGAAATTTCCTTTGTATAATATGGATGCAACTCTCTTAATTGAGAACAAATAAATAAGAGAACCTTTTTCTTACATTGTATAGCATCATGCCGAATAATTAAGCATCGTTATGGGTTGGTCCGGTTCAATCTGGTCAAGAACTTTGGGTCCGTCCAAACTCCATCTGGCTAACCTTGGCGACAATGCTGGGTTGGGGGAAAGGCGTCCTTGTCCCCGGTTGCATACAAGTGGATTTCAACTAAGTTTGCTATTCTCAGTACCTAGGTTTAGATTTGTTTGAAGATTTACCTAGGATTTCTAGGTCGGATTTGTTGCGAAGTTTTTGTTGTTGTACTTTAGCCTTCCATGTTACGAAAAGTAAATGTGTATTTTCATATAATTTCATCAGGGAAGATTAGTACGAATTAACCCTTTTTGTTATTTAACTACACCGTAATTTACAAATTTACTGAACGATCTGGTTAATGATATGTTTTGGTTTTTTGGCCTCAGGAATATGTACCAGAGCACGATGAAATAACATCAAAGTTGGTGTGGGAGGAGGTGGACAGAATAAGTTATGTGTCTGACCCCGGAGTAGCCACATGAAGTGTTGCTTGACTGATCATGCAAAAGCCCTCCTTTTTTTGCGTTTTGGGTTTCACAGTATATACGGTTAATATATGGTACGACACCGTACAGCAGCAGCAGCAGCAGCAGAGGAACTTTGGGTTTTTTGTTTTTGTAGCTGAAGCCAGAAACTCTCTCAAGGTCCTCTTATAATATATATTTTGTTGGAAGGTTAAAAAAAAAAAATTGAAAATGGTGTAGGAAATGCATTGCCCTTTTTGTAAAACTGTGAGGGAATCAATTCAAGTTTCTTCTTGGCTGGCTGCATGGTTGTTATACTGTGTCGATTCTTTAATTTGCGACGATGTCTTCTGGACATGTATAGTTTCTACTTAAAATTTGTGAGGAAAATGTTAGGATATTATACGAAAAGATGTATTGCAATAGGAAATGATATTCCATTTCAGCTTCTGTACTCTCAGAAAATGTCCATGTGTAAGTTATAACAACTATATATGATATATTCATTTTTTTTTATTCCGAAAAAGGATACTTAAATTGAAGTCTCGAGTTTGATATTCATAATTTGTCAGGGTCTTTTTATAACCAACGATCTCTGAGCTATTTGAAGACTTGTCATCTGGTCCTCAAACTTCAATTATATTTTTGACATATGATAGCATTAGTTAGTTAAATTGTTAGGATAGATGAATTGATGGAATCAAATTCGCACAAAGGTGCATAAATATAATTATTTTTCACCACTGTGGTAAAGCATCAGATTTCTCAAACTCCAAATATAGATATTGTTGTTTTTGGAGTTGACATGAGTATATGGAACACATCCTTTCTTGGCACAATAGGCCGAATAACTATTTTTATTTTCAGTATGTATTCATGAGCTTATAGTTCAGTTATTTAGGAGCGTTCACTCTTCCAACTTAGTTGACAGATTACGTACGGAAAAAAATTAAAAGATTACTGGACCGATTACGTATGAAAAATGGGTTCATGTTTCATGCAGATATAACATATTAAACAAGCAGACTTGTTATAGCAGCTAAAGCAACATGACAACTGAGTTGACAGAAGACCACTTCACCAATTCACTATTTTTGGTTTTAATTTACAACAAAGAGAAAGCATATGTTAGTTAGGCTTATAATTTTATAGTTAGCACCAATTAATGGTTGTGTTTGCTGCGTTAAGGTTTCAATAAAATTAAAAATAGTTTGTCATGAAACTTGAGGACAGCTTGTTGATTGAGTTCTAAAAGCCAGGTGGTGTCAGCATGTGAGGCACATGTAGATTATTAATCTCCAAATTGCACTTGATTAAGCACTCGATTAAGGATTTAAGTTAGGTATAGATCTAATGAATCAGAATAAGATCCTCACCCTCAAAGGTCAACTCAAATAGTCAATAAATCAAAGGCTTCTCTTGTTGTTGGGTGGCATATAGCTTCGTATGTAGGTTATCTGCATATCTTTTGCTCAAGTTTTAGATATTTTGGTGGCTTTTAAATTTCTAAGACAATGGAAAATTACCAAAAAGAATTAAGGGGGAAAATGCGAAAATGTTCATTTTATTTTATAAAAAGAATGTCAAAAATGTAAGTTGCTTGCTTATGTGCTAATTCAAGGTGTACTTGGTCTTCATAAGAGACTTGATTTTTTTTTTTCTAGTTGAATGCACTGCAACATGAATAGGTCAAGAAAAAAAACAAGTTAACACCCTTTATGAGTACAAACTCATATAATTTAACATAACTATAGAGAGATTTGATTAATGCTTGGTTCGTACCAATTAACGATTGTCAGTCATTTGCGCATGGGTGCGTAGACGATTAAGGTGTGTTAAGTTGTGTTATGATCGTAATTGATCGAGCAGTACAATGCAAGAGGTTTGGGAGTTCGCGTGGACATACCAATCGCCCCAACCTTAGTGATCAGTTGAATAGCTCCAATTGTTGCATTGAGGCAACTTTGAACGTGATTACAAACCCTAATTACAAGTGAGTGTGAGGAAACACTTTCACTATGGCTAGTGCTATTCACACGACTATTTTTACTTTCCACACTCCTTTGTTAATTTTTTGCTATCGGTCTTCTTCAATTCATCTGGTCCAAAAGGCTGCAAATTGATAGGGGTATGTGAGAAGTAAAAATGAGTATGTAGATGGCACTACCCTTTGAGTATATGTAACTGTAAAGATGAAGATGCCAAGTCATAATAAATGTTGTTATTAGTTTGTTATAAGTTTGCTGTAATGTATTCTGTTTTGGTTAGTTAGAGTGTAAATAGTCAAAGATTATATATTAGTGGTTGTATCATTCATTTAAAAATTAATGAGAAATACACTTTTCTTAGTGTTTAAGAAAAACTTTCAGATAAAGTCTTGATTTTCTATATGGTATCAACCGCCTCTTGCCTTCCGGCCTCATCGATCCTCATCGTCTTCGCTTCGCATCTCTAATTTTTTTATTGTTTTCAAGGATTTCATCTCAGCTGCCATGGTTTCTGCTTCTGATTCATCATCTCATCATGAATCGCTTCAAAATCCAGTACCCAATTCCTCTTCTCCAAACCCTAATTTCACAAATTCGTCAAATTCGTATGCATCTTTTACAATCAAAACATTGGAAGCATGGTTCCAATCAAGCTCAAACGATCCAACTATCTTCTATGGCGTGCACTGTTTGGACCGATTCTCTGCCGTTACAAGCTTTTTGGAATCGTTGATGGAACTGAGTTGTGTCCACCGCCTTTTCTCCCAAATCGCTCCATCAATCCTGCCCTTGAGCTCTGGTATGAGAAAGATCATAATCTTCTTATCTAGTTGAATTCTACACTTTCTAAAGATGTCCTTCCCTTTACCGTTAGTGTATTTTCTTCTTGCAATCTCTGGATCAAGCTAGAGCAACATTTTGGTGGTGTTTCTGATGCTTATATTCACCAGCTTCAATCTCGTCTCCAAGCCATACAGAAAGGCTTTCAATCTGTGTTAGATTATCTGCAATAGTTGAAAGAAATCTCTGATTCTCTCTCTACTGCTGGAGCATCGATCTCCGATCGCGATTTAATAGTGGCAACACTGGCTGGTTTACCAGATGAGTTCGAATCGTTCATTGATTCACTCATGTTTTGCCTTTCATCCACTTCTTTAAATGAACTACTTGGACTTTTTCTCACAAAAAAACTCTTCATGTCTCGTCGCAAGAAGATCTCATCCAATACAGAACCGTTTCAGGCGTTCTCTGTGCAGTCACAAGCACCTCTACTTCCCACTCCACCGCCTCAAGCATTTGCCGCTTATAATCAATTCTCACATCCAAATTCTTCTCAATTTCCCTTTAATCGTGGAAGAAACAACAATTGAGGATATCAATTCAACAACAACAATTGTTTCCATCACAATCGTGGTTCTCGGGGTAATTTTCGTGGAAATTCTTCAAATTAAGGTCAGAATCAAGGGTTTTGTGGTTTTAATTTCTCTGGAAATTATATCATCTGTCAGATTTGTGGTTCAACAAGCCATGAAGCCATTAATTGCTTCGATCGCATGAATCCTAACATTCCTGGAAGAATTCCACCTACAAAACTTGCGACCATGTGTGCTCATTACAACTCCAAACCATCTTCATCTTGGCTCATTGATTCTAGCACCACTTCCCACATCACAAATGACATTGCCAACATCAACTCACTAACACCATACACTGGAGAGGACAAAGTCTATATTGGTGATGGTAAAGGTCTGTCCATACACCATATCGGTTCTTCTTCATTGCATACTTCTTATGCTGCCTTTAAATTGCGCAATGTTCTTCATGTTCCAAAAATGAAGCATAATATGTTGTATGCTTATCAGTTTCTTAAGGATAACTATTGTGCATTAACTCTTGATTCTGATGGATCCATTGTAAATGATCGTTCTACGGGGAAGATGCTTTTGTAGGGTCCAGTTAATGATGGTTTTTATCGTTTGCAAAGCTCTTCTCCCCTTGGTTTATCATATTCCAGCTCTTCTCATGCTCTTGTAAGTGTTCCAGCTCCTCTCAGGCTCTGGCATAGTAGGTTAGGCTATCCCTCTTCTTCTATGTTTCGTACACTACTATCTACTAATAAACTTGCAGTCAAAGGAACATCAACTGTGGATTTCTTTTGCTCTGACTATGCTATAGCAAAGAATCACAAGTTACCTTTTGGTTCTTCCACTTCATCAACTACTCATAGCTTAGAATTGTTACATTGTGACTTGTGGGGTCCTGCTCCTGTAACTTCAGTGAGTGGATTTAAGTACTATCTACACATAGTTGATGATTTTAGCAAGTATAGTTGACTCTTTCCTTTAAATGTCAAATCTTAAGTGTATTCTACTTTTGTAATCTTCAAAAACCATTTAGAAAACAAAAATGGCAATAAAATCAAAACTATACATTCTGATTCCGAGGATGAGTTTACCAATGTATCTTTTAAATCTTATCTTCATACTTATGGAATTTTTCATCAATTGAGTGGTCCACACACACCATAACAAAATGGTTGTGTAGAAAGGAAACATCACCATCTAGTTAAGTCAGCTAGAACTCTATTAGTTCAATCACGTATTCCTCATCAATACTGGGTTGAAGCCTTCACTACTGCACTATATCTTATTAACAAATTGCCACACTCTGGGATTACACAATCACCTTGGGAGTTATTATGTCATACTATTCCAGATTACTCCAAGCTCAAGGTCTTTGGTTGTCTGTGTTTTCATGATTAAAGTCTTATGTGTTATCCAAGCTTGATGGAAAAAGTAAAAGTTGTGTTTTCTTGGGATATAGCTTACATCATAAGGTATATAGATGTTTGGATACAAAAACACAAATGGCTTATATTTCAAGACATGTAGTCTTTAATGAGACTACATTTCCTTTTCATGGTTTTCATCACCCTGTGTCTTCTGTTCCCTCTTCTTTGTCTCAGAATATTGATTTGGAGTTTTCTCTACCCTCATCTATTTCCTCTCCTGCTCAACCTAGTACTTCAACAACTACTACTCCAGTTTGTATTGTACCTACCTCACATGCTTCACTTTTACCAAGTGACACCACAGACTCCAATCACTTTTCTGAGCAGCAGGTTCCACATTTGCAGCAGGTTAAAAATGTACATCCCATGATCACAAGGTCTAAAAATGGTATTTCCAAACCAAAGGCATTTAGTGCAACTAAACACCCTCTTCATTCTTCCATTGAAGTGATTCCTACTACATATCTGCAAGCTTCAAAATCTGCAAATTAGAGATTGGCAATGCAAAATGAGTTCAATGCACTTTAATCTACAGGTACTTGGATTCTTGTCCCTCCTATATCCTTTAAGAATATTGTTGGTTGTAAATAGGTATTCAAACTTAAGAAAAACCCTGATGGCTCCATTGAAAGATACAAAGTCAAGCTTGTTGCCAAAGACTTTCATCAAAAGGAAGGTTTAGATTATCAAGAAACTTTTAGCCCTGTCGCTAAACCTGTCACCATCAGAATATTGTTAACTTTTGTTATTCAATTTAACTGGTTTCTTAGTCAGTTAGATATTAGCAATGTTTTTCTTCATGGGGATTTGAAAGAAGAAGTGTTCATCATACAACCTCCTAGGTTTCAAGATCCATCTCTTCCTAATCATGTGTGTAAGCTAAAGAAATCCTTATATGGTCTTAAACAAGCCATTATAACCTGGTTTGATAAGTTGTTTTAGGCTCTTAAATCTCTTGGCTTTACTTAATCATCTTCAAATGCTTCTCTGTTTGTTCTTAAATTCCCAACCTTGGTCATTGTACTGGTTTATGTTGACGATACTCTCATTAGTTGTCCCAATACTTCTCTCTGCAAACAACTCATTCAACAGTTGAGTACCCTATTTCCAGTCAAAGACTTGGGACCCTTACATTATTTTTTTGGTTTGGAAGTTCACAGAACCAAAGATAGTATTTTTCTACATCAAGGCAAGTATTTACTTGATCTTTTACAAAAGACCAATATGGATGGAGCTAAACCCTGTTGTACACCCCTTAGTTTTACAAAATTGGATCATAATGGTGAACTGTTACCTAATCCCACTGAATATCGATCTATAGTTAGTGGCCTACAATACCTTACCTAAACCAGACCTAATATTTCATTTGTTGTAAAGCAAGTGTGTCAGTTTATGCATGCACCAACAGTTACACATATGCAAGCAGCAAAGGGAATTTTAAGATTTCTCAAAGGCACTATCTCTCAGGGTATTCTTTTTAAACAAAGTCATTTACATCTTTCTGCTTACTCAGATGCAGATTAGGCTGGCTGCACATTTGATAGAAGACCTACTAATGGTTTTTGTCCATTTTTAGGTTCTAACCTGATCAGCTGGTGTGCAAAGAAACAAACAATAGTGGCTTGTTCATCCACTGAGGCATAATATTGATCTTTGGCTCAAATTGCAGCAGAGATTACTTGGATATGCAAAGTATTGAAAGATTTTCCCATGACTGCTAAACCCACCCTCTGGTGTGTGATAACATTTCAGCCATATATCTTGCTTCTAATCCTATTTTTCATGCTCGCACTAAGCATGTTGAAATAGATTATCACTATATCCGGGAATTGGTTCTTGCCAAATTAATCAAAGTTCAATATGTGTGTAGCCAAGATCAGATTGTTGATATTCATACAAAGTCTTTTTCCAAAAATAGGTTTCAGTTTCTACAATCCAAACTCTCACTTGGAACTCTCAATTCTTCCAAGTTTGGCTTGAGGGAGTGTAAAGATGAAGATGCCAAGTCATAACAAATGTTGTTATTAGTTTGTTTTAAGTTTGTTGTAATGTATTTTGTTTTGGTTAGTTAGAGTGTAAATAGTCAAAGACTATATATTAGTGGTTGTATCCTTCATTTAAAAATTAATGAGAAATATACTTTTCTTAGTGTTTAAGAAAAGCGTTCAGAGAAAATCTTGAGTTTCTATAAACTGTTCTTCTTTTCTAATGGTGGGAATCTTGTGGCAACTTACGACGTAGCTCATATTGAGTGAACCTCATAATTCCTTGTATTTGTGTGATTAGTTTACTTTTGTGATTCTTCGCGTTTAGGGAATCTAGAACTTGATATCATAACAACGCATACAAGGAAAATTCAAAATCCTAATCATCACAGCAGCTGAAAATTTCTCTACTGACCTCAACTCTGGTCGAACAAATTCTACGTCCGAGCTAAAGTTTCGGATTCAAACTCAGAACTTCAAATGCATGGATAAACGCTCTTAACTACTTAAACTACTAATTCCAATTACAGCCGGTCTAAAATATACAGTTAAACCTTTCTTTTTTGGTCTGAAGTTTATAGCCTACAAATACAAACCCTTGTCGACATTTGGTCTTAATATGATCATATGACTGAAGTAATACACACCAAACTACTCTCCTTGGAAACATTTGATAGAACTGTTGATTTATATAAAAAAAACCATATATGATTTCTGCCCAAAGCTGTCTTTTTAGTGTTTGGGGAACTAAACTGACAAAAGCGATATTCTAATCTACTCTAATTTGCAAGGAAGGAGATTCAAACTTTGGGTTGTCAGGGAGTGTGCGTGCACAAACCTAACCAACTGGCCTAGTCCGCCTCTGCTGGGAACCAAATTTAAGGTAATTTGGCATAGTACGAGTTGCTGCTGTTTTGGGTAAGCTGTAGTGAGTACCTCTAAAAGTTTGCAGGGCTGTCATCCAATTGCTTCTCATCTTCTATATCAACCTCTAAAATTTCCTGAGATCGAACCAGAACTAGATTTTCATCAGCGAAAGAATAAGACAGTAATTTTTCCAAGTGTAAAAATTCAAGCAATTCTGATCAGTTGGGGTTAATTAACTCACAGGGATCCTCTGCTTGAGATAATTGGCCAGTCTAGCCAGAACCACGCTCCGTTCGTGCCAAAACCGGCCCTTCAGACTGATCTTCACAAAGGGTCCGTCAAGTTCAGCGAGGTCTACTTGTCCTGCAAGTCATCTCCTTATCTTAACTGATTTCCCACCACCAGAAACTAAACAACATAACTGACTCAAAAAACATAAAAGATAAGTAAGTTCAACCTGTCATGCCAACTGAAATGTCGAAGAGCTGCCCGAATTCAACCCTTGCATCGGCTAAGACCTGTCGAATGTTGTCTTCCGTTAGATCGAGAGGCTGCGAAGGCTGAACCGTTGCTGCTGCCAATATTGTTGAAAATTTCGTGCTAGTTTTGGTTCCCAGTGTTGCTGGGAACGTGGAGATCCTTAGCCTTGGCCTTTGTGTGTGGTTGTGGTTGGCTGTTTTCAGGATCTGGGTTTTGGAGATTTGATGACAGGTAATGGGAAGGGTTAGTGTTGAAGAATGCAGAACTCCTTCCATTCCAAAAGCTTCTCCTTCAATTTGCCTTCTAAAGACGAGAAGCTACAATGATTGGTAGAGAAATGGATAATGGCCACTTATCTTTAGTGGATAGAATTTACTTGCTCAAAAGCCTCTAGCTTGCTGCTCTACTAAGCAGTCATGTGAGATTTCACCTTCATTTTTAAGCACACTGTGAGATTCGTCAAAAGTTCAGACTCCACCAAAAGTCATAAATTCGAATTTCGCGTGCTGTGTAACTGAGGTATTGAAACCAAGGTGAGGTTGAAACAACGCAAAACCCAATTGTCAAATGAATCCCACGTCAGAGAACTAAGAAATCTTACATGTGCTTATAAAGAGTTCAGTTATTCGTATTTGCCATTTGGCTTCATGGCGGAACCCTATACTAAACTAACTACTTGAGTACTCAAATTGCATAACGATAATAAAAGTTGCGGGTTGATCTTATTCATTGACTATTTAGCTTGTATTATCTTGTCCTCACTTCAAATTCTGAATAAGATGACGATTTGAAGATTAGTCGGACCGAACCGACCCTTGCCCGGAAAAAAGAAGTGAAACAGAACCGGGACGATGATCATTCTCTCCATCTTACACGTTTCTGATCAGATAAAATTACATAGGCTCAGCCTGTTTCCATAACAAAATAGAGAGTGACAACAATGAAATTGTATGCTACTTGAACATGCTGAAAATCGGGCAAGTCCCATTGATTGGGGTTTATTGTGACATGCTGATGCTCAAAATTACCAAGGATTGGAAAAAGAGGTTACACGAATACAAAACTCGTTTACACGTCCTATTTGAGTCCGACATGGACATGCAGTGTACTAGCTCTATATTGCGGAGAAGTACTCTTTGCTGCCCTTGGGGTCTGGCTTCATGGACTTCTCCCCGGGCTTCCACCCTGCAGGGCAAACTTCATCGGGATTGTCCTGCACGTACTGCAAGGCCTGCAGGATCCAACCCAAGCCAAGAAAGGAAGAAAAAAAAAACGATTATAAAATGTAATAAGAAACATGATGACGAAATTCTTAGCTATACAACAGATCTTGGAAACGAAAACATCCCATTTCTATTTTGGACTTGATGAATATGTTTACCTGGAGCGTTCTCTTAGTCTCATCCACACTACGGCCAATGGCAAGATTGTTGATGGTGGAGTGTTGAATAACGCCTTCCTTGTCAATAATGAAGAGTCCTCTCAAAGCGATTCCCTATCACAGAGAAACCAAACATCTAAATAATCCAGAATTCACAGCACTGAGTCTTTCACAAGTTTATCATTCATTAAATTCAGAACCAATTTTCATTATATATCATACCTGATCTGGGATCAGCACACCATACGATTTTGAAATTGACTTGGTGACATCAGAGATCAATGGATAGTTCAAGTCACCAAGACCGCCAGATTTCCTATCGGTTTGGACCCATGCAAGGTGGGAAAACTACCAAAAAAAAAAAAAAGACAGCATAAGGCCAACGTGGTTCCATCTTACCAATCTAAGGAAGAGCAATTTTAAAACTATTTTACATCAAAGGAACAAGTCAGATGTACATAAGCAAAAGAATCACAGAAAAAAATACGTAGATTCACATCATTCATTGGCCATTAACAAGAACACAACTTTCTGACATCACCAATCTTATTAACTCCTTTTGGTTAACCTCCATATAGGATTCTAGGTGATTTTAACTTAAGACGTGATACAGAACCGAACACAATGGCGTTCTAGGATTCATATAGCTAACCCCCTTAGTGGGAAAAGGCTTTGTTGTTGTTGTTGAATATCCTCATTGTCTATTGTGTGTACTTTCTCCACCAACAATGGGAATTAACCTTTTGGCTCCCACATGCATTGTCTGCAACCCATACCATGGGTCCAATTTCATGTCGAAGTCAAAAATCCCAAAGCATAAGATCGATATTTTTAGAACTCACGATACGGGACATAATTGTTTACTCAATAAAGGAACAAAGCATGCATATAGTTCAAGGTGCAACTTAGCATACTAACGCGTGTGCATATGCAGCTATTGACCTTTGCAAAAGAACAAGGCTACAACATGTCTAGGCCGAATATTGACTTTTTCGTGGTATATCTAGGCAGAACATTGACCTTTTTATGGTATGTCTGGCAGATTGTGGTATTGAAGATAGCGAGGAGCAGGGCAACTTACCACACTGTCAACTGAAACACCCAAGATTTCTGTGTTGAGCTCCGCAAACTCTGCGTGACGGTCACTGAAAGCGGTGATTTCTGCAAGATGGGTTCACAAATTTTGAACAAAGCAATCCGATTCAGTTAGATTCATTCAGCATCCATTAAAGATTAAAAACTTGTATGAAGAATTGGAGATTGTGAAAACAAACAAACCTGTAGGACAAACAAATGTGAAGTCCAATGGGTAGAAAAAGAGAATCACATACTTCTTCCCAATGTACTCAGAGAGCTTGACCTGAAATCCCACACCAAAGCTTCAGTTGCAATGGAACAATTTCAGACTCGTTTGAGACTACTTTTGCAGAAAGCTCTTTTATTATAAAAGCATTGAAATTTTCACTGAAAGTTCCTAGAAAATCACTTAGAAATGCCTTGAACAAGTATCTGACATATGCTTCTCTAGAAAGCGCTTTTATGACCCAAAACCATTTCAACTTTTTTCCAACAAACCCAGTAAGAAGCGTTTCTGGTTGTAGAAAGCGCTTTTAGTACACTAACAAGCAAATCCTAGACAGACCCGAAAATCGAAATTACAGAATGCGATTGCAGGAAAAAATCAAAAGCTATGAGTTAAATTAAAGATACGACATTGATGAATTCTTGGTCGAAAACAGCCTCGGCTTCGAAATCAGGAGCAACATTTCCAACGAGGGGAAGCTCGCCGGCGGAGGCTTTGACGATGAAGGACTTGCGAGTGTGGGAGCCACCGCGGGGGAGGGAGGCAGAATGGGCGACGCGCGGGAGGCGGAGGCCGTGGATGGATTTGGGGAAGTTTAGGGTTTGGGAGATAGGTTTGGAGAAGGCGGCGACGTGAGGGGTGGATTTGGAGGAGGAGAAAGCGCGGGAGGGGGCGGAGGAGATGAGGGCGGCGGTGGAGGCAGCCATGGTGGTTGTGGAGAGCTCAGCCACTCAAGTCAGTGATGAATAGTGAGTGATGTGGGCTGGGAGGTGTAAGGTGGAGAAAAGGGTTGAGGGTACAGTGTGAGGATAAGTAGTGGGTAGGAGGAAGGGTGGGTTGGTGGGACCTAGGTTTGAACTGAACCGGCCGACCGGCTACAGACATTTGGGGCAACCGGAAATGGGACAAGAGTAAAGGATTTGGTTTGTGGAGTTTGATTTCTTGGTGATCAAATCTAAAGATTGGACACTATTAATAAATTGAGGTTGATCTTGATTGTGATGAAGTCTTGGTTTACTTTTAGGTAGCGGTGGACACAGGATTCGAAACTTAGAGGTTTCAGTATTATTAAAGTATAAGTTTTTAAGATACAAACAAAGCGGAAAACGTTCAAAAGAATTTTCAGTTTATTTACTGAAACATTTCGTCAGCTAAACCATGTTACGTACATGTCACTTGTATCGACACATACAGAAACAATTTGATGAGTGATATTGAAAGAGTTTTTCGAGTGTTGTCGATACAACTTGTCGAGATATGTCTAGCAAACATTACAACAAACACAAAAAAGACTCTTATCAAACATTCAAAGAGTCTTCGAAAGAAGTGTTTTTCAAACCCAAACCACCTTAGTATCAACGTTCATTTGCCAATACTTACAATGAACGTACACAAAAGAAAGATAAACCTCGTACCATATAAGCCTCTCTCCCTAAGCTAGACTCATTTGTGCCTATCTACGATTCTACGGGAATTCTCTAGGCTCGGCTTCTCCGGGCTGGCTTAGAATAGTCTGGACTCGAGTAATATCCATTTTCTTAACCCGGCCCATTTGTGTTAGATTACTGATTTCTCCCTCTATCCCTCACCAATCACAATCCCCACAATGATATTGCTTGGAGCATTTTAAGCCTTATCTTCTCCCTTTCCCCCTGCCCCCCAAACCAACGCTCTTCAGTCTTCCGCCATGACCAGCTGCGCCCAAACACCAACCAACCAACCAAATGCACGAAACCCACTTCCTCTCCACCGCCATCGCCGCCACCAAACAACCCCTTTTCTCCTCCATTCCCAAACCCCAATCCCCCTCCTCCTCTCACCATGACTCCCACTCCTTTCCGCCTCAGAAGAAAAACCCCCACTTCTCAATCATCTCCGCCTCCAAAACGACGGCCTCCCTCAAACCCCCACCAACCACTGCCACCCCCCACTCCGACTTCCAAGAAAAAGTCCTCTACCTCGACTCCATCGGCCTCGACTTCTTCTCCCTAATCAACCACCACCCTCCGATCCTCTCCTCCCCTCTCTCCCACATCAAATCCACCGTCCACTTCCTCCTCACCTCCATTGGCTTCACCTCCCCAGAATTCCGCCGCCTCATCGGCATGTGCCCCGAAATCCTCTCCTTCCGCGTCGCCGAAATCGCCCCAATCCTCACCTTCCTCCTCCGCGAAGCCCACGTCAACGGCTCCGATCTCCGCCGCGTCATCAACCGCCGCCCTAGACTCCTCGCTTGCAGCGTCAAAACCCGCCTCCGCCCCACCCTCTACTTCCTCCAAAGCATTGGTATTTCCCAAGTTAACAAACACACCTCCCTCCTCTCCTGCAGCGTGGAAGACAAGCTCCTGCCCCGAATCGACTACCTCGAAAAAATGGGCTTCTCCCACCGCGACGCGCTGTCGATGTTCCGGCGGTTCCCGCAGCTGTTCTGCTACAGCATCGAGCAGAACTTCGAGCCGAAATTCGATTACTTCGTGGTGGAGATGGGGAGGGGGATGAAGGAGCTGACGGAGTTCCCGCACTACTTCTCATTCAGCTTGGAGAATCGGATTCGGCCGCGGCACCAGCGGTGCGTTGAGAAAGGGGTCTGTTTTCCGCTGCCGATGTTGTTAAAGACGAGTGAGGCAAAGTTTCGCGACCGGTTGGAGATTTGTTGTAATTCTTCCATCCCTTTTAGGAGTTCTCCTTTATGGGGTACAAATTCGGTTGATTGAGAAAATTGAAAATATACAAGGCCAAATTCCAATTTTAACTAATTTACTCGTGCAAATGAGTTTCTCGGAATGCTAATAACAATTTTCATTAAATATCTTATTTAATTTTGGACGAAAGTGCAGAGATTTCTCGGGTTTAGGGGAGGTTTAGAAAATAATTTTGGAGATGTGATTTGTTATACATTGTACAATGATAATAGTGGTATCATAAGGACATGATCATAATGAGAATGTGTTTTTTGGTAGTAGTTACATCAATTGGTTACAAAGTTTGTTCTCATGATTGTTAGTGGTAATAGATTGCATAGTCAACAACATATGGTCTAATATCTTAGTGGATAGTCTGTTAGGTTTCCACTAATACGTCTTAGTTTAGAATTCTCTACTCTCTTAAATTATTGTAATAATTTCGAACCCTCTATTTCTCTTAATAATAATAATTTAAAATAAAAAGTAGCATAATCAACACAAATCATAGTACGGCACAAGTGCTTTAGTGAATCATCTTCAAACTCAACCCTAATAGGATACAAGGACATGTCCTTCGATAAAAAGAGGTCATTATTCCTCTATCAAGAAACTCAGGCTTCTTTTTTTTTTTTTGGTAAAATTTAACTCCAACTTAAATATCAAAGAGTCTTTGCCTCGTACATCACTGATGTAACAAGGTCAAGCCAATTTATTCATTTTTGTTGAACAATGCAATTTCATATTGGAAATTTGAAAGAAAATATTACTACTTATAAATGAATGGCTTCACTATTAATAACAAGATCCTTGACACGATCATTCTTATTGTGAACAAAACCCTGATTTGACTGTTCCAATTGTGAACAAGACTCTGACCTGACAATTCTAATTGACGACGAATCTTCTATTGCTTGAGAAAAAAGAAGGTTGCCAATGTAGAATTGGTTGGTGAATGCAATCTCACATAAAAAACTTGACATTATATTTACTACGTGTTCATGAATGATTCCACTACTAATAACACCCATTTCTTTTGTGATAAAATATAACATCAGCAGGTGGTGATTAGTAGTGGACAGACATCCCGACTCTAAAATCTTAACACTTCTTAATTTCAGAAACATTTAAATAATTTTACGCTCATGTGAAATTCATTTCCCACATTGTTCACTCTTCGTAAATTAGAAGGAGAACAATACAGTATAATTATTTTTGGCACGTGTCATGGACCCAATATTAGTAGCACCAAAGTTATATACGTCCGTTGTGGTTAGCTGAAGTTAGGGTTGGAGGAGATGTGGTGAGAGTCGGTGAGAAACGAGCCGTCAAATAATCAGAGAAAATTGTTTAAAGCCAAATAAAGGCGCGGATCGGCGATTCTCCTTGTATTTTTCGTTTGTTGTCATTTCTTCTAGCACGTTGCAGTTTTGCCCCATAATTTTGGGATAATTCAAAACTGACCATTCAATATATTATTTTTCTAAAGATTCCACGCCGTTTGGTGCTTTTTACTTTTTCTTTTTCATTCCATTGGTATAAATATAAGAACATATTTTGGGATTAGTCCATTTATGTTGGTCTTTTTGGACCTATTTATTTGGGTACTTCAACTAATTTTTATTTTGGGCATCATAAATACATCGAGTGCAAAAATTGTAAAGAGATACAATATCAAATCATAGTTTTTTGTATCCTATCATAGTATAGCTGCTGCTCTTGCATTAATTTGAATTATATCTCTTATGATTCGTGAATTAGAAGATTAAAAATAAGTACGTAAAACATTTCTATGTCTGGTAAAACAACAATAGAATTAGGAAACTTACCCACATGAGTGCATGAACCCGTGAAGGGGGTATTTCATACGTTCGACATGACTTGGAAAGACATTTAATGCATCTTTATATTTTCAAAAATTACTCTGGTTGTAAATTTAATATACCACTTTTGAACATGAAACGTAACGGTCTTACTAAAAACATGTAAGCATTTGATTCCTATTATTGCATTTGCATGAACCAAATGGGGAAGTGAAAAAAAAAAATGGTATTCCCTCGTCTGCATTTTCCAATTATTTCCAAACAATAAAAAGAAAGGTTTTCGCAGGGTCAAAACAGAAATACACAAGTTTCAGGGGTGGAAAATAGGAAAAAAAGTTAACAAATTAATTTTTTTCGCCGTGTTCCCTCCACATCTAGCCGAAACAAAAAATTCCCTCCCTTCCCTCGTTTTCTGCTAGCTCTTCCCTCAACTCCCACAACTCACTTTCCCTCTCTAACCCTCACTTTCTCTCTCTAACCCCCCCTCTCTCTCTCTTTCTCTCTCTACCCCTCTCGGATCCCATTTCGCCTCCCCATAAACCCTAAACCCCCGCCCTCCTCCGCCCTCCCTCAGATTCTCTCCGATTCCCCAAACCCTAAAGATCCACCTCTCTCCTTCTCCGATCGTCTCTCGGCAATCGGAGACCGCCGCTAGTTCGAGCCGGTCGATCCCTCTATGTCCGGCTGCGCTCGAGCTCCCAACCGCCAACCAGCGCCGGCGACGGCGGTCACAGGCGGCGGCGCCCAGATCCTGCCGCCGTTGAGGCGTCACCTCGCGTTCGAGTCCACGAAGCCGCAGCCGTTCCCTCCCGACAATTACCACCGATTCGCCGGCGGTGCTCGCAGAGCTGGAGACCAAGAACCTGAAGCTATTTATGTTCGATCTCCTGTGAGTTGTTGTCATTTCTATGGATATCTGTGTGTTAATCTCACTGCGTTGGTTTGTTTGGGTGAATTGCGTTGTAATTGTTCAAAGGATTGAGGGTAATTCTGGTGATTCTGATTGGTTTTGTTGTTTAGGGTAATTAGAAGATTTGGATTAGCTCATTAATGTTATTTTTGGGTCATAAGCTAATATTCTTCACTTACTACTAAGATAGTGCTTCTTAAGATATTTTGTAATTTGGTTGACTTCTGAAAATATGTATACTTATGTTGTAAATTTGCAAGCTTGGCTAACCAAAATTGCAATTGTTGTAACCGGAAAAAGCCGACAATTGTAAGTCTGGTGCATAATGCAACTTGTCAAGGTGAAGTATTGTGATAAATGTCGGCAATGAGGGGAAGACTGAGAAATGATATGGTGTTGATGTGCATCACACTTAACTGTGTTGCCTAATCTGGAGTGAAGGTACCGTGATTTGAAAGTAGACTTTCAAGTTGTAGCATTTGGCTCCTTTTTAGAATCAATTGTTTCTCGTGGCATGTGTTGGTTTCTTCATTGGGTGTGTAAATTAATATTATAAAAGTGTAATTGGGTATAATGACTAGCGGTTCCATTCTCCGTCCCCCATTTCATCTAGATTGATTTGCAATATTCATCTCGTCGATATATAGTTCATTGTGAAGCATATTTTAACTAGTATGGTTGCGAAGTCGCCATATGCCTAATTTTTAATAAGAATTCTTTAACTTTGCTGGTGTTTTTCAGCAACTTACTCGGAAGGACAACAATGAAGTTGAGTACAGTGATTGGACCTGCAGTCCCGGAAATACTAATATTATTCAGAGTCCCCTTCTGACTCCTCCAATGTCTGCAAAAGGGGGAAGGGTAAACAATAGGTCAAAGGCTTCCAAGGGAGGTAGATCTGGACCTCAGACTCCTGTGTCAAATGTTGGTGAGTCTTCTTGTCTCTTCAGTTTTTGCTTGATCTCTACCATTTTTGGCCTAACTTGAATGAATCACTAAGATGAGCTTCAGATGCAGCTGTCCACGTGAAAGAGGTTGCATAGCATTGTTGATAATAACAAAGTCTTCTTTCTCCCTGGATAAATAAAAATAGAATTCTCAACTATCTTGTTCCATACATACTAAGAATCTTATTGGATAGCTTCTGTCAACATGCAGGTTCCCCGTCTACTCCAGCCGGAAGCTGTCGTTATGACAGTTCCTTGGGTAATCTGAGCATGAGTTTTCTTCTCTTTGACATTTGTGGTTTTTAGAGTTCACAAGGCTGCCATATGGTCACTTGGAGATAACTGTGCTCAAATTTTCCAGGTCTGTTGACAAAAAAGTTCATCAATTTGATTAAGCGTGCAGAGGATGGAATTCTTGATCTAAACAAAGCAGCAGAAACTTTGGAGGTAATCATTTTCTGTCAGAGTTTATATACATACACTAACACAAATTATCTGTATTTGGTGGTGTGCTGATTGATGGTTTTACAAATGACACAGGTTCAGAAGAGGCGGATATATGACATTACAAATGTTTTGGAAGGAATAGGTCTCATTGAAAAGAAGCTGAAGAACAGGATACGTTGGAAGTAATCTTTGATAGTTTATTCTTAAATTTCCTTTAATTTTCAACTTCTAATAAGATTTGGAACACATGGAAACTTACTCAAGGATGCGTTAAATGATTGATTAGGGGATTTGATGCTTCAATGCCAGGAGAGTTGGATGGTGATCTCTCTATATTACAGGTATTTCAATGTTGCAAGTTCTTGTAATGCAAAGGTCAGGAACTTATTTATTTATTAATTTTATTGTCCTTTGAATTGTCATGAGTATGGATTGTCTGTAGTACATAAATTGCTGAACTCATGTTCACATAATGTTTCTTTATTTAGAGATTAACAATTTCATCTGTCTAGATTGCTATGAAAAGCATGGTGTTAAAAAATACTTTGACAATTTAGTAGCTTCATGAAGGAAGATAAAAGCCTAAGTTGTGGTATATCCTGCAGGCAGAAGTTGAAAATCTATCCTTACAAGAGCGCAGATTAGATGACCGAATAAGGTATATGCGATTAATTTTCTTTTTGGACTTCAATGTCACTGTTTTGAAACTATTGAAAAGTGTTGATGCCTTCACCCTTGTGCAGAGAGATGCAAGAAAAGTTGAGGGATTTGAGCGAAGATGAAAACAACCAAAAGTAATGTCTAGTCCATTAACCTTTTCAGATAATTTTTGTCTTTCTTCTTTATGTTTATATTGTCAATCACTTGCTTCTATGTATACAAATACGTTCTTATCTTCAACTCTTACTCTAGGTGGCTTTTTGTGACTGAAGATGACATTAAAGGCCTACCTTGCTTCCACGTGTGTTCCATGCATCACTTCTAACACTGATTTCTACGATGGCTTAGTGTTTTCCATTATGTTAATTGCGCCTTTTCTTTTCCAGAATGAAACCCTGATAGCAATCAAAGCTCCACATGGAACCACCTTGGAAGTCCCAGATCCTGATGAAGTAAGTCAAACATAAACTTCTCTTAGAAGGTACATGTTTTATATGCATTCTCTCTTTAATTAATATTGAATTCTTCTTCAATATGCACCAGGCTGTTGACTATCCACGGAGGAGATACAGGATAATACTTAGAAGCACAATGGGACCCATTGATGTCTACCTTGTCAGGTGTTGTTTCCTTTTTCTTCTTTTGTGAACGAAATATCTTTATACATTTGAGTAGGGTACTCTCCCTTTTTGTTTTGCATGTTTAGTGGATTATTGATGATAAGAATATCTGTGTTGATTTGTATTTATTTACTTGTTTATTGATTTGTGTGTATTATTTGGTGTTTAGTCAATTTGAGGAAAAGTTTGAGGATGTGCATGGAGCTGAGCCACCTGTGAGCTTCCCAATGGCTTCTGTTTCTGGGTCCAGTGAACACCCAATAACAGAAGTGGTAACTGTTGAAAGCAGTGGGAAGGAAATTGAGCCTTGGCCGCAACAGGCTCATCACCTGTGCTCTGATTTAAACGCTTCTCAGGAGTTTGCTGGGGGAATGATGAAGATTGTTCCTTCTGATGTTGATGTAAGTATAGTTGTTCTGACTGATTTGTTTTCTTAGCTGCAAAGGTAAAAGAGAAAAACATCATGTCCAACACTGAAAGTCAACTTTTGAAAACGATAAGCGTTCTAGTGTAGCTTGCATATAAGTCTCAGATTTGAAGCTTGTTAACTGGACTACTTATCACCTAATTGATGTGAAGGTGCAACATAAGATGTGCATTTTTATTTGTTTGTATGATATCGGAAAGCTGTGCAAAATATAGTAAGACTTGTTACGTGGATACTTTTGTCCGACCTTTCAGTTACCTATGGATTTGAGCTATATGCTTGCAACCTCTGCCACAAAAATAGAGCACACGGAGTTCCATATGCTCTCGTAAAAGATTTTTCAGAACCATGTATACTCTCAACAACATATACATTGACTTACTATTTAGTTTCTTGCTAATACTATATATCTTTTTCGTTATTGTTACAGAATGATGCAGACTACTGGCTTTTGTCTGATGCTGAAGTTAGCATTACAGATATGTGGAGGACGGATTGTATCCTTTTTCAAAATTGTTCCCCCTTTTTCTTTTCACTCCCTTCCCACTCTTTCGGTTTTCTTTTCAATTAAATTATTGTTTCACTGTGTGAATGATCAGTTCCTTCACTATGACAACTATAGCTGGTGTTGGATGGAATGGGACAGACATTCTTCATGCTGACTTTGGAGTGACTGATGTTAGTACACCAAGGCCGCAAACTCCGCCATCTAGGGTTGTTGAAGTCCCATCTCATGCAGTTAACTTCGCTCAAAGGTGAATCTTCATTTGTGTAACGGGGTATCTGTAGAAATTTCGTGTATCCACCATCAGTGGCCTTCCATCTGTGTCAAGTATTGCTAGGAGATGCAACATAGGCGAAGCATTTGGAAGAAGCTGACGGATGACTGGCCGGGAACTATTGTTATACTGTACAGTTCAGTATGTCCTTGACCCCTGTTGTAGAAATAAAGAGTTCATCGTAAAACTGTAGAAGCTGCAGATATTCAGCAAGGAGCGAAACATTGAGGGATGGCACGTCCAATAATGGTAGTCGACTCTACATACGGGAGAATAGTAATGCTGAATCTGGTTGTATGATGCATGCTCGTTCATTAATGTATGCACACACCATGAGGGGGTTCTGTTTGGAATCCTTGTCTGTAAATGCTGTGATTTTAAGCATGTTGCAGGACCGGCGTGCCGGATGTTGTTAGGGCAGCAAAGGTTTTCTAGTCCTCAGTTCTATCTGATTTTAACGTTAAGACTGCTAAAACATAAACAATTGGCAACATCTTTTATTAACTCTCTTTTTGGTCGAAGGTGGATTTCAAAAGAAACATTTTTGTGAAAATCTCGTCGAAAACTTCTATATGCCCATTTTGGTATTCCATTATTTAGAAATTCTATGCGTACGACGTTTATCAATAGCATATCGAAATGAGTCGCTTTTGTAAGAATTGTTCCATAGGTTTATAAGCGTCACTTCCATCATAGAATTGAGTTTAGTTGTTGACTACAGTTGTGTGTTCTCAGCTTCTTATATTTGAAGTTTCAAGTTCGAATTATCTGTTGTTAATATAAATTATTTTGAAATGCACTCACTTTTCTCGTAATTAGGGTAATGTTAGTAAATTTAAATTTTTAAACTCAATTTTATAAACCGTAGTTATTGTAGGGGTGGGCACTTGAACCTGAAAACCGAAACCAAAACACGAACCAAATCAAATCGTATCGAATGGTTTGGTTTTGCGGTTTCAAAACAGTTTCGGTTTGAAACCGAACCGAATAAAGGAAAAACGGTTTGGTTGCGGTTCCGGCCATCTAAAACCGAACCAAAACCAAAACCGCATAGCTTTATTAAATGTTAAATTCTATTTGGTTATTTCATTGAATCCATACATTTAGTATGAATTCAACCACATCATAACATGGCCACATAATCTCTTTCTTTTCTTTCTTCTAGTAGTGGTCTGTAGACACTGTACTCTTTCTTTCTCGTCTGCTGCTCTCGGTCTCCCAGGACTCTCTCCCCAGGCTCTCTCTTTTATTTTGAGTCAGTGATGATGTTAATATTTTTGCTCTTGTTGTGTCAAATTGGCTGACAGCTTTGGGCTTCACGTGCATGCTTTTTGTTTGTGTGCTTCGGAAAATGGTAGCATGAGGAGCAACTATACGAAACGATAAAATGATAGCTTGAGAAGCAACTATACAAAATGTTCTAGTTCACAAGGATTAATGATTTCTCATACATTGATTTTAAATTTACAACATGCAAGGTCTTCCTCAAGTATCAGCTTCTCAAGTCTGTTCACAAGTTTAAAGATTTTTTAAATCTTCGGCTAGTAAGTGTGTAAAAGGAAAGGGAAAGACAAATATTTGAAACTTGAATGATGTAAAGTAAGTTGAAACACCAAAACTTTTTTATTGAATTGGATGAATGCTATATTGAAGACATGCTTGATTGAATTTTAATATTATATGCATGCTTGAACAATGCAGTAATAGAAGCGTATATCGAAGGAAAAGGAAATAAGATACAATTCGGTAACCATAATAGCTTTTTCAAACAATGAAACCAAACCAAAATCATTTAAAACCAAACCGAACCAAATGGTTTGGTTTCATTTCGGTTTTAGCTTCAAAACCGCACCGAATCAAACCGCAAAAACTTGCGGTTTTGGTTTTGGTTTCACTTAAAACCGCACCCACCCCTAATTATTGATGATTGGATTATTGATTAACGTATTTATTTGTTGTGACATTATTTAGTTTAAAATTTTAGTACAAAATTTTTATTTAACTCGCATTGTCTTTTTAATTTTTATGGTTCATTTTCCCGTCTTTTTATAGTCGAAATATTCCCGTTATAAGAAACGAGGGCTAACAACCAGTCCAAAAAAAAGGGTATAAATTGAGCGCAGCGCAGGCTCGTCAGGGTGGCGGGCCGCAAACGACAAGTTTTCAAAAACGAAAAAGAAGTGTTTTGCGCGTGAAGACAAAAACGACGTTTGTTTTAGGCCAATTATTGCCAAAACGCACCCACGCACCCGCCGTGAACCCAAACCGCGTTTCACGTTCCACTCTCTCTCTCTCTCTCTCTCTCACGCACATTTTGTTCTTCTGCTTTGCTTTCAGCTGCTCTACTATGGACGATTCAACCGTACTCAGCCCACTCCCGGCGATCCCACTGCCCTCGTCGGGGAAGCTCTGCCGCAGAAACTCTATCTGCACATCCGTGGTGGTCCCCGCCAAGCTCAGCCTGCTCTCCGCCACCACCACTCCTACCTCAACTACCAAGCTCCGGCGCCTCCGCAACCCCAGCCTCCCAGCCCAAAACGGCGGCGTGTCGGGCCCAGAGCCACTCCAACTGGACCTGGAGCTCCTCTCCTTCAAGAGCTCCAAATCCTACACTTCTCTCAAAGACCTGCTCCCCTCCTCCGCCGCCGTGAATTCCCCCACCGCTGCCTCCGCCAACAACTCCGGCTACGAAATCTCCATTCGCAACCGCCTCGTTAAGCAGGCCGCCTGGGCCTACCTCCAGCCCATGTCCTCCACCTCCGGCCCATCTGGCCCAAACTTCCTCCGCCGCCTCTGCCTCAAGCTCTCCCCCTGCCTCTCTTTCTTCACCCACTGCATCGTCCCCTTCCTCTCCCAAGCCCTCCGCCGCACACTCCGCTGCATCGGACTCGCCACCTAACACATTCTGCAACTTTTTGTCATCTGTATATATTATAAATTTTTTACTCAAAAGGAAACAAAATTGAATGAAAGAATTTGAATTTATATACGAATTCAGAGTTCGATCATTCAATCAATCGATTGCTGTTTCTGGGATTTGTACAATTTCTGTTTCTCCTTTTTTGTTTTTCTTTTGTGATCACAATCTAATCTGTCACTGGATTGGCTTGGAAGGCCTGAGCCGGAGCTTCTCGGTCGACTCGTCAACCTGCCCACCATCTGTTTGATGTCGGGACTGAACCACCTTTGGGGACCTCGGAGGCTCAGACATGGCGCCGGTTGACTGTGGTGGCTCTGCCATTGGGTGTTGCTGGTGGGGATTCTGGCGGCCACTTGTTCTTTCCGCTCGGTTTGCGAAGCGGCACGTTTGGCTGCTGCGGTGCTGGCGCTGTGGCGTCCTGCTGATCATCATCGACTGTCTGCGACTGTGAGGTTGGTTCAAATAATCAAACAAACAAAAACAATGAATTTTCAGTAACTCCTTTTCCAGAAAAATTCAAATCTTCGTTTTTGTGCACGAGAGAAATTGTTTCTTGCTCATATTGCCTACATGAACCAGGTGAATGAACGACTGGATGTGCGATCAAGGATTCTGATACATACTATACTTCGATCGATGCTAGAAAAACCCGAGAAGTGTATTGCATTGTAAATGTGGCCTACCTCGGTGGTGGTTTTGACACCGAAGTTTGTGGAGTTAGCAGCCAAGTACTGAAGGGCTTGGAGGAAAGCAGCGTGGCCGTATTGGGCGCAGTTCTGCCAGTAGAAAACAGTCAAATCCCAGGCTCTTGCTCTCATCTCAAGCAACTTCCCGTCTATGTCTGTCTCATGCTTTGCTACATATGGCCTCAGGAAGGTCTTGTACACAAACCCAGTTCCCTACAACCACATTTCAAATGTCATTCCAATGAATCAATTGAAAATTTGTACAACCGTGTTTACGTTGTCAGACTGTTAATGCGGATTCTAAACGCTAACGGAATGTATGTTCAGTCAGATTCATAGGACAGACAATGTAAGTCTAGCACAAATATATGCACATTTTAAATGGTATTCCAATGAATCAAACTAAATATTTGTATAACAGGATATGTTGTCAACTGTGAATATAGATCACTAATTAGGTCAAGTGTTGCTTGAATGTTGACGGAATGTATGTTCGGTTATTTTCCAATTCACAGTCTGCCAACATAAATTCAGGACGAAGTTATGTGAATTTGATCAATGGCTCGAAATTTGTGTTTCTTACCATGGTCTTTGGATGCCATAGGTAGATGAAAAGGGCCACCTTCCCCTCACCATACATGGGCAACCTTCACATTTTTTTCACAAGAGTAACTTAATATGGGTCACAATTCAAATAACAAATGAATGCTAAAATGATGAAAAATGAGTTTATAGTTAGAGAGTGACTTGTACCATGAGATGAATACATCTCCAACCCTCTCAACAACTGTGAGCATTGCCACAATTATCCTGTAAAAACGACATGTCGTTATTGCGTATTCAATTAGACTTTGGACATGTTATTATCCAAAGTTAATGACATCATTTAAACAACCATTAAACAAATTATTGGTTGAATTGCTACCAAGAAGATAATCCCATATGGGGAAAGACCTGGTGACGATTAATGTGGTGGCATCTCAAACCTATCACGCATCACTACGTGTTGTAACTTTCTCACACAACGTCGCATGATTGGTTTGAAATACCATCACATTGATGTAGAGAGGGTGTTTACGTACCAATACTGACACCAAAGGCGGAGTTCTTCAATCTCAACTCTGTTCTTCTCCACAGTTTTATAACACTCAAATGCTGGGTATGCATACCCAAGAAACAATCTGCACACCCCCAACCAACAAAACCAATATTAAAAAAAAAAAAAAAACAACCCAAGTACAAAATCAAAGGTAAAGTCGAAGATCAAGATTCAAAAACTGGATTAACATTAATGACAGAACATTAACATACATAAGAATTCTGGTAAGCAAGCTTCCCAACATCTTTTGATTCCTTCACATCAAATACCACCACACACAAATTACATCCCTGCAACACGAAACTAAATTATAAATTCGACCCCGAAATTGCATTACTTGGAAACCCGAAAGAAAAGAGAACGTTAAGATTTCAGAGAGACGGACAAGCGATTGATCGATAGCTTCTCGTTGAGAAGGAGTCCAAAAGGAAAAAAATAAGAAGTCCGGGCGGAGAGCCAGAACCAAAAATGCCCACCATGTGAGGAGTTCCAACTAACCAGCAAGAAGGAAGGGATTAATAATATTCTTTGAGGAGAAATGGGGTTTTATTTAATCTCTGGTTCTGTGAAGGAAAATGTGTTTTGTGGAGAGACAAACAAGAGAGAGATAGACAGACACAAATTCGAAGGGAGTTTGAGACGGGAAGAAATTGCCAAGTTTCTAGCAATGCTATATTTGTATGTGTATCGATTTCTATATATATATATGGACTTTTGGGCAGTTAAGTTGTTAATCCACAACAGGATTAGATTAGATTAGATTAGATTAGATTAATTTAATTCATATATGAGAGACGAACAAAGATGTGGATTTTAAAAGAAAAAGAAAAATTAGAGGATTTCTTGCGATGGACGCCTTCTTACGATTTTACGCGAAATTCTGTGAGGACTGAGGAGGAAGGGACTTCTCGGGAATTGTCGTCAATGACGGATTTACCCTTTGGCGGTTTGATATTTTGTTTTAACAATTAAGAACAGAAAATTCCGCTAAACTAAAATGAAAAGAAGGAGAAATAGAGGGAGGGATGAGCGTTTCGAAAGAAGTAACAGAGTCTTTATTTAAAATAATTTCTATTTTTTAGGTAAAAATGAGACTAGTTGTGGGGCTATTATGCATCAGATTTTAACAATTCGAACTGTTTATCTTTTTAAGTCTTCAATCATAAATTATTTAATCCAAAACTATATACTCATTTGATTGACATGATGAAATTTCAATATTTCTTAGAACATAATATTCATCAATTTCTTTGAACTCAATTAGATATCTCAAGCATTTTCGATTTGACTAATATTTTACAAAAATGATCTATAGAGTGCAACTTAAATAATAGACAGTTCGGATCATTGAAATTTGTCCCATTATCCATTTAAATTTCAATTTATTACAAAATCGTCTAAAATAATAATCTATGTATATAATCGAAGAAGAAGAGTATGGTGAAACATTCAAAAATGTCATTGTAAATTCATTAAAGTCTATCCGTATGCAAATGCACACGTGACAAAAAAGATTTTGTCACGTATGGATACGTATAACTACTTTTAGTTTTTAGTATTTTGTTTTCCTCAAAAATGTCATTGTAAATTTATTAAAGTCCGACAAATATTTCAAGAAATAATACGACTTTGTTGCGACATTGCTTATGATGATAAATCTTTAAAAATAAGAGTTGTGTGAAGTAAACTTAAGATTAAGAGTTGTGTGAAGTAAACTTAAAATGAAGAGTTAAGAGAAGCGTATAAAGCAATGAAGTTTAATTGAGTTATACGAACCATATTTGTATTTAGTGAACTATTTTATTTTATCACATCAAAATGAGGTTTAAGAGCCTCATGCACCAAGGCAAAATCGTAGCAAGTCCGTAGAAATTTTTGGATTTTTTTTAACTTTTAGTGAATTTATTAAGATTTTTTTTTTTTTTTATCAATAAGAATTTTCAAATATAAACATAATAAAATGAGCAAAAATGCCACGTGCTAAAACGTGAATATGCACCAGACAACAGAGACTAACAAGAAGGAGATATTTTTCAACGTGCTCAAAACACGAAGTGATATGTTACATGACATTATCTAATTGTGTTTCAAACTCACTGAAAAATCTCTCGACAAGAAAACTCTAACTGTGAACACGTGTAAAATATTGTCAGTATTTTCGTTTATTTCATAGTTCTCCATTAAATATAAATAAAATGGAATAGGCCTCTTGTAAATAGTTAAGTTAAGCTCGAAGCCCATAAAATGGAATAGGCCTCTTGTAATACACCACAAACAGTAGCCCATAATGTGCAAATACTTAAGTTAAGCTCGAAGCCCAATCTCCATTGCCCAAGAGCTGTTCTCCCAGTTCTTCACAGCAGCGGCCTCCATGGCAGCAAACAGCTCCTTCTTTGGGGGGCCTCTGGATGTCGATTCTGTTGAATTTTTCAGAGAGATGGGCCGGGAAGTTCACTTTCAACAACATCAATACTGTCCTTAATTTGGTAATTACCATATGCTCAATTTATCAGGTATGAAGTTTTATCACAAAAAATATCAGGGTTTTTTTTTTTTTTTTTTTTTTTTTGAAAACACGATATTATCTACACTCAGACCAAACCCAACTCTGGACTGAATGCTATTTTTTAGGTTTTATTATTCCCCCAAACCTAACTCAACCCATGCTAAATGTGTGGGTTAAAAGCTAAAAGCCAAACAAAAGTCAAATACCCCCCATGATTTAGCCCATAAATGGTGTGGGCACCACCAGCGGGACCCCACTCACATGGGCATGTCTCTCAGGATTTATTGAATCCAATAACTGAGATCGAATATAATCAAATCTAATAATAAAAAAAAAAACATTTAACAGCCCAAATTTAAATCCAACGGCTAAAATAATTTAAAAAATGGAGACTTTGGATGCGGTCCCTAACTATGAATATTCTTTGACTGAAACCTTGTTGGTTTCAAATTTTTATCTAAGTCCCTGAACTTATTGTCATAATTTATTTTTATATACGTTACTATATTTTTTTAATTAAAAATTGAAATTTATAGTTGTTTATATTAATGAGATTTTAAATAAAAAACCATAATTTGTGGATTAAGAATATTAAAATATAAATATACTATTGTGTGTGTGTGTGTAGAAACATGGGTACATTCATCAAAATTAACCAAAAAATTATTGTATCAAAACATGAGGACATTCTTCAAAATCACCAAAAAAAAAAAAAAAAAAAAAAAAAAAAAAAAAAAGATATTAGGCTGAATAAATTAGTAAATTTCTTTGATTAAACTTAATATGGATACATTCTCAAATAAAAGAAAAAAGAATGTACCCACATAAGTTTAAAATGGATTAGAAAAAAAATTGAATAGATTTTATATAAAAAAAATGGTACATTTTACATATAACAAATTGGTATATTTAAGAATGAGTACATTTTAAGATTAAAAATTTGAAAAAAATTACATGAATGGTACATATAATTTGTTACATCCCACATCGCCTAGGGGAGTGGATCCTGTAAGCCTTATATTTATATTCCCATCTCTACCTAACATGAGACCTTTTGGGAGCTCATTGGCTTCGAAGTTCATCGGAACTCTGAAGTTAAGCGAGTTCACGCGAGAGCAATCCCTAGGAAGTTATTGTGTGAGTTCCCAGAAACAAAACCGTGAGGGCGTGGTTGGGGCCCAAAGCGGACAATATCGTGTTACGGTGGAGTCGAGCCCGGAATGTGACAATTTGGTATCAGAGCCAATCCCTAGCTAGAAGTGTGCTGACGAGGATGTCAGGCCCTTACCGGTGGATTGTTACATCCCACATCGCCCAGGGGAGTGGATTCTGTAAGCCTTATATGTATATTCCCATCTCTACCTAGCACGACGCCTTTTGGGAGCTCACTGGCTTCGGGTTCCGTAGGAACTCCGAAGTTAAGCGAGTTCGCAAGAGAGCAATCCCAGGATGGATGACCCACTGGGAAGTTCTCGTGTGAGTTCCCAGAAACAAAATCGTGAAGGCATGGCCAGGGCCCAAAGCGGACAATATCGTACTACGGCGGAGTCAAGTGAACAATATCGTACTATGGCGGAGTCGAGCTCGGGTTGTGGTGGAGGGCCGGGCCGGGATGTGACATAATTAGCATGGGTACATTTAGCAAAATTAAAAATGGGTATAAATACAGATAAAACTTTATAAAATATGGGCACAAAAATAAATTAATATATGGGTACAAATTAAAACTGAAAAGAAAATTGGTACAAATTACAAAAGGGTTGCAAATGAAAAATGGGTACGAACTAAAAATAAAAATATATGATAAAAAATTTAGCCATAAATATAAATATACTAATTGTAACATTTTTAACATTAAATGAATATATTTAGAAATAAAAATATTTTATTATTGAAATAATTAATGATGTTATTAATACTAAGGAACTTGATCAAAAATTGGAAAGGAATAAGATTTTAATCAATGGAGTAGTAAAAGAAAGGATGAGAACCTAATTTCTCCTTAAAAAAATTATTTAACTTAAAATTCACCCAAATTTAGTGATTTTTCAATATTTATCGAAATTTAAATATTTTTAGATTAAAATGTTCATAAAATTAAATTATGATAGTGAACATAATTTTTTTTAATTACTTTAAAAGAAAAAATTAGCCTAAATTTATTCTTTAATAATCTCAAGCTAAAAAATTTAGACCAGAAGAGTTGGAGCAGAAAAGTTGTTTATGGGCTAAAACCTAAATTTTTTGGGCTAAAATTTTTTGGTTTAGCCCAAGGGTTGGAGATGGTCTAAGGGGAAGAAATCAAAGTTGAGGCATTAAACGTTGCAGAAGGGAGACGATGGTCCTAGAAATCTGGTTTATCAAGAATAAGACCTAGATGAGCTAACGCGTCTGCCATAGAATTTGCTTTTTTGAAAATATAGTTTCATTCGATGCGATTGAACTTAGAAACCATCCCACGAATATCCTCAATAATAGAATTTAGGTTCCAATGGACGTCTCATTTTCCTTGAAATGTGCAGCTGATTAACTTTGAATCTCCTTCCACCAGAATGTTTTGAAGCCTTTACATCTAGCAAACCTTAATCCTTCCCTCGAACTCATAGCCTCAGCCACTGAAATAGTTACTCCGTCTAGGTTGAAAGCACTAGTACCAATAACTTGACCCTCATAATTCCTTGACACAAAAGCAACATCAACTGTCTCCGGAGTGACAGAACCATCCAAGTTTAACTTTATAACGTCTTGGTGAGGGGGATGCCATCGAATGACCTACTCAAAAGAAATATCAACCTTGCATTTTGGTTTCCAATTAGAGCTGAAGAATGAAGAAACCACACTAGCTGAAATGGCAAGGCAGTGAAAGGTGTTCATTAATAATATATATTTTTAGATTATTTATATCACAAAACATAATTGTTATTAGCAATTTAAAAGTCAACAAGCACTGAAAATGATGAAGAATAAAAAACCGCTAACGGAAGTACGAAAGTGTCACACAATTTCACTTTATATATGAAATTGGAACGAAATTAATGTATGAAAGTTAGAATTATATAGTTAATAACAAATTCTAACATAAACTCACCGTTTTAGTACCAACAATTGTTGGGTTTGGTGGTTGAGATTATAGCTATGATTGGAGTCCCACATCGGTGGATGAGGAGAGTCATCCATCCTAAAGGTACCACACACACATATTGCTAAGGCCCTGTAGTAAAATTCCAAACTTATTTCTTTCGGGTTGTTAAAGTGGAGGGAATATCAGCAATATTGACTCGTGTGTGTTGAACTCGTAGGTGTGCTTTGGCACAACAATAAAATCTCCAACGAAAACTTGTCGTAACTATATTAGAACACGTAAATTAGCAACACATGTTAGACTACAAAAGTTTCTTTTTATTTAAGCTAGATGCCTTCTAGTTCTACTATACATTGCCCTTGAAGTGACTCAAATTTATTGGCTAAGTTCTTTCAGATTCTTGAGAGAGCATATTCAACAATTTGATTGATAGCTATATATCCGTACAACTATTTTTACACACCTTCATTTTCTGTAATTTGTTCATAGCTTCCTCCTATTTTTTTTCTTATTTATGACTCTTAATTTTTTTTTTTTTAATTTGTTCAATTAAATAGCTACCTCCCACAAAATAAGGACAATAAAAAACTTTGGAAAAAATATTAGTAAATAGAAGACCGAAATACAGAGATGCTTCTTCGGCTCTTTCCTATCTCACCCTCTTCTGGTTTCAGGTAACGTCTCCGTTTCTTACTCCCACCCATCCAAAAAGCCTACAAGTTTGGTTTTCAAATTATGAATTAATTGTCCTAAACAAGTACGAGGCCTCCATAAACTCATACACTTTTTAGAGAGAAATAGCTAGCAGCCTAGCAGTAGCCATAGGATGCTGTATGGTCCAATCACACCGATATTGTCCTTTAACTTGTACCTTACCACCTGCACAACACCACAGGTCTGGTTTTATCACAAAAAAACATCGGTGTAATTAGACGTTCATATTTGATTTTGTTCTCCTATATGAGATTTTTGTATTGTAGGACATATGCGTCTAAATTCTGAAGTGAAACTCCGTTATCGATATTTTTTTAGTTATATAAGGCCAAGGGCAAGCTACAGATTATACTGTGGAAGCAGAGAAATGGGTGAGCAGGAAAATTCAGAATCTGAAGCGATTCGAGTGAAGAGGCGTGCTACGTTTCGTATATGCAATGTGTCAAGGTTCTCACTTTTTTGGCTCCAAATTCTTTGTGGTGTGTGATAGTTTTAGTGGCGATTGTTTTGTTAATTGGGTTTTTTTTTTTTTTGTTTCAGTTTCACCACTGAAATACTGGAGATCCCTGCTGACAATCCAGCATTGCATGTTCTTGTTATACCTGGAAATCCAGGTGGGTTTTTGTGTTTGTGTGGGTGGGATTGATTCAATTTTGAGAGTTACGATTTGGGTTTTCGGTATTGTAGGTGTTGTTTCATTTTACAAAGACTTTGTGGAGTCGCTGTATGAGTTGCTGGGTGGAACTGCTTCTGTGACAGGCAAGACTTTGGTGTTTGTTGTATGTTATTATTAGTTAAGAGTTTCGGAAAGTGTAAAAAATATGCTAATTTGTTTGCATTCTTGTGTCTATCATCAGCTGTTGGACATATATCTCACACCAAAAAGGTATTACTTTTTGCTTATACAAGGTTAGGCCATACTCGTTTACTATTTGCATCAAATTTCACTTCTTTGCCTTTTTTGCTCCTGATCATTAATGCTGTACTTTTCTTTCCCTTGCAACTGATGATGAGTATGTTTTGCTGGCTGCCCATTGTAAAGCCTACTGAAATTGTATGAACATAAAATATGGTTAACCCTTGGTTTGTGTGGCTAATCCTATCTTAGCTTTAATAAGGTTTCGTCTATTCAATTAGCAATATGTTAATTTCTCTGTAATGTGAAGACTGAAGACAAATAAAAATTAGGGGCGATTCATGGAATATATTGTAGTCCCGAGCTTCAAAATATGTGTAAATTGAAATACTTTATCAGTTGGAGTGCATGAAGTGAACCAGCAAAAGGTCTCTTTGATCTTTGTTTAGTTAAAGGTAATTAATTTGGACAGATCACAGATGCATGAGCTGAAAGCCACTTACAGGTCTTGTTGCCTTTTTCTTGGAGAGCAGCGCTAAAACAAGCTGAGTAGGGGTGTCATAAGTTACGTTTTTAAAAGGAACAATGGTATATGTCTTGGGTAGTTGGGTTAGTGATAAAAGGGTGGTGGTCATCTTATTGGCCTCAGGTTTACATGTTTCTGAATCTGAAAGTTACAAAGGTTTTTAAGACCGTTGTAGGATTAGATTTCAACCAATTATGCATGCAAGTTGGGATTTTGACCTTCCATAATAAATATGGTATAGTTCTTGCAAGTCTGGCTTTGCCTTTCTATTTTAGTTTAATGTTACTTTCATGACATTTGTATCATTAATTAATCAGATATTTGATCTTTTTATGGTCCTTCAGCCTAAGAAATGGTTTACTGTGTTTTTCATATCACACGCAATATATATCTATGCTTCAGCAATCTGTGGCATGGGCATGATTGTCAAATAATATTCTCTTTTTGTTAGAATTGGGAGCATGGAAGGCTGTTCTCATTGCAAGAACAAATTGATCATAAGGTAAACTCTGCTTGCTTTATTGCTTTTGAGAAATGGTTGGCCAGATAAGAGAGATAAGAGATTTGTGGTGCACCTCAAGTTGGTGGTGTGGTGGTTTAATATCCTGCATAATGGAGTGAAACATATTGAATGTCATTGCCTCCCAAATCAAATGTGTTGTAGTTGATCTGCTGGTATTAACAATGACTGAATTTTAAATCCAAATATCTGAATTGAGCTTCTGAGCGTACAGTTTTTCATGTCATTCCAATCCCTTGCATTTTCTCTTTTAAAACAGAATCCAACTTTGACTTCCAGATCTTACCTTTATTTTTCAAATCTCCATTTCAATAGTTTTCCTAATGGCACTCTTCAGCCAATTTGTCTATATTGGAACTTATTAGTTATAATAGTGTCTGGTTCCTCAATAAAATAAAAAATAGTGTAGAGTGTCACATACAGTTTTGACTGCTAATTAAAGTCGTACTTGCAGATGGACTTCATCAAACAGGAGTTGCAAAATAATGAAGTTCCTATATTACTGGTGTGATAATTTTCTATCTCCAATTTGTGCTTCTATTTTCAGTTTATTGTCTGCTGTGTGGAGAAGAGGGGCGTATAAGTGCAGTATCTGTTGATTCTGGTCCTAAATCACCTTAAGATTCTTGGACCAAGTTGGATATCTCTTGCATTTGAGTTCTGTAGCAATTACTTATCAGTGAAGCTGTATCTGCTAAACTTATTGGTGGCATATACATCAGTGATATTGCAAATACACATCCATCTTTACTTAACAATCAAGCACCCCTTGATCAGAAGCTGCTTCGATGTTTTTTTTTAGTCTAAGTGTTAGTATACGAAGCATTTCCCAGTGTCAACACAAAATGTTCTCTTGTTTCAGTTTTTGTGTGTGATTGTTTACTGAGAGTAGGTTTTTTTTTCATGACTATATCTATATGCAACTATGTTCTGAAATTTCTGTACTAAGAACATAAGCTTTGTGATCAAGTGCCCTCTCTTACTCTGGGTTTTTTTCTTTCATTCGGGTGTTATCCATATGGTGTTTCTCCTGTGTAGATTTTTAGTAATCCTTCAATATGTGTGTGTTTTAGCCTTCGATCAATGGTTAGGTGATGAAGATCTGTCAGCACTTCCTGGTTCTGAACTAGGATTATTAGTATACCATGATTTTTTTTTTTTTTTGTTCGAAAGTTGTTTTGTCAGGTGGTGATCTCAACAAGTTCAGTGATCACCAATTCATCCACAGGGTTACATGAAAAAAAGATTGAATTTTTTTTGTTTTTTTTGTTTCTGACTTTGATTATCTTATAAAAAAGCTGAAGTTTAGTTTCCTGCAGGTTGGGCACTCTATTGGTTCATATATATCTCTAGAAATGTTCCAGAAGTCTCCAGAGAAGGTGACAACAACCTTGTACAATGTTGTCTACTTCTCACTCAGTCACTTGCCATATTATTACTACCACCCATAGGCTTCTGACTATAGAGAACCTGCTACATGTTTTATGGAATTGTAGGTGACATTTTGTGTTGGACTATATCCTTTTTTGGCCTTAAACCGACAATCCGTACAGCAGTCTTTCATTGGGAAGCTTGCAGCGTAAAATTCTTTCTTTTTTATGCATGTTTTTTGTTCTGTCCTATGCATTAGTGTGCTTCATGCACATGCAATAGGCAGTTATTATAATGAAATTTTTCCTGTGGCTGGTACCTTTGGTTTTACTTTTATATTTCATGCCTACTTTCAGTGGTGTCTGTTTAGTTTTGTTGGTTTCACTTATGCGAAAATAAAAGTTGAACTTTCAATGAGAAAATTGACAGTTGATGAATTGTTCAGGGAACTGTTATTGACACTCCAAAATGTCATCCTACTCTCCTCCAAGTTGAGTTTCTCGTTTATGTGTTTATGTGGGAGGAATGCCGGATGACTTCTTTAGAGTGCCAATAACATCTCCCGTTTTTAGCCATTCATTGGAATTCTCACTTGGTCCTAATGTATATTGGCGGGGTTCTTTTAAAACTCATTCTAGTGATATTAGTTGTAACAGTAGCCATTCATAGAGATTAACAATACAGAATAGTGTGTTTCAGGTCCCGTATTCTAAGTGTTGTCTTGAGCTTAATTGTTGCACTCTTGGGATTGTTTCCTATCCGATTGTTGAGGTTAATTGTGACCACATTCCTTGGGAAGCTCTGGTCAGCTACTGCAGTTGAGGCTACTTGCTCTCACTTGGTAAAGGTAAAGGTTTGTCTTGTAATAGATTGGTGAAGTTGGCTTCTTAGGTCATACATACTTTCAAAAACGTCAAAAATCTTTTCTTTTCTGGTTATCTCTTATTATGAAGGAGCTTATACTTATACCAGTGTTCTGCTGATTAAACTATTTGCCTCCATGAAGCAATGTGTTTTTTGTGCATGACTGTGTGCACGCTATTGTGCATGTGTTTTGAATATTTTTCCATGAACATTTGATTTGTGAACTTGCAGTACCATACCATGCGGAATGTCCTCTTCATGGCAATGACAGAATTCAGAAAGGTAAAACTATTGGCTTTTTGTAAATTTAAGATTTTAGTTGTAATTGATCATGAAAGTTACTAATATTGTTTTTCGAAAACTGTAGTCACTGACTTCCAAATTAAACTGAAACTTTAACATGGTTCATGTGATTTTGTAAATAGTAAAACTTTTTTCACCCGCTTCCTCCTTTTATGTTGATATTTTCATCCTCTCTGAAAATAGAGTTATTACCTCCACATGCTTTCATGGTGATCATGAAAATGCAACTATTACTTCCCTTTAGATTCTCATCCATATTTTGAAAATCTAGTTCTTACTTTTAAATGTATATTGGTTTTGTGCTACTGCATCTACTGGGTGCATCCTTGATGCGATACGAATGAGTTCTTTCCTAATTGGTAATATGGTAATCATGTATGCATTCAATCTGTTATCCTCGTGTTAACAGAAAGTTAAATATTTGACTGAAAAGTTACCATGATGGTGTTCAACTATGTATTCAACACAACACTATTTTTTTGTTAAGATATGATATTCTCTTTGCATATATAGCCTCTTCAGCTTCAACAAACACCAAAATTGCTGCATAGTTCATCTAGGAAAGTTAGAACTGTGGTATACATATTTTGTGCTTACCATAGGACTCCACTGTCAGCTTTCAGCAACACCAGATTGGGCATTCATGAGGGGAAACCAGCACAAAATAGCATTTTTGTTCGGCATTGATGATCACTGGGGTCCATTGCAAATGTTTGAAGAGGTAATTTAAGGAGTTCTTTTCAATGTTGAGTTTGGAAGTCAAGTGTCAATAAGATTTAAGAGGGATATTGTTTCCCTGCCTGTTTGTGCATATGAATATGTTGCGAATGCATTTATGCTTTAAAAATTATATGGTAAGTTTCATGACCTTCCAGACCCCTGAGATTCCCAGATACCTTTAACTCCCAGTGCTACTCGCCTGAAATATGCAGGCACAATTTACATGTCAATCACAAGGTGTATGGTGATTCTTATGGCTTTCATGTTAGAAAAGTATATGATTACAGTTTGTCCTGGATAAACATTGATTCAGAAGCTTTAAATGACCATTGTATTGGCTTTCTTTCCAAGCAGGTACAAGATATGGTCAGAATTCTTAATATACAGATTGAATATTTGCTGCTAATGTCATGCACGTTGGTAAAAAGAGAGATAAAATGGTTGCAGTTGATGCTATTGAGTGTTAAGCGTGTGTTGCAATTTTGTTTGCGGAGATAACTTTTGAACGCCCTTTCTCACCTCTTGCGCACCCTACTTTTTTCTAGCTATTAGATTGAACAAATCAAAAGAAAATCAGAGTGCCGTAATTAAGAAAATGTGTGTAGAAGGTGTAAAATGGCGTGCAAATTTCACTTCCCTTTGGTTTACTTTTGCTTTTGGCATTTTCTAATATGCCTTACTGGGCATCTTACTACTTTGTATATCTGTGGGTCCCAGATTTCAAAGCAGGTCCCAGATGTTGCTCTATCAATTGAAAGAGAGGGCCACACTCATGCTTTTGGTTGCACTGAGGCTGGCTCATTGTGGGTTGCTGAGCATGTAGCAGGCTTGATCAAGAACAATCAAGCATCATAGATATACCTGCTCTATCTAGCCCACCATGTTTGTCTTTAGGATGCAAATATTAGACTTTCATTTGGATGGATAAGTCAATAAATAAAGTAAGTCTTAAAGTTTTGATTGTTGCTTGATTAGTTATACTAGAAGCAGTGGATGGATTTGAGCTGCCTACTTGTGGACAAGGGCAGATTCTTCTGTATGACTGGTTGTATATCTGTTCTCCTTATCTCTCATATAAGACCGGACTAATGCTATCTGGTTGGGGACCACGGAGGATTTTTATGCATAACCGGTTGTATGTCCCTCTCTCACTAACTCAAGCATCAAATTTGTGTAAAGTCTTTAGTTAAAGTATTTGTACTATATTTATTGATCAGTATAAATAAGATTTATGAAGGATTTATTTACGTGAGACTTGTGAGTGCTTACAATATAAGTATTACTCATCCTGAATTATAATTTTTTGTTTTGGTGAAGTAATATTATTTAATTTTGTCTACAATTAACCATGAAAATGAAGTAGGGAAATTATCTTGGACATCATTTTCTAACATTAGGAGGTGTATAGAGGTGACAATGAGCAGTGATTTAATTATTAGCTTTGCATCACTTGAGAGTAGGCCTCGCAATCGGATGGTGTTCGCCGTTTTTGTGTTATATCTGCTAATTTAATAGGTAATTTTCGTGTCATATTTGTTATCTTAACGGGTCATTTTCGTATCATATACGTTATCTTATCAGGTCATGTCGTGTCAAATCCGTTATCTTAATGGATTCTTAACAAATGACTAAATAACGATGTGATTCGTTAACAAGTCGTGTCGTGTTGGGTTAACACGTCATGCAAGAAATTGTCATGCCTAATATCTAGATTTGGCAAACGATATCTTATCGGATTCTTAAAAAATGACTCTATAACAATATAACTAACAAATTAACTCACTCTAAAACTTATTATTTTTGTGTTGTGTCGCGTTAACAAATGGTGTACAAATTGACTAGCCTACTGACAGCTCCAACCAAGGACAAAGCCAATGAAGGCTCAGTGGGGGTATATGCCCCCACTCAAGTGATTCTTTTATTAAGTCGCAAACTACAATTATATAATACACATGCGTTATTTTTGAAAAAAATATATGTACCTAGCATCCAGCATACTTTCATACTGCATATACTCTATATCAAATATTATATGAGCAAAAGTACTCTTATTCTGTCATTCAAACCGAAAAACCTCACTTTTGCATAATTATGTATTAATATTTTTCTTATCACTTTGCCACTTTCCACTACTACATTGAAATAACATTGGAATTGTGATACATTATCATTTGAAATCATTCTTATTTTTATATTGATTATAATTCATACTATAATAAAATTTTCTTAATTGATTCTCTGATTGCCCTCATTAAAAGAAATTTCTAACTCTGTTCCTGGCCCCAACCATCAAGAACTAGCACACCATGATGACTAGGAAGCAACCCATCAAGTACATATTTTTCGTAGTCAAATTGTGCGGTATAGACGAGACTGTCACTGGAATAAACTCACAGAACAGCCATTTTAGCATGTAGGGGACCCTTCAGGAGCTCACATGAACACTTTATAGTCAAATCCCCTTATCCCAACAACTCTCACTCACTTCCTCAACTAAACTAATCTCTCTCTCTCTCTCTCTCTCTCTCCCTCCCTCTCCCTCCCCCTAAAACACACACGATGCCTACAACAACCAGAAGAAAGCTCCGGTTGAGCAAAGTCACGGTCGACATAGGATGCAGCTGCAGAAAACCTATTAAGCTCTTCCAAATATTCCACCCTAAACCTAAACCCTCCTCCAAAACCCTAAAACAAAACAAGTACAACCACTTCCCTCCTTCTTCTTCTTCTTCTTCTTCAACCCCACGCAACAACAACAACAACAACAACAACAAAGTCTACAAAGACGACTGTGCTCCATTTTTAGTCACAAATTCCGACGCAAAAGCCACGAGACCCGTCAGGGGCTTCGGTAGAATCGGCAACGAAAGCGTGGCTGTGGAGAAAGACTCCGGCGACCCTTACTTGGACTTTCGACACTCGATGCTACAGATGATACTGGAGAACGAGATATACTCGAAAGACGATCTCCGGGAGCTTCTCAACTGTTTCCTGCAGCTCAACTCGCCCTGCAACCACGGCATTATTATCAGGGCCTTCACTGAGATCTGGAATGCTGTTTTCTCTGTCAGGTCTGGACGTTCGACGTTGCTGCACTTTGCGAGCAACAAGTCACATGACTACTAGCTGAAGGCTGAAGCTGTATCTGCTGCACGTGCAACGGGGGATTGAGAGATTGAGTTTCCAGTTACATGTCGTGTTAAGATAAAAGACAAAGGGATTCAATCAAGTTATTTAAGGTCCTTTGTAAGGTTGTGGGGTGCATGTAATGTAAATAAATATTTTGGATTAATCAAATCTCATATGAATTATGGGTACGATTTTATATTTGTTTTTTTTGTATGATTGTATTTTACCACTTTCCTGGAGTACAAAATAAAGTAAATTGTGGGATGATACAATGTTGGATCATGAGTTTTGTTACATAGTAACATGGTAAAAGAATATATATATATATATATAATTTTCAAAAAGGGATAATATTTGTGTGTATGTTGTTATACATCTTTACCTTTCACTTCTAAAACATTACTGTATAAAATTTACAGTTACAATGCCTTTGTGAATTTTTTTAGTGCAACGATTCTGATTTTATATCTTATGTGGTAATCTTTGAAGTGAAAATTTCCGGCTGATGTTGTTGAAGTATGATATATATATATATATATATATATATATATATATCTATAGCAATTGGCTTGTAATAAGTTTTAATTAGAGTGGACTTAGGATTATTTGAGAAGAGCTAAGGTCATCTCCAATTGAAGGCTGGCCAGATAGCTCGTTTTAACCCTCTGGTCATCCAAAAAATTAATATTTTAATGAACAGTGCAGGGCCATATTTCTTACCATCTCCAACTGAGGGGCTAGAGGGTCATAGACCAAACATAGTCTTGTGAAAAAAAAACCATCTCCAACCAAGGGCTAAAGGGTCATAGGGCCAAACATAATTTATTATTTTAATTGAACTACTATGGTTACTTAAATTAAATTACCTCAATCATTTTATGTTTTGGGATTGTCAATAATTTTCATATTGTTAAATGTTTTTAAAAATATTGTCTAAGTTTCATGTTGTTAAATTTTTTTTTAGTTTTTATGTTGTTTAATGTTACTTAATCTTGTTTAATAACTTAGAAAGTTATAGGGAAAAAAAATAGCATTTTTAAATATTGTAAAAAAAAAAAAAAAAAAAAACCAAATATGACGTCAGCATGTGGCCTGGCCTGGGGCCAGCTGGTTGGCTACTCTGGGCCGACCGGGTGGCCCTTTTTTGTCCAGTAGGGCCCACGAGCCATTTGGTCTGACCCTCGGTTGGAGACGGTTTTCGGGCTATTTTCGGCCTTCTGGACCCTTTAGTTGAAGGTGGCCTAATCTTCTATAAAATAAAGGAGAATACTTCATACTTATATTATGCATGCATTGTACAAATATTATGATTAAAATGGCTCATTTCTCTTGTCCTTAAGCAATTATTTTTATAAATTATGTCTTGGAATGAAAGACAATTCAGAATGACACACCGCGACCAAAGTCTAGACGTGCTAGCTGTCACGTGAGGGTGACGTAGTCAAGTGTGCTACAGAAGTGATGATAGTAATAAGTAAATGTGAATAAATAAAAACTAACTTAAGCTTATTTAACTAGTGATAAAAATAAGTGCGTGAAAGGATCAAGTACCAAATACAAGTATTCAGAGCATAGGCAATCCAACAGTGCAGTCAACCCAACTAAGTGCTAATTATACAAAACAGGGAGAAGATCCCTACACTTATTTAGTAGATCGTCAGAACCGCCGAGAAGTCCTTGTGAGCCACTAAGATGTACAGCTACCTAGGACCTGGAGGGGCGCAAAACAGAAGGGTGAGTGGGCAAAAACAAAACATTTGAAAACACATTTATCTTTTCTGAACATAATAATCCCTCACTGTAAAACCCGTATAGTTTCTAGAAAATAATACTACGTATACACATACGAATACCAATGCACAAGGCTAGTAAAAACTGTAATATGCCATGTCATAATGTTTCCACACTAAAAGATGTAAGTCAGGTGAAATCAATATAAAGTATATGCTAGTCGGAGTCACCTGTACGACTGGACCCATAGCTCATCAGTATATGCTAGCACACGAATCGGAACCACCTATTGTAATCTGTACGATAGGGCTAGGTGTTATGTACGCTCAAGTGCTACGATCATGTGAAGGTTGTGCGAATAATCGCATGCCACCTACGAGTCAGAACCACCTATTGTGGTCTATATGACAGGGCTGGCACCAAACTTGGATCCAAGGTGAAAGTGTGGTGCGGGAGGTGAACATCACGTGAAGGACTGTGCTTTAATCTCGGGCGGGAGCACTATCACTGGGTTGCAGCAATGATGAGCTCTAAATGCATCTATGCATAACGATGTGCAATATACTCACCTGAAGCTTACCTGAGCCTCCGCAGTATCAAACAATATAATTCATGATTGATAATAATGAAATACTTAAAATGTAACTCATTTTCGACATGGCATTTAAAGCATAAATCATTTTGAAAAAAGATGTTTTGGAAATATATATATATATATATATGTATGTATATATATATAGAAAGCAAATGCCCACTCACTAATAAGTAGCAGGATCGTAGCCTCTCAATCTTGCTTGTCCACGCTTGTCCTCGAAGTACGTTTCACCTATATGTGAAATAACCAATTTTTCGTTCATTTTAAAGCACATACATAAACCAGAGGAATAACTTCTCATACGTTGCTCAAATGGGGTGTTTGAATATACCAAAATGATCTACTCGACAACACGAACACCTCCATATTTTTAGAATAATTTTTGGACGTCACATGCGCAGGCACGTGCCTGGCACACTGACAGAATCCTTAACGGCGTTAGGGAATATTCCGTTAAAATAGTAGAATATTCCATTAAATCCTAACGGAGTTACCTTACACCATCAGTATATTTCGTCAAAGTTGACGGAATATTCCTCTTCTTCTCCGGTGACTTGCCGGAATCCGCAACCAGCCGCCGTTTGTACTCGACGGTTTCTGGAAAAATTTCAAAGTTTAATATCCTCTCCAATTCTCAACCAAAATCCAAGAAACTTACATGGATTTAAAGGTCTTAAAGAGTACAACACAACCATACATATTAGAGGTCCAAAATCTAACGGAAAACAGTCAGAATTATCCTTGGAACAACCAACCAAAATTGGAACTTCAAGAACTCGACTATTCCGATGTCCAAACCACTCCAAAATTGCTCCAAGATGTTAGGGAAGTTGAGTGGGTACCTTACTAAACCATAAAACTTCGAAATCACGTCAGGATCGTGACGGAGCAAACTTCACCTCGCCGGAGGTTATGGTTTCTCGAGTTCCCGTGATTCCTTCTTCGAACTAAGGGTACAGTTAGGTTCCTAAGCTTGCAAGGAACACAAAGGTAGTCTTCAAAAGCTCGATCCGTGCAAGTTGATGATGGTTGGGTGTATGGGTGCTACGGTTTACGGACGAGGAAAGGTCGAGAAGGTGAGGGAGAGAAGAAGGATGCGTACGTGTGTGGGTGTATGTGTGTGTGCGCCCGGGATTGGTTAGAAGAAAATGATCATAAGCCCTAATTGGGATGCCGTGAGGAAGAGAGAAAGAGTTAGGTTCTAGTTGGCCCAAAGAAAACAAAACAATCCAAATCTAATTGGCTCAAGAATATAGGGACTAAAATGATTGGTGAATAAGTGATAGGCAACCCAAAATTATATTTCTACCCAATCTCGATCTTTAATCGCCGTAAAATTTTAAACTACATATGTGCATCCACGTCACCAAGCCAACGAGGGCATATTCGTCACTTACACACTCGGGGAGAAAAATATATAATAATTTGGGACGGGTCGTCACACATAATTTGCATTGTCTACGAACAAGGAAGTTATTAGTAATGCAACTATGAATCTCAAGAAAAAGGCAGACAAAGTCCGAAGGCTGTTATTCCAATAAATCGATAATTTTGATAACAAGTATCATACTTATAGCAAACTATCACTAAATAAACCCAAGTTATTAGAGTTTAACCAAGTGTTATCCAATCCAAAAAATAAATCAAACGATCGAGTTGATGTATTATCTCTAGGAGTGTAAGTTGGGTTGGTCAAATAGGGCAAGTTTCAAGAAGTTAGGGCATTGTTAGGGGAGAAAGATAGGCATTGGGATTTGGATTATAATTATTACAGAGAGTTGGAAGCGGGGAAAGCCAGTCGTTTTATGCAATTTAATTTGTGAGGAGAGAATAGAAATGTCTATGACTGACATATCTTTATACATTTTCCAACACTCCATTATATTTTTGGCTCCTTCTAGGTTCTTAATCACACACTTGCAACTTGGCTTTCGATCTCTCTCCGGCTCGTCTTCTCTGCCGTATGTTTCTCCTCTAACATCAACTGATTATCTATTTGCATAAACGAACATGGCTCTCCCTCCACCTCAAAAAAAGAAAATGTATAGCTTTCAAGGAATGTGACTTCGTGTCAAAGTTTGAGAGACAATTTTGCGACCGATTACTAATCAACACCAAGTTTAAGGTGTGCAGTTTCTTGAAAAAAATCTCATTGCAAGTGGTAGAACCACATGTTTTATCCAATAAGTGTGCAGTTTCTTAAAAAAATATCTCATTGCAAGTAGTAGAACCATAATTATAAAAAGAATTAATTTAATTGCATAAGATTTCTTATGCAAGACATATGCTTCAACACTTCAATTTAATCATCAAACACTTATGATAAGTACCCATAGCATAGTAAAATATAAAAATTCATTTATAAACTTTAGACCTTTTAAACACTAAATAGTTCCTTACATGCATGCAAAACTTATTTATGAAGAACACACACACAAAAAATACACATATTATAATTTTTTTTTTAAATCTGAGTCAAATATATATATACAGTTTCATAAGCAGCTTGATAGAAAACTCACTAATGTAAAGGTTATAAAAAGGAGGGGATCGATGTCCAATATTCGAAGTGTGGATGAAATCAATGAATTGCAAGGTGTTGTGATAAGCCTTCCCGATTAAAAATGAAAAAAAAACGTTGCACACTAAACTTTCTTGATGTTTAACCGTCAAATTAAAAAAATTGAACGAAAATAACAGATGAAATTAAACAAGATGTATGAGAGCCTAAAAAATATACGTGAAAAATTTGTATTACCGATTAAATTAACAATTTTAAATATCACCATGAGCTTGTCATTTATGGTCTAATAATTTTTTTTTTTCATTTGTAATTAAAAAATTTTAAATCTAAATAATGAGTTCGATATTAATTTATTTTTCACACTTCTAATATATCACTTTATCAAATGTCACCCTGTGCTTGAAATGGAATTTAAGGCCTTAACAAGTCCTCAATACCAAAGTGATCTTTATGCAGCCATCAGATGGGCGCAAGCCACGATAATGAAGACCGACTTGACTCTATCTGTAACAAGCCATATAAACCAAAGGATATAGAACCCATCCGGATTTAAATTGTGAAAATTCTAAGGATTTTCACATCTTAGCTATTTATTGTATATCGTACGATAAGAAATTATTTGATTTTCTTTTATTTAAAATTAAACACAAATAATACCTGACGAAAACTGACCATATGATGTATGATAAATGGTTACAACGTGAGGATCCTTAATATCCTCACAAAAAGAATCTCTAAGATTGCCTAAAATAGGATCCGGAGAGGATCTTTCTTTGGTTTTGCTTTGCAGTGACGGACAATTACAGTTTGCATTCGTGCCTCTCTCTCTCTCTCTCTCTGTGTAGCCATTCTCCATGTCACCAAGTTAATTAGTTCTTTCTTTTTTCCATTTCTGGCCCAAAGAAAGTTTTACATGATGGAAAATGTTCCCCACCATCTTATAAAAGATCTAAACAAAGATATTGACTTGATGTGAATGTGTACTTGTTGATACAGAGATTTGATATGTGTTACAATTAATTTACTAGGCAGGAGGAGAAGGGAGGCACTCATTATCTTTTGTTTGTAAAAATTCAATTTTTCTTGTTCGTAAAGTGAGGATTTAAGGGGGAGAGAGACGTTGGACAGAGTCATGATGCATATGCATGAACCTGCTTCAAATTTTAAATGAAGGAGAAGGCACTTAAGTTTTTCCACAACCAAGAAGATTCCCTCAATCACTTAGATTTTGACTAAACCCTTCTTATAGTAGACCACATTCAATTCTTACATTGATGATGATGATACATCTACATTAATGAAATTTGAAAAAGTTGCTGTGTGAGAGAGATGATGGTTAATTGTTTTTATTATTTATTTTTATAAGAAAAGATATTTAGTATAAGCAATATATTACATTAGTCTAATTAAATGAAAGAGAAGAGTTTAGAATCGCGACAGAGAATACTGAAGAGGAGTAGACTTCGTATGAAAATGAGCATAAAAGTTGTGCCGAAAACTAACGTAAGAGAAGAGAAATTACGATAAGATAATATCATTCACTCAGAAAGAAAACACTAAATGAAAAGCAAGAAATAAAGAGGAGGGTGATGAGAAAATGTATGCAAAAATACTTGAAAGAAATGAGTAAAATGAGTTCTAATTATTAAACTCTCTAGATTAAATCAGTAATGCAGCTCTTACTAAGGGTCTAGTAACATTTGGTCTTGTAACATCTAAACCCTCTTACTGACGTATGAACATTTTGGTCTTGTAACACCTAATATGGAATTCTACCTTATCGGAGAAAGCATTAAGTTTAAATTCATAAACAATACACGTTTAATAAAATAAAAAAAATAAAAAAGTTGACCGAATCATTAGTAAACATGAGATCCTTTCGTGTAATTACCAGTTCTATATTTTTTGTCTTTCCCGTCACTTGATTTGATTAAAATAAATAAATAAATAAATAAAGAAGAAAAGAGAGAGATATATACCACCGATTACACACAATAATTTCCCAATTAAAGATAATAATTGAAACAAATCAAGCCAAAGAAATGAACACTGTTTTATGAGCATATTACATAATCAAGCATGGGCTAAATCACCGACCGGAAAGAGAGCATAGCCGACTTTAATTTTTAGTATCCTGTAACACAGACATACAATATGCCTTCAACTTTTTGTGGAACCAAAGAACCTGAGTTTGTAACTGGATATGACAATTATACGAGTCCATTTGGGTCGATGGCAAAGCTAATATGGGATCATTGTAGTGGTGGATCCAAGATTTTAAACTCAGGGATCCCAATTATAAAGGTCAAACAATTTATAGACAAAAATAACATTAAAAATTTAAATATAATACATTTCATTCAAAAATCATATGCAAAACAATATTACAAATTATAAAATCATAATTCCAGCGTCCATTACGAGGTTTCATAAGTTACTAGTGAGTACCTAAGTTATTGATTATCTGATGAACCACTAAATTTAAGACACCGGTCAATTAAAACTCTCCTCAAACTCCCACTATCTTTCTAACCAAACACACCATTTTTCTCTTTTACTAGTTTCCAAACATTCACCTTCTCTCTCACTAAGAACAAAGTTGCCATACCTCCACCAACCGCCTCCCTCCCCATTTTTCCGAAGCCATGGCAGCTTCACCCCCAAATTTCACCAACCCATGACAGATCATATCCATCTTACTAACATTATGAAGGAAATTTCACCCATAAGAAAAATTACTAAGATGGTTGAAATAATTTGGGGAAATTTGGGCTTATGTACTGCCCCCGCCAAACGACAGAGAAAGGTTGGAAGAGAAGTGGGTGGCATCGACGGATGAGACCATGGCAGAAGCAAGGATGAGACAGGCATGAAGGGTTCTTATTTTCTTTCTTCTTGGTGCGCGGTCATCTTCTCCGAGAAGAAGACAGCCACTGCAACTTGCAACCTACAACCTGCATAGACCTCATGCTCGAGTACGAGGGGTCCCCGAAAAATTTATAGCAGGGATTTAGGATCGCCGACGGATCCTGGGACCTCCCAGGTCCCTATGTGGATCCGCCCTTAGATCATTGGTTATCTTTGATTTCAACAACGTAAAAAACTTCATGTATGTTCGTTTGTATATTGTATTTGACTCTTATAAACATCTAAAGTAAATTAAATTACAACAGTATTCTCCTACTTTTTCTATTTTATTCTATCATATTTGTCTTTCTAAGTATTGGTAGTCTTTAACATTACTCTACAGAATCATGCGTTTACCCTCGACAAGTCTCTACAAATAATAGTAGTTGTCGACATGTTGGCATAAACTTTTCGTCATATGTTAACAGAAATTAGCAGGTGTCTGCTAAGTGCTTGACGAAATTGCCCAATTTTTATTTTTTTTATTGATATTCTGATCCCATTATTTGAAAATTATGGCTACGCCATTGATTTGGATACCTTTATAAGCCAATAGATTTAGGCCATCTCCAACCGAAAGGTCTAGAGGGTCGAAAATAGCCCGAAAACAGTGTATAACAGAGGGCTAGGCTAGAGGGCTCATGGGCCCCACGAAATCTGAAAGGGCCAACGAGCTGGCCACAAGTAGCTAGCCAGCCAGCCAGGTGTGGGCTAGAGGGCTAAGTATTCTTGTTGATTATAACCGACAATAATGCTTAAACAAAAATTTGAATACAACGGCTAGCTTACTACTCGTTGTATTCAATTTTTTTTTCTTTTGGGCCCTTTTTTTTTTTAATTCTTAAAAATTCTAATTTTTTTTCCCTATAAATACCTAAACCATTCATTAAATTTAAGTTCTAATTTTTTTGGTTTTTTGGGCCAGTTACCGTTGTAATTTTTAAATATAAGTTGTTGTCAGATTTGAATTTAAGTTGTTGTAGTTTTTAAATTTAAATAATAAATTATGTTTGGCCCTTTGACCCTTGGTTGAAGACGGTTTTTTGTGATAGAACTAAAACAAGCCCTATGGCCATTTGACCTTCGGTTGGAGACGGAGGCAAACATAGTCATATATTGTTCATTAAAATATTAATATCTTAGAGTACCAGAAGGCTAAAACAAGCCCTTTGGTCTGCCCTTGATTGGAGATAGCCTTAATCATTTTGATTTGGAGCATCAAAATGTGAGACTGACATGTAAAGAGGTACATAGTGGGAACAATGAGCATGGGAAAATATAATATAAGGAAAAGACATGACACTTAAAAAGGCAGTTAGAACCCTACTGGTCCAATCTTGTCCCTTAAAGACATGCCTTTAAGTTGACCTCTCTTGAAAAGTTTAATCTTTAATCTTTCTTTTTAAGACATTTTAGGGGTTTAAGTAACTTTAGGAATGCTGAAATTCCAATTATTAGTGACTTTGTGTAACCTAACCCTACATGTCCTTCGGTACAATATCCAGGACACAGTCATACAAGTGTGGGCATAGAAGTTTGCCTTACTTTAGTAGAAGCTGGAAGATTATCAATTGCTAATCTATGTTTACGTTTATGATTTATCCAATCGGTTTAGGATGTTATTAGCTACACTTTTAAATTCCGATCTTAGTTCAATAGAAGATGTGCCCTTGTCTAGACTTGAATTTAGTCGAATTAATCAAAGCATTATACTTTTGCATCTACGTCCAAGTTCGGTTTTCACTTCTTATGGTTTAGACTTCAAAATAAGATAATCTTCAAAACAAGAGATTGTTAAAATGAACAATTTACATATCTTGTTGGCCGAAAAAGTCCCCTACCGAACAATTTTTAATGGAATACAAAACACTCATCTTGACACTTCTCTAACCTTAATTATAGTGGACGTTTCTCTAAACCTATAGAACTGAAAACGTATTAAATTTGGTGCAACCGAAGCTTGGGCCCAAACAAACATAGAATGATATTGCAAAATATCTTAATTCACAGTAATGTGGTTTTCTTCTTTTCTAAGGTAGCATTTTATTTCACTGTCATTTTCTTGACTTTAATTAGTGATTAATGTCTAACGAACCTCAAAAGCTTAGTAGTTAGCCAGGAAAGTTGGAGTAGAACACAAACTGGATAAGCGAATAAAGTCATAAGGTTATCGAAATACCGTCTGCAAAACTATACACAAGTGAAGTGGCTGAATTGTAATCTAGGATATTAGGGTTTCAATTTCTGTTGCAGCAACCTCAAGAGGCCGTAGCTAGTGTTCTAGCCCAACATATGTACATTGTTCAGGTTCAAAATATAAAAATGCACAAATTAACTCATTAATAAAATGGTAATCACTTGCCAATGTCTATTGAAATTATGCATCTAATTCAAGTTAATATTGGCACATTACCGCAACTATGCTAGTCCACACACACAAAAGAACAATACAACATATTTTCCTTTTTCTCTCCTCTCTTCCCGAGTTCTAACGACTCCTTTTAAAAGTGGGAAGAAAAAATTGTCACTAGCATTACGGTTTAAGGGTACGTATTTCTCTAATTTACAAGTGAAAGATTTTAGATTTGATTCTCATATATGGTGAGTTAAATACCTAATTATGACTGACTTGTTATGTGACTTATCCTACATTCCTTCTCTTGATATTGTTGTATAAAAAATGGACGAAAATACTTGAATCTGTTTATCATTCTTTTTCTATTGTTCTCTCACATCCATATTTTTACCAAGTGAGGGTAACTTGTTATGTCCTCCCTTCTATCTTTGTTCATGGTTATTGTTTCCTCCTTTACCAAACACGGAACAATTAGGGTTTGAATGTTCTTCTGCATAAACGTAATGAAAAGCCATGATGCAGGTGAGTAATGGTGGCTGAGTAATGGTGGTAGCAATAGTATTGAATCCTTGATTGGACCCTTGGTTGGTGTCAGGGTGTGTTTATGTGAAAAGCTTTTAAAATACCAAAGGTAAAAGCCCAATTGAATGCAAATGGTGGTACCGATTGGAGTGATATGGGCCGTGGTTGGCAGTTGGTGTTAATAAAGCCTGCCCTCAATTACATCATGCTCCATTTAAGGTGCCTTAAATTGACTTGAATGACTAGGTCCTTCTAACACGTAAAGCAACCATGACATCTTGATAAATTTTTCAATGTGTCAGAAATATGATTCAATATACCAAGTGTTATAGCACAGATAGTAGAAAATTTTAATTTCAAGTATCCAACCACTTATATTATAACTTTTGGTGTGCTAAGCTGTGTTCTCGATACATTAAAAAATTTATTCTTTCAAAAATGTCGGTGACTCACTGTTTTTTTATTTTTTATTATTATTTATAAACGATATTACTATCCTAAAAAGTAGGCTCGTTCTTCTAGACCGTATCATTTAAGGAAATTGTTATCACGTACCCTTCGATTTTAATTTAATTGTAAGTGATCATTCGACTTTTGTTGTTGTATTTTCTTATCCATTGTTGGACTAAGATCGGTGAGTGACTACAATATTCTTAGATCATAAGGTCTAAGAAAAGAGACTCTGTAATGAGAAGGTGTTAACAATGGATGCAGTAATTTGACGAGAAATGACATATACACTGAGGCAATCCAACACTTGTAAATGATGTATAACTTTGGTATCAAATGAATACATCACTTTTATTGTAATATAATAGAAAATAATAATCACACATCATTTTTTTTTCCTTTTACATATTCTTCTTTATTTTTTTTCACCATATTGAACAAACCAACATAAACAACCAACGAACAAAAGTAAACAAGATTGTATAGAGTAATAAAAGGGGGTGTAGTTATCTTTTTCCTTATAAACTGCGATAAAGTTGTCAAGGTTTCGTCAATGATCCCATGAAAATGCAATGTTGCTTGCTTATCAGTTTGAGAATAAAAGTTAAATAAAAATCGCTCACACACGTGTCAGTTCATTTTGTCGTATATATGTTTTATGGGTCGTTTGTTGCACTATATTATTTTGGATTAGGCTAGTTTCAGTGATAAGCTGGATTGAGTTAAAATTGACTAAGAATAATTGACTTAGTGAAACGTTTGGTACAGTATCAGACTAAAAAGTAGGATAATAAAAATTAATTCTCAGTTTTTTTTTTCTTTTTCTTTTTCTAGAATTAATTCTCTATCTCTTCCTATTATTTTTCCCGTCCAGCTCCCTCTCTCTTCCTTTTTTTTTTTTTTTTCCATCCAAATCCCTCTCTCTTTTCCCTCTCAACTAATTAAACTGTATCTCAAAGACCCAAACCCACCTCAAGAGGTGGGATTGTGTATTCCCTCCTTCCTCACGATCCTCCTCTTTCGCTTGTGCACTCCCTTGCGATCCCAAGCCTGTGGTGGTGGGTCAAGGGGTTCTGGGTGATAATCAAATTCTAAGATTTTAGGGTGTGGTGAGGCTGCTGTCATTGGAGAAGGCTGCTTGAGACGGTTTTGAGGAAGACAAGAGAGGAGTGACATATAGTCCTAGCTAATACAAAGCTATCGATTGCAATTAGCTAACGACAGTTAGCTAGGAAGGCTCACACAAAGACGAGATTTTTGGAATGACAATTACATTTTTCTTATTATTATAAATACTCCAATTTGAATCACGCATTAAAGCAAGAATAACTTAATAAATAATTTTAAATAGAATCGCAATATGTCATGTTAAACTGTTCGATTCAAATAAACACATTAAAAACCATATTATCATCTTTGTTTTATTATGGGGATTCTCACTCTAGTAACAAAGGGAAAAAATAATTCATTATTTAGATCTTTTAGTAGTCTGCATCTAAACCACTCTCATCATTTAAAAAATTACCAAGTAATAAATTTACTTTACTTCCATCCCTAGGGCGAAAAAAAAAAAAAGAAGAAGCCTTGGAGTGAAATGTGGGACGGGCGTATGGATCTATGAAAGGCATTGAATGCAAGAACCACACACAGCTCAAGTTGAAATAAGACAGATGCCAACTTCTATATTATTTTTTTGGTCCCAATTTTCGTGTAAAATTAAATTCTCTTGGAAAATGAGGGATTTGTGTTAGTTGTTTTGTTTTTCTCTTGGGTGTTGTTTGGGTCATTATCTCACTAATTAGCAGACTAAGCAGCATTAATTAGTTTGGGAAAACATGTGTTGATATTGATTTTCTCCAAATTGGACAAGTAAAAGCCTGCAGGGTGTCTGTTTCTTTGTCTGGAACAGTTCAATTGTGTTCCAGTGCATGCATTCTAACCCAGTGAGACCTATTTGTTGATGTTGCCATGTGGCACCTAGCTAGTTTATTTTGACCTACACCGTTGCCAACCCCTTAATTAGTTTTCTGGTTCAAACGATAGAAATTTTTATTAAATTCGAATATAAGTGTTTACATCAAAAATTAAAATATTAAACAATCATTTCGGCTTAAAACTATTCAATCTAAGAAGGCACTTTCCCTTAAAACAAAAGTAGCCAGTAAATGTGTTGACCATTACAAATACGAGAAACAAAAAAAAACTTCTACTAACCTCAATTGATTTTGTAAACATTGTATACAAGGTTCTAAAAGACAATAGATGCTAGTTGGACGAGGAGCAGAGGCCTATCGCCTAGGGAAGGTGCTTAAAGTCTTCAATCACTCGTAGTGATTGAAATCCAATTTATAATCAGACTTCAACAATGAGTAGACTGCAAACATCATTAATCTCAAACTTAATTTGCTAATAATATATAATCAGCAGTCATTACAACTTGAACATTATATTGTTTGTTTAAACAAAACAAAATTAAACATTATATCCAACTTAGCATATCGAGATTGAGGTATTAAAATATGAATGGCACGAGGTTTAGAAGCTTCGCCGTTAGGGAAAGAATCTTGGCTCAGAGATTGAAGAGGCATCTATGCTGATTGCTGAGCCAAAAGACTCTCGAACCATGGAGCATTGACTAATTTTTTTACCTATTTGATTGCTGAGGCATCTATGCTGATTGCTGAGCAAACATTATGAGTAGGAGCTAATCTAAAGCTAGAGCCTAATAAGCGAAGTTTTCCTCGTTTAAGGAAGCGAACACACTATTCTGATCATATCATAATTAACAGAATCTTAATAAAATGATGATATTGATTTACGATAATTAATTTTAAAGACCACGTTGATTGATTTTGAAATAAAAAAATTAAAATAAAAATTTAGTCAATTTCAAGAATCATTTGTAATTAAAAAAAAAAAAACCATTCTTTTTTATTGGTTTCTGGTGAGTCTAGTGGGGTATATATTATTGTTTGTACAAATCCATATTTACATAATATAGCACACCTCCTATATATTTGTTCTTTAATCATTCTTCCCAATGATGAGAACAAGATGATAACATAAATCAACATGATAATTTTTAGGAATCAATTATTTTTAAATCAGACAATTAAACATATTACGTTATCAAAATAAATCAGCATGCGCAATTTAAACGAAAGCACAACCAAATCAATTGTTCAGATTAACAATCTTTTTCATGTCTAATTAGGTATACCACAACATGGGAATTTGTAACTCCCTCATCTGCTTATTCGTGCTACATAAACAGCACAAGATTTAGTAGCCATAGTATTACTTGATAATTGATGGGAATAATTTTTTGTTTCAAGACAATCAAACATATTATGTTATCAGAATATAATCACTTTGAGCTATGTACATAGTTAAACGAAAGTATATAAAGTTACTTAAGTTTAGAATAACAATCTTTTTCACGATTGATTAGGTACCGCGACATGGGAAATTGTAACTTCCATATATATAACTCCTTGCCTAACAAGACATCTATGCAGATCACAACCAAATACAGGTATGGAGTATGGAGATGTAGCATCGGATTTAGCTTGAGTTGTTCCTATCCTGCATTGGATTTACCTTGGTGTGAGCTGCTTCTTTGCACCACTCAAAATCTGACATTCATATACATAACACCTCCAAAGAACAGATATCCCACCTTCTTGTTTTTTCCTGCAACACCTAGCTATTTGCATAACGGTGAAAAATTCAAATTATTATATATGCAGGTATATGATGATAAGGTTACCCAAAATAAGAAGACAAAATAAAAATAAAAACAAGCATACAAATATTTTCCATCTGAAATTATATAAAGCTGAAAAAGGCAATTGCAGGTGTGTTTGTTTTCTTTTCTTAAACTTAGTACTTGTTTGACTCTTAAAACTATGAATAAAAATGGCGACTCCAAGTCAACAAGGTTTTTTGCTTTGCAAAGGTCGGGGGAGGGGGAGGACAGTCTTTCGTACGCAGCCTTACTGTTGGAGTAACCATGGATATTCATAATAATTCATTATGTTCATGCCAATCTCGTCACTACGTAAGTTTTTTAGCATACTCAAAACACTATTACGTAATGTTATTATTTTATTCAAATTATAACATATGTATTTTCTTTTTATTCATATCACAAAAAATAATAACACTCCGTAACTATGTTTGTGGTACACAAAAATTTCCCCCGCTCACTCAAGGATAATATTTTCGACGCAAAATTTCACAGTTTTTATCGGGGTTGTGCAGGTGCAAGGAAATGAGTGTTAGGACCACGCCAAATTTCAGAGTTGGAATGGCACCAATCATTGATAACGACGGTCCATTTTCAAAATCAACGGCCCTGATTGCTTCAAAATTTCAGAACTTGGATTGCACAGTGGCAGATATTACTAAATCACAGTGGCTACACTTGTGTCAATGTGATCAGTTGCAGAAGATCATCTCTGCAAATTTCTGTTCATTTTGTTAGACTTAAAATATTTTAAATCACTGAATTCTTAACTTAGTAACCGCAGTACATAGAATACACCGGAACATATTAAACAATCCAACAATAATATAATCATTATAGAGTAACACATAATTAGAAACAAATTTCAAACGTTGTGTGAATTAAACAATGATAACTAAAAAGATGTTGAAAGACTTATCTGAGTTTTTCTAATATCCTGAAAGATAAATTGCCATGACAAAATCACAAATGAGCCCTTTTTAAAGAAAACAAATCCAACAAAATAATATATTCACTAAAAAATAGGAGAAGAGGCCATAAGTTGTTGCCCACATGGAGCTTAGTATATGTCAATATGTCATATATAATTAACAAAATGCCGTTGAAGCAAGATGCCTAATTTTCAGTGTACCTTTTTTCCCGCTGCATTTTTTTTATTTTTATCAACAACTTGATGATTTCTTGACGGTCCACATAAAATTTTTAATTTGTCTTACGTAATATTAACACATTCAATCTGCCATCAAGTGTGACCATAAAGTTTCCAAAAATAGCATACATGACTTTTTAATAAAAAGAATCACATTATTCATCATGTAAAATTTACTCGGGCTAAGTAGGTGAGAAGTAGGTAGATTTTTCGAGAAGTGTAACGTGATCAGCTACATCTCAAATCTGTAAAAAGTATAACCAATAAATGTGTTACATGTAACGGTATGAATATTGGAATGAAAATTAACCATGTTCACTAATCTTACTCTAATTGAAATTAACCTATGTTTCACTAATCTTACTCTAATTGATATGCGTTGGGAAATGGGAAACTGTAAAACTCGCGCACACGCTTGTAATCTCCACACGAATTTGGTGAAGAGAGAAATATCAAAAGTTGAAGTTTTCACTATCATTTCTAGTACTACTACTAGTATACATGTTTTGATTTTCCATCGAATTAGAAAACAAATAATTAATTAACTAGCTACGATGAAACACGGTCGCCGCCGCCGTCGTCATTTTCTTCTTCCTTAATCTGGTCTTCTTCACCTTCTAACAATGAAGATAAACATGGAGTAGTAGCAGTACTTTCAGACTCTTCTTCTACGGAGGAAACACAAGGAGTAGTCGCAGAAGAAGACGATGACGACAACGACGAAGAAGAAGAAGTAGTAATACTATTGTAAAAATTAGAGAAAGGGGAAGAAGGAGAGTTAATAATACAAGAACAAGAATTGCTACTGGTAGTAGTAAATGCTAGACCTACCAAGAGATCGACAAAAGCTCCAACAATATAACCATGGTTGCTTTTACCATTTACCCTCAAGTACCAACACAAAAGCTCCTCAAGATTCTCCCAATCCTTCAAGCCATGAGCTTCCACCATTTCCTCCATAGATTTTCTGAAATCCACAATCGGGTCTGGTGAGTCAATTGACAAAGCCACACTCTCCTTGAATGGAATAACATTATTAACCCCATCACCACCTTCATCAGCTGTTGCTGCTGCCGCGGCCCCCGCCTCAGCCTCCTTGGTCTCAACTAACACAGAGCTTGTCTGACCAGCTGGCTCAAAGAAGAGCCTCTCTGACCTCAACCCTTTAATCACACTCTCTATTGCGTCTCCTCCTCCAGCTCCTCCACCGCCTCTTGAGTCTTCAGAGACGGTGGAGAAGTTGGGACACTCGTCAAATGATGAGTTGGTGAAGAACGAGTCCGGTGTGCTATCCACCAGCACCAAATCTGTTGTAGGGTTTGTGGTGTCAAAGTAGGCTGAGTTTATGGTCTTGAAGATATCATTGCCTGTTCTGAAAGAAAGGGTTCTGGTTTGAGCACAAGAAGGCCAAGGCCATGGGGAGGAAGAAGAAGATGAAGATCTTGATAGTTCTGATGTGTTCTTGGAGAGAAAAGGGAGCTTCATTTTCTTCCCCATCTGGTTTTCTTGGAGGGATTGGGAGAAGAAATTAGGTTTTTCAAAACTTTGAAATATGAATTTTTGGAGTTGTGAAATGTGGCATTGATGGGTAGTCAGAGGGGAGGGTTTTAGGGGAAGGAAGATTATTTAAAGTTGTGGTATAAGGGAAGGTAACTGGTGGGGTCTTTTTACTCGTTTATGTTGAGAGATTTTTTAGACTATTCGAAACACGGCCACATTGTCATATGTCATATATAAATAGAGAAATATTTGAAAAAAAAAAATTCTTATTATATAACATATCATCTCGTGTTCCTAGCACAATAACAAATTTCTGGTTATATATAAACAACTTTTTAATTAAATGGTTATTCATTGTTTTGGGTAATAATTTAATGTGTTTCAGTTGAGCTCATTGAATAGTATAGTACTGGTTAAGTAGAGAGCTTTTATTTCCTAACAGTCGTTTATTAATTGACTTCAAAGAAAAAGAAACAGTCTCTTTTTAGGACATTATTTAGCTATTCACATGTTCGGAGTTATTACTGTCGGTTACGTGTGTAGATGTAACTCATAAAAATTACAAAATTAAAAGTTTATACACACGTATCAAAATATTACTTGTGTGAAAAGAGCTGAAGTGTTTTCCCTCGTTTTGAGGTACGTTTGATGTAGCTACATTCCACAACCTAGCATGTTGCATATCCTTACACAAATTTGAATGTGTAACTATTTCAAGAATTTCACCCATACTTCTTTATATTTTCAAGTACTTCTTAGCTCTAATAACTTATTTTCAAGAAATTTATAAAATTTGTACCATCTTAGTGGAGCATATATTTATCAACAACAAACATTTGCCACTCTTAATTTTAAGAGAAAATTTTGTATTATTCAGAATAGCAGTTTACGTCATATTCTAAAGATCGAGACAAATCCTTTTAACTAATTAAGGGATCACAACTCTATATACCCTTTTTTTTTTTTTTTTTTTGCTTTTTTTTTTTTTGGGAAAGCTCGACAGTATGAGGAAAAATTTATTGAAGAAAAAAAGTAGTTAAACTTAGTCCGGGAGATATAAATTTTACCCCTCATGATACAAGAAGAAAGAAAATGAAAAATACAAGAAAAAAGAAGGGATGACATAAACCGGACTTGTCTTCAGAAAATAAATAAATATACAAGAAAATAGGGAGGACTAAAGCCTAAACCCCTCTAAAGAAAAACCTAGAAGGTCTACTGATTTAGACTTGCAAAACAAGTTGCAAAGCACCAAAATCAATGGGTTAGGAAAAAAAGGAAAAACACACATCATGAAGGAGGACAAACTTGTAAACCGAGATGCACATTAATATGATAATCGGAAACCAGGCAAGCCAAGAAAATCCAAATGTAAAGAAGCACAGATCGCCAATGGATAATCGGAAACCAGTCATGCCAAACCAAACCAAGGTTGAAGAAGACAAACTCATATTAGCAAATTTGTTGGCAACCACATTTCCTTCTTGATAAATGTGTGAGCAATAAAAAGTCATCTCCCGAATTTGATCCAAGCAAGTAAACCAATGAATGCGAAGAGGCCAAGGAGGAACCAATTCTTTGAATGAAGACAACAAGAGCACTCGTAATATCACTTTTCAACCAAAAACAGTGCCAATCTCATGGATTAGAAAATTTTACGCTAATAAATTTGCCAAAAATCATTGTGATGATTCAATACCTTGACAACAACCACCAAGAAAATGACCACTTTGAAAAACTCCTCCATAAGCAGCGGGACCAAGATTTCCTTTAGTCAAACTATCAGTGTTAAGCTTAATCCAAGAAAACTTTGGAGGAGACCAAAGCACACAATGAATAATTAAGGCCTTTCGAGGGATAGGTTGAATACCCAAAGATGAGATAATACGAAGATCCAAACCGTTGGAGTATCCAGGGATAACCTTGCCAGTATAAACAATCCCAAAAGCAATAGACATGTAAAGATGATGAAAAGAGATTGGCTAATCTTCAAAGGTAGACTTATTGCATGCCTTTTGAATAGTATAACATGTAACTAGACCTGCAAAAATTCAAAGATTATGCAACTAACGAGAAAAAGGGTTACTCCCAAAAGCGTCCCAAAACATTGGTAAGGAATAATAAGGGCCAATAAGTACTAAATTGACAGGCCAACCACATCCAAATTTGCTTAGATGCTGAATATTTGAAGCAAAAATGAGCAGCAGATTCTTTAGAGGCACGACATAAATGACAAATGGTGCTAAAGGAAAACCTCGTTGTTGAAGTGCGACCTCAAAGTGAGAATTTTGTATTGAAAAAGTCGCCAAGTCAAAATAGTCGTGGGGGTATGAAATGTCAGCCAAATGACCTTCAAGATATAGTTGGGATTTGGATCCCATCCGGATCCAAATTGTGGGGATCCTTGGGATCCTCACATTTTAGGCATTCATCGTGCATCATGAGGTTAGAAATCATTTGACCTTTTTTATTTAAAATTAAACACAAATAGTACTGGCTGCACAATATATGATGAACGGCTAGGATATGGGAATTCCTAAGATCCCCACAAAGTAGATCCAGAGAGGATCCTCTTCCATATGGTTGGTCTCTCATTCTTTTAACTAATACATAACACTGTTGAAGATACGTTATGTCTTCTTTTGGTTTAATTATAAATATATATGAAATATATATATTTATATTGTTTGCTACATGTAGATTAACGTATGCACATTGAAATACCTTCTGCTCTTTTGACATTCTCTCTCATGCTTTATGATTGACTTGATAGCTGCCAAAATGTTCTTGCAAAACACGTGAATTCTTCTTCTTCGTTATTTTTGTTAGACAAATCGATATTGAATAAGGGAGGAATCAAATCCAGAAATTTGGATGCAAAAGTATATATTTATAATAACTTCAGCTACAAGTTCTTTGCATATCCTTATGACAAGTCATTTATTGCATGTGTTGCGAGAGTGCTTTCAGCTCAACACACTTGATCTTCTTTTTTTCGTGAAAGAAAATACATTTTGCCACAAAAACTAAGTAGAATCCATATCTATCCATGACATTGTCTCTTTTGTTTTGGTTAAGCTAACGTAAAAAAGAATTTCAACTCGAAAAGAAAGAAGGGATACATACAATTACTTGAAGGTGGAGGGAAAGAGATGAAATTCAAAAGTTACAAAATTAAAAGATGGGGGCAAGTGGGGATGAATATCATATGGAAGTATCCACAGAGTAACTCTCTATCACGTACCTACCTTCCCCCAAGAGTTACAGAGAGAACAGCCTCGAGAGAGAGAGAACGAAGGAGACCCATTTATCACTTCATCCATTACCGGCCATGGCCCTGCTTTTGGATTCTAATCTAATCAAGTGTGACATTGACAGACTCAACAACGTTGAAAGGAGGCTGGGCAAGTCCAAGACAAAAAGTACTGCTGCTTTTACATCTTCAAATTGTAAAATATACACCATTTTTCTCTCTTTACACACTACTTTTTAAGCTCAACTTTTGTTTTCGTTGATTTTATTAACTACGACGTTCGAAAATAAAAAGAGGTGCACGAAAAACTAAAAAGGGTGTGAAAACCAGATCATTAAAAAACACAGCTTACCTTGTAGTAAGAGAAGATCACTAAAGCGATTTCTTAACTAAGAATCAATAAAAAAGCATGACAAGAGGACAGATACGAGGGGTTTTTCTTCAATGCAGCTCTCGAAGTGTTGTTGAATAGAACTTATAGTTGCTGAGGTATTTTTTTTCTACTTTACTTAAAACACTTTTTCGTATCGAACTATAATTGTTTTCGGGAAAAAAAAAAAAAAAAATCTGTGTAGGTAGGGTTTGGGAAAAGGACCACCTTATCCCTCTCAATCAATCCTTGTCTTATGTGGACCAAAATTTACAGCTTGTGGTGTGTCTCTATGTGCACTAGAAATGCAAGATCACATGTAGTTGCTGTGGGGTTTGATTAGGAAACTCATAGCTGCACTTTGGCTGCCTTGATTTTCTTGATTTCTAATTCACGGCAGACAGATGCATTATGTGCATGTGGGTGGCTTAGCCATAATTCTTAAGTACTCGACGAAAGAAACAGACCGGTCATAAACAACTCGAGTTTGATAGCAAAGGAGAACATGAGGACCTCTACGATGCATGGATAGAGAGATACGAGACAACATGGCACACATATACGTCAAATTAACAAGAAAAATTATTGTATGACGACATGGAAATACAATATGACTCAACACGACACCGGAATATGAGAGGATACCACCGTGTTCACGCATTACGAGGACATCAATCATTGTACAATTTCTTTATCGTAAACATTCATAATATTTTCTCTGTGTGTCCTTCCATGAGAAACAATAATTCACTAGGACCGCGCCGGAGGTAGGTCTTATGCTAAGGGTGCAATTTCTTGTCCTCCCAGCAATCATTTAACTTAACAAATCAAGAGAGATTTCAAAGATAGTACTATATATTGCTTCCGGAAAATTAACAAAAGCTAGGCTAAGTTTATTTACTCTGTCCAGTTGGAGTTTGTTACCTTTTTCATTTGACCGCCCATGGCGTTCATATCAAAGACAAACAGAAAACAAGTGCCACGGCTGCTACGTAAGTTGATCGAAACATTATTCAAGAATATCAACTGCAGCCCCACCTCGAATTAGAAGAGTGCAACATTCCCATCGATATTGGACACACTGTCCCTAAAGTCGGTCACTTGATTGAGAAATTGTTGACCCACATTTGAAAAGATCGCCGACCCTCTATCGGCCTGAAATTTTAGGATAGGGCCGAGTTGATTAATAGCCTGAAAAGGAGGTTGCAAGTTTCGGCCCAACGGTGAAGTGCTCGGGCCGGTAGTGAGATGCTGATGGTTCGGTGGAGTCCTAGGTGAATTGGGCTTGCTTAAAAGATGGGGATTGGATTATGGCTCGGTCAAGTCCTAAACAAAGTAGTACTGTTGCAGGATCAAGATGGGTTTTGATAAGAATTGAATAAAATTGCTTATGGATCAAATCCTCGTGTCTCAATAGAGAATGAATTAATCACATAAAAGGATTTGGTTCAGAATCTTAGGTCAAGTCCAAGACCAAGAGGGTGAGACTCGGTGGAGAGATAGTTTTAGTAAAAGTATTCGTGAAGATAATTTGTTCCTATAACTCGGCATATATGGGCATCAAGAAATTTGCTCCTATAAATACAAGAGATCGTGTAACAAGAAAGGGACCTTTAACTCAAAACACAAATCAACGTGAAAACTTTTCACACACTATTGTAAAAACTAACTACTTCACTAACGGTTAGCACAAATTTTAAATGGATAGACAGGTTTGGGTTGGTAACCGACGGATGACAACCGACTGGATAAACTGAGTTTTCCAAAAGCAAATAATGAAGGTGACTGACTAGATAGATTGGGCCAAAGTTATAGAGTCAATTTGCCTTAGGGTCTCAACCGCCTGTATAGACAGGGATTCCCCCAAGTTTGCGACTGACTATTTATGCAAGTCTTACTAGCGAAGAGTCTTTGATTATTTCACATAAAGATTACTTTATCAACCTTCTCGAAGAAGTGAGGTGTTACTTTTAGGTTATTTTAAGAGCTCAACACTCAAACAGCCGATTACTTTTGAACTTCACAACAATTTGTATAACTTTGTCTTCACGTTTTAGAACCTAAGGCCGAGAGTGTTCCTTCCTCGACTAAACTCGTTCAATTCAGGAGTCAGCAATGCATTTCACCATATTCACCACATTCAAGACATTCATCCGGGCGAGCTCAATGGCAAGTTGGCACGACCGCATTAGCATTCAAGCCATTAAAGGACGTAATTAGCTCTTAGTTACTTTGACTTGAGCCACATAGGCTGTGTAATTTTTAGGTTTAACATTTTGGCATGCCCAATGGGACACTTAGGCCATCTCCAACCGAACATAGCCCTCGACCAGAGTATAGCCTTGCAAGAAATTATTTTTTTAATGAACAGTGCCATACCATATTTATATACCATCTCCAACCGAAGAGTGCTATATTTTAGCCCCCTAAATAATTTATTATTTTAAGTTTGTTCTTTAATTTTATTGGTTAATTAAATTAAACTACCATATTAAAATAAGGTTTCCGAGCATATTTTGACTGTCACTTGAAGATGTGGCCACTTGAAAATTATTGAAAAAAATAAAGGAAATATTATTGGAAGAGGTAAGAGAGGGGTGTGTATGAAAAGAGTGTTTGAGGTGAATAGAATGTGAAGAATTGAAATACAATGAGGTAAGATAGTATGAAGGGGTGAATAGAATGTGTAGAAATGTCTTATGTATTTATAGGAAAAAAAATGAGATTTTTTATTTTTGTATTCTTTAATTTCGTCTATAAAAAAAAAATCCAGCTGGGCTCAATTGAACGAGTTGCTAGCTAGCTAAGGATAGCCAACCCAGTAGCCATATGGTTGGATTTTGACCCGGTGGGTCTCAATGATTTTTGGTCCAAACCTCTATTATAGATGGGTTTTTGTGTCAAAAAGAGTATCCTTCAGCCTATGGCCCTAAGAGGCCCGATTGGAGATGGCCTTGTTGTAAATATGTGAAGTCCATTTGATATTTTCATATTCCAATCGTATCAGTTCTTTCGGTTAGTTGAGATCCAAGCTCAACTAGAGAAACCCATTCAAAAGAGTGAGAGGATAAAAACGGCATGGGAGGTGGAGAAGATTCTTGACGGGCATGGAGAGATGAGGAAATCTTTATCCTAAATGTTAAAAGTGAAGGCTCATTTTGCCTTACAGGAACAATAGGTAAAAGACAGCGTCCATTTTAATACATGACACGGCGACTAATCTTCAGGCTCGATGGTTCTCGGTCTTCTTCCCCTACCTCTTCTGGAACTGGTGTTATAATTTGTGACCATAATGGCTCTTTTACTGCAGCAGCTTCCCATCATTGTTCTCACACCTCTTCTGTGGAGGTGGAGGCCTCTGCTGCCACGGAGGGTCTTGGTGGACTTGGATCCGCCGAGAAGCCAACAGTGCTGCTGATGCCACCGCCAAGCTTGTGAAAAGGAGGTTGTGCGTTTGCAACTGGGTTAACACCCCTCCACCCTCCCTGGTGTCCGGTCTCTCTCATGACGACCTCCCTGCTATGCTTCCCTTGCTGCTGCTTTTGTATGCTTCTTTTTTTCTGTACCCACTGTTTTGCTGCACTGTTTTTCTTCTACCTGTTTTTTTGTTTGTTCCTCTTCCTTTGTGGCTTTTATCAAGTATCACTATCACTTGACCAAAGAAATATGAACGAAGATTTACAGAGCTAAATGTGACTGTAAAAAGTAATTAACAGTAAATAAACAACCGTCTGCATGGAGAATCAATCTATAATGACCATGTTTATGGAGCTAAACGTGATAAGAAATTCAAAGAGAACTGGCAGAATCCTAAACCTACCATTCTAAAAAGGCATCAAGTAAGAAGGATTGGGAGCACCACTACAAAACCCATGGCCTTTTAACTTCTCATGCCGATGACCAGAAATGTCAGAAAGCATATGTCATGTAAGTTGAACCCAAGTACTAAATAACAATTGAAAACTAACTGGCATGGGACAAGTTCTCGAAGTCAATATGCAACTGGAAGGAAACAGCATATAATTACAATTGTACTGCGAGCAGAGGCTGAAAGGCTGCTTGTCATGTAAGTTTAATCATTGACCGAGCCATACATATAATCTCACACGACGTTTATTGACCGCCATTGCCATATTCCCTTCTCGACACTCTTACCATAAGTCCAAGCTTTCTTAAATAATTCAATCATCTTGCTAAGTGACAACAATGGGGGCCTACGATTCCTATGACAATGACCTGCAGAAGAATTATGCAAAGTATGAACTGTTTATGTTGTTTTTATATACCAACCTACCAAGAGAATCCAACTTCAGGAATCCCTTCAATCCATCAGAATTCTCTTCTGATCACTTATATCACTCTAGGACAATTCATAGAGAACCCTACAAAAGACCTGTTAACCTTCCCTCTCTTTATAATCCCGAACTCAACAGTCTACAATCCAATGGAAAAACTCCGAATTCTCTAAACCCGCAACCCCACCAATCCTCTCTTCCCAAACATCTCCAAAGTTCCTAATTCTATAAGCTTCCAAACCCATCAATTATCACAAACAGATATGCACAGAAGTAAATGAAGGATCAGAAATCCAAAAAAAGGTCGCATCGAAAGCGAAACCAAGAACTGCAAAGAATTAATAAAAGCCTAATAATATTGATGAAACCAAGTCATGTATACAAAATTTACTTAAAAGAGAGAGAAATCTATGAGCAATGGATTCCATTGAAAAAATCAAGAAACCTCTAGACCATACAAAACGCCGGCGTACTTCACGATCCCGTCCTTAGGAAAATAGACCTCTCTGATCCTCTGGAACGCGTGCAGGGTTAGCAGGCTATCCGACCCGGCCTGGTGGCTCTTACCGGCAATCCGGTCCACATTCAGTGTCTGGCAGACCCGGTCCAGCCCACCATAGAGGGCGGCGCAGAACCTCGTCAGGTGCTTCACGTCGTACACTCCAGACCCAAAGAAAACCCTCACGTAATTCAAGAACACCGACAACTCGTCCGGCAAGACTCGCTGAGTCAACAACTTGACCAGGTACCCGAAATCGTAGGCGCTGTGGAACGTGACCCAGTTAACGGCGTCGTTGCAGACGAGCCCCGACGACATCATCAGCTCCGCGAACCGGACCGAGTCCACCCCGAAATCCCGGTTCCGCTCGAAATCGATCCCCTGGCGGCGAAGCAACTCGACCGAGTCGTGCGCGTGGGCGTCCCGCGCGACGTCGAAGTCCCGGAAATTGAATTCCCATATATACAGATTCTTGGTCCCCAAATCCGGTAGATTTCCGCTGTCGTCCGAGAGGGTGAGGCCGACCTGGATCAGATTGAGGCGATCGACGTTGGCCTTGAGCATGAGGTAGTGCGCGGCGGGCTCGCGGTGGTAGAAATTGGGATCGTTGGAGTCGGGTCGGACCACGACGCCCGGGAATTCGGTATCCATGGAAATCAAAGGGTAATCGTCGATGACGGATCGGATCAGTTCGAACTCGGACTCGAGGTTATCGGACCACACCGAGCGGATCAGGATGTCTCGCGGCGGCGGAGGCTTGGGTGGAGGGGGGCCGGATGATGACATCGCAGAAGATCGTCCAGATCGGATTGCGAAATCGGATCCGAATCGACGATTGTTTGTCACTGAAATTAAAAAAATAAATAAATAAAAACGAGGGTGAAATTTGGTTAGGGTTTGACGGATGATTTTGAAGGAGGAACAAGAAAGAAGGGGGGCAGTTTTATACAAATCAATCGATAGTTTAGAGAGAGAAAGGGATGAGAGAGAGAGAGAGATAGAGGGACGTGGGGCAGTTTTTTTATAATTTATTTACTTTTATTCCCCGATTTGTTGCGGAATACTATTTTTATTTATTTTTGTGGGGTTTTTTATTGGAATTAAATAAAGGTGGTTGTCGGTGATTGGCTAGTTTATTGATTTGGAATTTTGTGAATATTGTACAACTGAAAATTAGCTAAAGTAGGAAAGTGGTGGGGTCCATGGGAAAACTATGGGCCGACTTGGGTTTGTCGTGTAGTTGATTAGTGGGGTGAATCGGGTGATGTGGAATTGTGGACATAGAAAATGGGCATGTAGTTAATTATTGAGTGCAACTTATCCACAAGATAATGAAAATTCGAAGAACGATAGCGTTAGTCGTTCATTTATGTTTGTGAGACCCATAAAATAAAAATGTAGGTGTTGTCCTACACGAAAAATACATCTATATCAAACGTTCTTCTGAAGATAATCTTAAATTTTGACGAAAATTATAGAGAGCATTTATTGATTAAAAAGCATCATTTAGGCATATTGATGATGTAGATGGTGTCGCAGTGACGCTAATGATAGGATTGACGTAACAGTAATCGATGGCATGCTACTTTAGTGGGTTTATCGACTAATCTGACTACCTCAACCCAACCAATCTGACTAACCCAACTTAAATATGTTGGGTTGGATTGGGTTGGGTTGTAAACTTCAAAATTTTATTTTTATGTAAAAACACGACCACTCGGTCAATAAGTGGATTGGGTTGTTTAAAGTATTGTTAACTCGATTAAAATTGACTCACTCGACCAACCCACGCAATGCCCTGCCCACCTTTAATCCCATGGAAGAAACAAAAGCCGAACTTTCCGTTCAAAGTTTAGCTTGTTTGCTTAAATGACTTGAATTATATATGGTTGTTAAGAAACAACGAGTTGAGCAAAACACATGCTGTGTGTATGATCGAGGGGCCTTGGGTGCCAGAACTCGTATGTAGGCCCTCAAATTTGTGCTTTTGAGTTTTTACGGTCCAAAGAAGATCTTCTTGGTAATGTTTTAATTGTTAAAACGTAAAATCTTGAACAAAGACATAGTTTGAAAGGTCAAAATTGAAACTCCCACCATACTAAAAACCTAAAGAAACATCATACACTAACACTCTGTTTGAATGAGAAAATTTAAGATTACTTAATTTTAAAACGACGGATATTGAAATAATAAAATTTTATTTTCTAAAATTTGTGAATTTTCTTATTTGTATAAATTAAAAGAACAATATAATTTGAATACGGAATTTGTTATTGTTAAACTCTTAATCATAGCAATTGGGAAATGACATATACTTACATGGAATTTAAACTTGGGAATTGGAGGTCTCAAATTCCAAGTTTTTTTTTTCCATGCGAAAATTCTAAATTTCTATGTTTATAAATCCAAACAAGAAAATTAGTACGTGACAATTTATAAATTCTGACTTTTGTCCACATTCCAAATTTATTTTCCTCATCCAAATACAGTGCAAGAAAGTAGGCAATTTAAGAAAGGAGTTAATGGATTGAGCAAGTTCAAGCAAAAACTTTGTCTCCTCAATTTTGTGATCCTATTACTTTCAATACAATGTACTCTTATTTGGAAACCCATTTTATTTTCAAAATTCAACTTTTTTTTATCTCCTAATTTTAATTTTAAGATGTGTACATTTTAGAAATGTTAATGAGATTCTCTAAAACAGTGACACTCTTCGTAGATTTTCTATCACTTTTATGTTTTTGGTTCAATATTCATAATGTTGGCATGGAATTGACGTTAAAATATTAGGTGACAGAGAATCCATAAAAAAATTCACTTTTAAGAGAATCCTCTTAGTATTTCTCATATTTAAGTATTCTAAAGTTGAAAATTTTCATCTCATAATTAATAAGAATCACAATTTTAATTCAACTTCTACAATTAATTGGGAATGAGAGTGAAAAGCTGAATCTAGAGGCCTCGTTTGGCAGCTCGGACTGTACTGACTATTTCTGTCGAATAGGATAAATAGCCACTGGATAGCACTGATTAAATTAGTTGGGCATTTAGTGCAGTATCGGACTAATGACCATGTTATTTATACTGTATTTGGTACTGAACCGGATAAGAAAGGGGAAGAAAAAAAAATTTGACAAGTTTCACATCTCAAAAACTGATCATACTTCTCATTCAGGTTGTAGAACACATTAATCTCTATCAAAAACATCTGCCCAAATTCTCACAAACTCTTTTTCCTGCTCGTGAAGATGACGAGTTTCACATCTCAAACACTGATCATACTTCTCATTCAAGTTGCCCTTCTTCCAATGTTGCTCCATTGCAGGGTTTTCTTCCCAATGGATGCCAATCTCATCATCCAAACATGCAGAGTCTGTCCTCTTTCTCTTCCACTCGATGGGTTGGGATCGAAATTCCAGAAAAGGGTTCGAAGGTTTTGGATCAAAGAATCGCAGGAATTAAAAAAAAAAGGAAATGGCCTTTGAGAGCTTCAAGTCTCAAGTATTCGACCCCAACAACAAACCCTAAATTCAAAAATTATAATTAAAACACAAAATTACAAAATCAATTGCATAATTACAGAGAAAACAATAACTAGATTCAAACAATTGAAAGAAATTGCAAGAAAAATAGGAGGGGGAAGAACAGAGGCAGGGGAGGAACCTGGGAAGAAGAAGAAGAAGAATGAGAAGACAAACCTGGGAGAGAGCGATGCGTCTAGAGAGGACCGGAGCGGCTGGAGAGGAAGGAGAAAGCGAGAGATTTTCTTGTACAGTCTGGAGAGGAAGAGAGAGCGAGAGTGCGTTTTCAGGAGGAAGGAGAGAGCGAGGGTGCGTTCTTAGGAAGCCGACTAAATTGTACCGTGGTTTTAGAGGGGATAAAGAAACGGATGCTTACCATATAAAATAAGTGGGTCCGGATTATTTAATCCGATGGCTATCTAATATGAACGAACATTAAATATTGTACTCCGTATTATTAATCTTATCCTGTGTACCAAACACGGCCACAATTTGCTCAACATTAACAGAAGAAAGAAAGAAAACCATATACATAGAAGAAGTGATTGACTTTGACAAGTCAGCATTGCGTTGTAGAATGCCAAAAATGTGCTCAGTAAAGTCGGCACTGAGTATGAAAGCCGGGCGCCAAGTTGTCGCTTGCGTGCGTCTGTTACCTAGCGTTTGGGCTGTTGCTGACTCATTCTTCATGGTTCCTGCATTTGTACACCAGCCGCTTGTCTACAAGGGAGGAACAGCAACTTACACAACATGGGTTTGCCGTATTTGTTGTCGAATTATCATAGAGACAGGTTAAAAATTTATTTTTGTCAACTTAATAATTATCACTTGCACAATTCATTAGATGTGAGATTTTATCACAAAAGTTATGGTATTAGTTGGAGCAACGTTATGATATTTAAACTCTTATTTTCTCAAAGACACAGTCGATGAGATATTTCAACAGTCATAATATCCCGTGCTAATTTTTAACATTATATGGTAAAAAATTTACACATATTACTATTGTATTTGGTATAAAACATTACAATAACGGTATATCAGTGCCATAAAAGTATATACCTGATGAAGTGGAGGGCATAAGTCCAAGCAACAAATACTAAATATTTACCAGAAAACAAGTTGTGATAGTTGGGTCACCTAATTTTACTTGTTTTTGCGTATTCCCACTTGGTTACAAAAATCAAAATTAGATCAATGCTGACCCAATATTTGAATAATAATTTACAGCTAAGCTCTTGTGTAATGTATAAGCAACAATGCTAAAATAGTCATAAATGTGTAAAATGAAATAAAATATATACTCATATAACCGTTTCAAATACAGTGTACTTGATCTTCAAAATAGAAATAATAATAAGAGCGGTGTTATTCACACAACTCTCTTAATTTTTGACTGTCTAATCGAATTAATTGAAGAATATATGTGTGGACAGTACCACCCTGATGATAATGTGTATACATGTTTTGTGTTAAGAAAGATTTAATTATTCACTATATTCAAGTTATATTGATTCATTAAGTTAAAAATGAAGACAAAGTTCTAAATTATGTCTAAGTTGAAGATGACGAATGAATTAGGGTGTGTTTGAAAGTGCTTCTAAAATAAATGAAAACACTTATGGAGAAAATATTTTTAGATTCCAAAAACATTTGTAATGCAATTGGAAAGAAGCACATTTTCATGTTTTTAATTTTTTTTCAAAATCTATTTGCAATTTCATAGATGATTGATTTCAAAAGTACGTTTCATCAAAAATACTTTCAGTCCTTTAAAACACACTTCCAAACACACCCTTACTAATATGGCGGTGTTATCTTACCAATTTGAGAGATTTGGAATAATATACCTTTCATTCCCAATACGTTCAATCTTATGAGTTATCTTGTTTAGTCTATAATTAATCACCAATCGTGGCATGCTTTAGATGAAGTTCGTGTCAAAACTCAAATCCATTATTTTAAATCCTTATCGAAGTATCCGCAAAATCACTTTCAATTTGCTCCTTGAATTTTTAAATAAAATTGAGATTTGAACAATTAAAAATTGTCAATTTTCCCTACTGAAAAGAGTTGAATATCCAACACTAGTCCGCGTCGTACCTTCACTCAAAACATCCCTAAAGCAGCTGCAATGGTAGTGACCAACCAATTCAGAAAATTGTTGAACGCATCATCTACAAGTTACAATTGGCAAATGCTAACCAAACTGATTCTTTAGTGATTAGATTTCGTGCTTCTGCATCAAAAAGATTGCGGTAGACGGCTACCGGACCTTGATCGTCTTGAGATCCCATTACAGTACATCTCAAACAATTTACTTTGAACCAATGCACAGATAATGGACACAACACAATTTACAGTTAATCTCTTAACAACACAATTAGTGCCCGATTCAGAGAGAAACATGCTTCCTACTGTCGTTCCAGTTTCGCTTACAACCACAATTTACTTGGTGTTTGATTTACCGGCCCCCTTTTCAAAATATAATGCTTGAATTTGATACATTTTACCCTCAAATTAACAAAACAGAAAACAACAAATCAAGAACAAATACGATGGCGAATGAGTATATATACAGATAAAGGGTAGAAGATTCCACTTAAGGGGTATGTTAAATATTTGACACACATAAAATCCCATTAATGAAACAGCATCCCTTCAATACAGTTCGACAAAATACGAAAGCAAAACACAGACGAAGCCATGGAGAGGTAACAGGAGAAACTTTTTGGGGGCACTCCCCTGCATGTTCTTAACATAGGATCTACGAGGGCATTACAAACTATATATTGCATATAGCATATGCAATTGGATCCATGATGATAACTATACGGTCTTGAAAGCTAGAAGTAGGTACCTTCTGGAGGCTGGACCAACTTCCGGTTATGCGGGGCTCCCATCTCCTTTTTCAGCTGTGTAAGAATATCTTCCATGGTGTACTCCCGCTGCCAGTTTGCAAGAAGTCCAAACTTCTTTGGTTCCACCTATCGAATCAAATGCACTCAGATATTGTCAAACCAAATATCGTTAGGCACAACCACTTGGACTGAATTTTCAATAGTCATACACCTGGTCAAAAATTCGTCTGGTCTGGCTTTACTGTTCTTATAATCATATTCAATATCATTGAAGAATAGAGTGTGTATGTGCGCGCGCGTGCGTGCATGTTGGGTTGGGGGGGAATAATGTGGTTGTTTGTTGTAGCTGTTGTAAAAGACTAAGGTACTTTATTTTTCTTCTCGCCAAAACAAAAGACAAATACATTACATATTGTCAAATGCACTCAGATATTGTCAAACTGAACATCGGTTGGACTGAATTTTTAATAGTCATTACATCCGGCACCGTCTGGTCTGGGGGAGACAATCCTGTGGTTGTAAATGACTAAAGTACCTTATTTTCTTCTCCCCAAAACAAAAGACAAATACATTATGTATCATAAGTGCAAATCACTAGCTGCAGTGAGAAAAGAATATGCAAAGCAAAACGCAAAACAACTGAACTAAAAATCATGTAATGAAATTGTGACCATACCACTCCAGTTTCATGGTTAACACAAGTCATGTTAACCCGAGAATGAAAACGAACACTTGGTGGCTTCTCAGGGTAATCTTTATCACAGAACAATTTCAACTGATAGATCCGACCTTCATGTACAGTCTGGGAAAAAGTAAAAAATGGAAATATTACATTAAACAAAAAATACATGGAAAAATATATTATGAAGCAGTAGAAAAGAATTATTTAACCGCAAACTGATTCAATGAAGGGGAATATAGAAAGAATTAGCCCCAAAGATTTAATGCTATATTTGAAGGTTGGGAAAGGGAAGCTCCTTTCTTTATTCACGAGATTTGAAGAGCACAAAACCAAGCCCCAATCCGGCAATGCACCTTCCTTTTCCAAAATAGGTCATTTACAGAAAGAGATTGAACAATTAAAGTCAGTTTTTAAGCAGGCACACGTAACTTGCATCACCTGTGAAAATCCACTACATCGTAATTATATTTTAGTTAGTTCAGCCGATGCTTGACACTAAACACACATCCTTTTAGGATCTAGTACGCTTAGCACAATCAACCCTTCTCCTTTTAAGGTCTAAATCAGGGACTATTTGCAATAAATTTAAACAGAATTTCTTAAAATTCGGGAGAGACTACAAATCCAACACAATCTTTTCTGATAAGCACATGAAATCTGACAAAACAAACGTTAAACAAAAACATGATACATCTAAACGCGAAGCGAAATTTACATTGTGGGGACCAATGATGGTGCCAGTCCAAGAACGCATGTAGATGTCATCTCCGTCATCCATCCCATAGCTGACAGTGCCATCCCCAATACCTTTTTCTCCTCGTTCAAGTTCCTCCAGCAATCTGAAGTTTCGTGGGACTGCAAGAAAACTCAAGGGTTATACGTGGTTGGTTGAAAGAGTAAGGGAACATATCTTACATTCTTAATAAATTCCTTTTATTTACAGTTTTAGGAATGATAAACACAAACACAACCAAAACCTTGTATGCAGAGAAACCAAATCATGCTTGGATTGAACGGAACATTAGTTGGCAGCTTCAAATTTCAATGGACAATAATTAGAAGAAAAATACAAATTTGAATATACAAAAAAAAAAAAAATTGATCTTTTCCTCATAAATACACTCTATATTTCAAAGACAAACACAAAGTTCAATCTTACCTTTCAAAGTTCAAATACTGCATGCGCAAAATTATTCAGAAATGAGCTCAATATTTTTATTGCAATTAAACGAATTAAAAAACATTAGGGAAAAAAAAAACACAATTCAATTCAATGCAACAAAAAAACTCAGCTGGAAAATGCAATAATTAAATCAACTAAAGGCCAAACTCACCTACCCACATGCGAAATCATATCAAAAAACGCATAAACCACAAAGTCAACAAAAAACCATTTGCACAATCGATCAAAATTACACAAGAACAAAAAGATCAAGGCAAAATTCGATCAAACGATGACATGGGTAATGATAAACTCACCCACGACACTCGATCCTCCTGAGCCCAGCGTCATAGATGATGACGATGATCAGTTGGGTGGGTGGGTGGTTGGATTCTCAGGTGGGTGTGCCGAGATCTAACGAAAGCGAGAGGTATCGGAGGTGGGCGGAGGCGGTCGAAGAGTGAGGAATATGAGAGAATCTGGAGAGAGAGAGAGAGAGAGAGAGAGAACCAGGCGTTGAAGGCAAAGTGGGATTAAAGGAGAAGACTTGATGGGCAAGAGGGATTTTGATAGGTTATGAAGAAAGATGATGGGTTGGGATTTATTGGAATTTTGGGAATTAGGGGACTGTTTGTTTGCAATTTTAACTTTCACTTTGTCTTCAAAAAATGACAGACACTGTTATTTTGTCTTTGTGGGTTTTCATGTTTGAGCCTATTGGGTTGTGATCACTTTTATTGGCCCAAAATTGCTATTGGATCAAGGAGGTATGGTGGCGACCCAATGACAATCCTTCGTGTTCGGGAGAAGGATTTACATCGATCGGATTCACAGTAACAAAGTTTTATGGTGCAATATGTATGGTTATGTTTAAGTTTTTCTCAAGATGATAATGCATTATTAGATTTGACGTCATGGTCATACTGATCGCAGTCCATGTAAGTTGTTCTTTATGTTAAGTAGGGTTATTACGAATTTTGGGTTGGTTTGAGGTTGTGGTGCTTGAAAAAAATAAAAAAAACTAGTGATTAAAAAATATGGAACGCCAAATGTATTTGGTAAAACAAAAAAAAAATGTTTATTTAAAAAACTGATGTTAATGGTAGTAGAAAAGTATAGAAAAACATAAGCAGTGAGGTATCCTACTTCTAGAAAAGTGTTTATTCTAGAAAAGTGCTTCTAGAAAAGTGTTTACTTTCAAAGCAGTACCTCCAAATGAAATTTTCAAATGGCAAGCATAACTCCCCGTATTTGAAGACTACGATCTTTGCCCTTGTATTGTTCTTTTTGATAATTATGATATCACATTAAATACTATATTTTTTTAGTAATTTAACATATTCACAACAATTTTATATAAAAGTTACCAATAATTAGACACAATTTTTTTGTTGTAAAATCACTTTTACAAATATCAAATACCTGACAACTTTATTTTACAACTGTTTATTCTCATAGTATAACAAAAACAACTTTTTAAAAAAATAGCACAACAATATAGGGCTGGGTTTGGTTCGAAACGGTTCGGTTTTTTGCCTAAAAGCACAACCAAACCGAAATTTCAAATTTCAAATTGAAACAACCGAACCGTAACCAACCATAAATGCACAGTTGAAATTGTTCAACATAAACAACCGTTTCAAAAAACCAAACCATAACTGTTCAGTTCAAATTTGTGTCGTTTATTGCACTAACTTTTTAAAAAATGCACAGCAATATAGGGCTGGATTCAGTTCGAAACGGTTCAGGTTTTTGCCAAAACCGCAACTAACCATAAACAACTGAACAAAGATGCTTTCCCACTGTTTCAATTTCTTTCTAGCAATACAATAGACGACACAAATTCACTTTGACAAGTTAGTACAAAATCTTTTGGTCAATAAATAGAATCAAGAAAGAAAAAGAGCATCAACACGAGTTGAAACAGCATTGGCACTAAAACATTAAAAGAATTTCCTTTCTAAAAGCTGAGAAATAAAAATGAATGTTAAAAGATGCACAATCTGTTGAGACCATACCATGAAGCTACCAGTTTCAGTTTGCCACCAAGTGTCGGAAATAGGACATTTTGAATCTTCAACCACATTGAAAAACCAGACAACAAAACCACTCCTTTGGCAATGAGATCCTATTTATTTTCAGTAATCACTTAAGAAATATAAGTATATCTAAAGTAACACATCTTTGAGGCGTGTAGCACCCGTGATGCAAAAATGTCTCTCGCATGCGCGGTGAGCGCGTGCGGAGAGGCTAGTACTCTTGAAAGCAAAAAAACCCCAGAAACAGCCATCCCATACATTCAGAAACGCAGTGAAAAAACCAACTACTCATCCATACATGGAATTTACCTGACTGGGATTTGTTCAAGCAGCTCACCGACTGAATGCCAAGGTCGATGCCTCTGCAAGATCCCTGCACCAAGAAAACCCCGCCTTCGAACATGATTTATAAAAAGCGTTCAACAATTTGCTGTTAACAACAGAAGTATGGAGGCAATAGTTAAGGAATGAAAATAGAGGAAACTATCCTACCACTGTTTTCCCGTTCCATATACGTACTGATGTCGTCATGACCGATTTCCTGAGTTCGAATATTGTTGGTGTATTAAAAGAGATGAGTACGAAAAACAGATACAGCAGAGACGACATGTGGAATCACAATGGCATCCAATGTTTCAGGGTGCAAATGCAACCAATCCTTCAAGTTCTTCATGAGTGACCTAAAGCATCCTAACAATGCAAAAGGAGTTACAGCACCAGAATCCAATCTCCAAAACACATAAAACAAAAATGTAGTGTCAAAAAAGAAAACTATCCCAAACCAAAAGCAACATATGAGTGAGCAAGGAAACCAAATCAGAATTCATCCAAACACAAAAATAAGGGAGAACGAAATTCCAAACTAGTGTCATTCCAAAATCTGCCCTGCTAGTGAAACTTTCACTTTCAACCAGCATTATACACAATGTTTGAGGAAGAAAGCTACAATGTAAATGATAGTGACTTCTCCTAGTCAGCATAGAGGACTATTACATATTCATCAGAATTACCTGTTCAAAACTTCTTCCAACACCCACTAGAGCTACTGCTTGCGATTCAAATTACCCAAGGCAAAATACGATTCGATAACCAGGCGAACAAAAACTTGGCACGTTAATGTAGAAAAACCTTTCAAGGGTTGTCGACACCAATTTCTCCCCACCCACTGCTGCTTCGGATGTACTTATCACGATGCCAAATTCTTGGTTCTGAGCAACTCGCCTGGCATAATTCTCAACAGAAATTAGGCCTTTTTTCAGCCTCCTGTAATTAATAACCTCCCATGGCCACAAGCAAGCAGAACCAAAGTAGCCCTCCATGGGTAAATGCCTTCACTTTCTTCTGGAAGTTCCAGGCCATAGTGCTTCAAAACCGTACACAACTCATCTGAGGATATGCATGTTGAACGACCAGTGGTGCGGTAGATGGGAGTTTCTGAAGCTGGCTCCTTTGATTGAGATGGTACATGTCCAATCATCAGTGCATTAGAGTTTTGATGATCCTGAACATCACTCAAACCCTCCGGGGACAAACTCTTAGTAGTATGAGAGCCTATCTCTGGCAGAGGTGTGCCCGGATTTGTTACTTCATGGATTGACCTGGACATAGTATGGTTTGCACCATCACCATTCATCTGCAAAGGATGGTCATTTTTCGTGTCATCTTCTGCTTCAAAACTTGATACTGCATGACTGCTCTTTATCGCATCCATTGTATTTTCATCATCAGCCTTCTCGATGCAGGCATCGCCTTCTACTGGCTGTCTCTGTTTAACCTGAATCTCCTTGGATTTGGGAGTACCAGCAGAGGCTTTAAGATTTGTATGCGCCTTATTTGAAGAGAATGGTGACGGACTAAGCGATACAGACAAGGACATAAAGGAGCTTGACCTTGACCTAGACTTAGAACTTTTTGATGTTGAAAGGAGTCTTGAATCAGAAGATACAGAGTGGTGTTCTCCCCTAGATGCTGAGTTTGACCTAGATTGGGAACCAGACCTTGTCACAGACTTTGACGATTGAGAAGTTGAGCATGATCTGAGTCTGGATGCAGCATAACGAGAATGAGGTGATGATGAAACTGACCTCCTTGCTTTCTTACCACCATGCCTTTTTGGTGATTCACCTTCCCTTCTACTTCTCTTCTTTCCTTCATGGTCCTTTATTTCTGTAATGTTGTTCTCATTTCCTGTAGGGGAGCTCACATTGTCTGTCACCATTTTATGCTTTCCTGAACCACTTGCCATTCCACCATTCATGTGCCTTGATGCAGTATCCTCATTCAACTGCATTTCTCCCACAGACCTAGATCCCATCCTTTCTAGCTCAGCTTCACCTCTACTTCTTTCATATGCGGCATCATCTTGCCTATTATCAAACCTTGTAAGCTTTCTTCCAGAAGAATATTTCCTGGGACAATTTCGGATCTTGTGACCTGATGCCCCACAACTAAAGCAAGTACTCCGCATATCACTGGAATGGTTCAAAGTAGTACAATTCATTCGCTCTATCCTCACATTCTCTTGGGAACTTCGTGGAGCAAAACCACCAGCAGAATATGCCATCCGACAGTTTTCATCTTCATATTTCCTATCATGATCTTGGTGAGGTTCATATCGGTCAAATTCCACCCCATTGGCGTTTGATTGGTCATGAACTTGTTCACCCCACCTGCCAGTGTCCACCAGCTTGGGCACAGCTCTACCGATATCATCTGGAAGACCTTCCCTAAAATCATGACGATCTCCATTATAATCTTGAATATCTCCTCGATGATCACCTCTGTCATCATCACGCATGTTCACAAAATTAAGCCTTCTACCATCACTATATGGTTGCTCATTGTCCAATTCGTAATCTCGCCAATCATTTTCATTCATTCTTCTCTCATGTTGTAGCTCATAGGAGCTCACACCTCTTGGATTTCCATGAAAAGGTTTAGGCTGTTTTCTTGACCATGTTAGTGTTAAAGGCTCCCCACAGATCTTCCTACCCTGTAACGCTCTCAAAGCTTTCTTAGCATCTTGCACAAAATCATATTCAACAAACCCATATCTGTCCTTCAGCCGCAAGTTACATCGTCCAAACCTCCAAAAGACATGTTTAAGATCATCTCCGCAAGTGTGAGCTGATAGATTGCCAATGTGCAAAGACATCTGGACGCCCCTCCCCTTGTCAAACAAAAACAAAATAAATAAGGTACAGACACGAGCAATGTAGTCACATTTTCGTGAGAAAACAATCACGCATATAACGAAATTTATGCATATATTTGCACTTGGTATTAAAAAAGCTAGTCCGAAACACAGATTTCGACTAAATATTAAACTGATTAATGCATAAATACAACACAATCGTCCATTTCACAACAGTTTAATACGTCAATAACGAAATAAACCAAAATCTTTCTCAATAAAAACCCTCATCAACCCAATATTGTATCTCATACTCAATTTGACTTCCAATGAGGACGAAGAACAAAAACTAAAATTAACTTTAACATCTTGAAAACCTGAAGACCTAATAGCTTCATACATTTATGATTTGTAATACAGTAAAAAAATTACAAAAAAATAGGAAAATCGAAATATACCGTCTCATAGGCATTAACTGTAACAAAAAAAGCAGTAAAAATTCAACTAAGCTCAGCGACTGAGCACACCAGAACAAAAAAAAAAAAAAAACATTTCTGAGGAATTTCATCAGTTGGTAGGCGCGCAAAATCAATAGCAGAAACCCTAATGGAAGAGAAAGATAAATAGTGCGACGAAGAATATTTACCGTGTTAGAGCGGTAAACAGAGGTGGAATGGCCGTCGCGTCGTTGCCAAACAGGCGCGCTCGCTCAGTGCTCTCTCCGTCTCTCTCCCTCTTCTTTCTTTCTCTAGAAGGAAGTTAGGATCAAAAAGGAAGAGGGAAAGGTGAAGGCGCGTCTCAGTCACTCGCGAGTTGACGAGTCCAACAGTAAGTCGGTCTTGCATTTTTATCGTATTCGGGAAGACGAGATGATTCGGTGTTCTCGTTGGGCTTTCTAAGGACTAATTTGGTATTACTTTGTTTTTGAAAAAAACTATTTATATTGTGTTGTGAGAATAATTAGCTGTAAGATAAAATAGTCGTGTTTGATAAATTTTTTTGTAAATTTTAACAAAAAAAAAAAAAAGTTAAAACCCTAATTCGTCTCCATCCAAATAGTTATCGTCTTCTCTTATAAAACCCATATCCCCTCGCTTTTCAATCCCCTTTTTTTTCCCTCAATGCTTATCGATTTCTTTCAATTTTCTCAAAGCTTTTCAGGGAGAAGGAGAAGGAGATGAGCGAATCTGCAATCTGATGTGCTTTTCAATGAGCGGATCTACAGTTTGAAGGGGGGTTCTCGCAAACTAGTTCGGCAAGAAGAAGACAACAAGAATCAGATTAGTCACTTGGGCTCTCCTAAATTTGCAAACGAAGAAGCAAAGCATTTTACGAGGCCACGGTCCTCTCTCTCTCTTACAGTAAGAGAGATGCTCGGTCTAACTGCCTCTCCGGCCGCCGCAACGCCACCTAACTCCACCACCACAAATTCTTGTCTTATTCCAAACACCACCAGTCTTTTCCTGCTATCCTCCAACGCCCAAATAAGAACCAATTCCTCCCCTTCTTTCACGGTATGTACTTTCTCTATTTCTTGTCATATTATTATTCATATATATATATATATATCTATATATCATATATGTGTGCTTGTTGGTGTATACAGTGTTGCTCAGCGAGGAACTTGCACTCAAGTTGCAGAACAATTAAAGCCATGGCGGCGACTGAGGAGACCCTTTCAGTCAGTAACCCTCCCTCACCCCTTTCTGGTATGCTCCTTTTGTGTTTGTTTGATAATTTAATTTTTGTGCTTTTAAAAAATAATTATGCAATATATCCATTAGAAATATAATTCAAGAGAGAGACATTGTGTGAGTTTCAGGTAATAGGCAGGCTCTGATATCATTGTCAGACAAGAAGGATCTTGCTATCTTAGGGAATGGCCTTCAGAACTTGGGGTAATTTCGCAGTTCTTCTAAGGACGATTGCTTCGTAATGTCTCCAACATTTTGTATTAAGGAGCTCTTTTTATAGATCGTTGTCTTTTACCTGCTTGCGCAGCTTCAAATTATATTTTCAATTGCATTATTCAAGTAGGATATATTAAACGCTTATTTTTTAGCTTAAATGGTGAGTGTGATATGTTTTTGATGACGGTTGTTTTCTAAAACTGTAGATATAAAATTGTTTCGACTGGAGGAACGGCATCTGCTTTAGAAAGTGCTGGCCTGCCCGTCACTAAGGTGGAACAACTTACTTGTTTCCCGGAGATGGTAAGCCTGTTATTGTTCTTGTTTGGAAATGACACGAGAGAGACTTTGCTTGCTTGGCAACCCGCATTGTGAAATATCTGATATTGGGGATATTAACTCTATTATGTGAATTAAAACATGACTGAGATTTTGTGTTGCAGCTTGATGGTCGTGTAAAAACTTTACACCCCAATGTGCATGGGGGTATCCTTGCTAGAAGAGACCAAAAGCATCACATGGAAGCTCTTAGTAAGCACGGAATTGGTGAGTTCTGCTGCAAACTCTTTTACCATGCCTGCACGACTCTCTCTCTCTCTCATGCTCTGTATGTGTGGAATAAGATAGAACTTTAATAATTTTTCTACACAATGTTTGTTCAGGTACATTTGATGTAGTTGTGGTGAATTTGTACCCCTTTTACGAGAAAGTTACTTCAACAAGAGGAATAGAGTTTGAAGATGGAATTGAGAATATAGATATTGGTGGTCCTGCCATGATAAGAGCGGCTGCAAAGGTTGTTTATCTGAATGGAAGTTCTAGCATATTGTTGTTCAATAATTTTATAGATCATAATTCATGATAGGTTTTCCAGTGCATTGAGTTTTTCAGAATCATTGTCATGAATAAAATATTTTCATCCTGACAAAAAAAAAAAAAAAAAAAAAAATTTCATCGAACTTGTCATCTTTTAGTCATTAAAGTGAATCTCATTTGGTAGATATCCAGATATGAACTCCGTACTGCATCCTTGGTGCTATCCTGATACACATTGATATAGTTGTTTAACGTAGCTATTGTTCAATGTATTGCTCATAATACGCTTTCTCAAACACAATCCTTACATCACAAGTCGTACCTGATTTCGTTTCAATATCTTTATCTGATGTTCCAAGTTAAATATGTTTGTCAAACAGAATCACAAAGATGTCTTGGTGGTGGTTGATTCAGAAGACTATCCCGCACTTCTAGAGTTTCTTAAGGGAGACAAGGATGATCAACAATTCCGAAGGAAGCTTGCATGGAAGGCTTTCCAACATGTTGCTTCTTATGATTCTGCAGTTTCTGAATGGCTTTGGAAGCAGACTTCTGAAGGTACTACGTCTTTCATGATGTTGCTTTTAGTTATAAATTTGCTTTGATAAGGCAAGGATTAACAGTGAACTATACATTCTAGACTCTAGCTTGACTTTTTATGTTGTGCATTTAATATCTAAGAAGATATTAGAATCAAACATGTGAAATGGTTGCAATCTATTGAATCAACAATTTGATATTCATAAAAAATGAATTAGGAGTTAGCTAATGACCTTGAAGAGAGAAGACAGAGATTTATCAAGTAGATTGCAATAATATCTTCAATCACGTTTTTAATGTTCATGATATAGCGCGAGGAATTACCACAGGATGGAGGGAAAAAGACCATGGGGGTGAAGGGGAGATAGTAGTTTCTAGGAAAATTGACTTAAGTTAATTTTCTTGTGTCTCTTTTGTGATGGGATGCATAGATTGACAAACTCTTTTTTTTTTTTTTTTGGAAGATAAATTCCCTAAGAGATTAACGGTGCCTATGTTGCTCAAAAGTCCCCTTCGTTATGGTGAAAATCCTCATCAGAAGGCTGCATTCTATGTTGACAAGAGTCTTTCTGAGGTGAATGCTGGTGGTATTGCAACTGCTATCCAACACCATGGGAAGGTAAGATAGACATCTTCCTTTAGCTATTGGATTCCACTTAAAGTAAAGAATTGATAGGGATGACCATGCATCCTTATTTTTCTGAATCGTTAGTGGCATTTATGTTGGTGAGGAAACCTTTATATCATAACTGGGCCCTCTTTTGAATGTTTACAAATTAATCAGATCTCATCCTCTTTAAATCTTTTAGTTTCTGCATGCAGGAAATGTCATATAATAACTATCTAGATGCAGATGCGGCTTGGAATTGTGTGTCAGAGTTTCAAAGTCCTACCTGTGTAGTCGTAAAGCATACAAATCCCTGTGGTGTAGCTTCACGTGATGATATTCTTGAAGCATACAGGCTTGCTGTCAAAGCAGATCCCGTGAGTGCATTTGGTGGCATTGTAGCGTTCAACATAGAGGTTGATGAGGTTAGTTGGAGTTTTAAGGGTCTGACCTCGAATTTATATATGAGATGGGATCCAGTTTACTTTGCACCTTTTAAAACTGTCCATCACTAAATTGCTATTCTTTTATTTGAAACTATTTTTTTTTTGAAAAGAAATTTTTTTACCAGTTGAGCCGTGACTTGAATGGCTAGCTGAGCCACTTTCTTTTCAGTGATAATTCTGCGTGTGCACATTGGACAACTTGAATACCAATTGATACTAGCCCTGAGAAGTTTAACTTTGTAACATGTTTACGTGTTTTGTGGTTTGCTCTGTTTCCTAAGTCCTTTTTTGTCTGTGATTCTAGGCTCTTGCTAAGGAAATTCGAGAGTTTAGAAGCCCGACAGATGGCGAAACCCGGATGTTTTATGAGATTGTGGTTGCACCCAAGTACACAAAGAAAGGGCTTGAAATCCTTCGCGGAAAATCAAAGACGCTAAGGATCCTTGAGGCAAGAAAAAATGAGAAGGGAAAGCTTTCACTTAGACAGGTTGGTGGTGGGTGGTTAGCCCAGGACTCGGATGAATTGACCCCCCAGGATATACAGTTTAAAGCTGTTTCCGAGAAGGCTCCACAAAAAAGTGAGCTTGCTGATGCAGAGTTCGCATGGTTGTGCGTCAAGCATGTCAAAAGCAATGCAATTGTAATAGCAAAGGTCGTCTTTCTCTGCTTCACCTTTCAAAATCTCGCCTGGTTCACATTTATTATATTGTTGGTATGCCGCTTTGTGTGAATTGGATGGTACTTCTGACAAATATGTGATCCTTGACTATTAGCAGAATAACTGCATGCTGGGCATGGGGAGTGGGCAGCCTAACCGCCTGGAGAGTTTACGAATAGCCTTGAAGAAAGCTGGAGAAGAGGTCAAGGGTGCAGCTTTGGCCAGCGATGCCTTCTTCCCATTCGGTAATTACTATCTCATGCATTAACTTTTGGTTATGTTATTTAAGAGTGGAGTGCAAGAGGAAGCTTAATGCGACCAATTTCTTATGGATGCAGCATGGAAAGATGCAGTGGAAGAAGCCTGCGAAAGCGGAGTTAGTGTAATTGCTGAACCTGGTGGGAGCATTAGAGATGGGGATGCCATAGACTGCTGTAACAAGTATGGAGTTTCACTTCTTTTCACAAACGTTAGGCACTTCAGGCATTGATAACGATTTTTTCCCTTGGTGCTTCAATCTCAGGACCTTAGGTCTGAATCTGTTGTTTCAATCATATAACTAGGTTTTCTCGCGGTGAAGTTTTGTAGACATGCTTGTTTGATAACGAGGCAAATTATATGTTTTATGTAATCTGAATGCGGATTTCATGTACCGTACCAAAGATTTATAATCTATCAATAATCTATCTATGCTTGTTATATACTGTTGATCTTCAAGTGCAGTTGCAATAATTTAATTTGTTCTCGTATATTCTTTTCATTGGGATTGGTAGCTAGAATCAATGTACTCATAGATGATACTGTCGTTGAAATTCTTGTGTCTACTTAGAGGGGGATGCCATTCGTAGGCCCACACAACCAAGTAAACAGCCTACATTGAGATTGGTGAAATCGGGCTAGTGTCGTTCCCAATACAAGGGCAGTCTCGCTTAGTTGTGTGAGTGGGCGTATGGATGACATGGTCCTCTAAGTGGACACAAAATTTTCACACCTCTCTTACGTGCATGTGTAAACATGAGTAGAAAAAGATAACAAGGACCTCTATGTGAGATTTTCCAAAATATACTAAATGTAGGTAAAACATTATCTTATGATTGGCTTTTAAAGCATATTATTAACTGAATCTCCTCCAAGGCAAGTGAGTATTTGCGTTGGACTTGAACTATGATGAGGAAGAGAATATGAACTTTGGACAAAGAACCTTCCTGCAAAACATACAGCATCGACTTTAGAGAGACTGCAAAAAATATATTTATTACTCGTTTGGCCCTGATTTTATGGGGTTGCTTCTGCTTTTTAAAGAAGTTTAGGCTTGCTAAGCTGTTTGGTAAATGTCCCAACTTCTGCTTATTTTGAAAGTTGTGTTGGAAAAAGAACGAACTTGTAGTTTTACCAAACAAGCAGACGTTGGGACATTTACCCACATACATTCAAACCACCCACCACCACTACCATCTCTGACCCCTAGACACAAATCTCAGACACGGAGGTCCCTTTCTTCCCTCATTTTTCGGCTGCATAGTAGTGGTCACTGTGCAATACTTTCTCCGGCGAATTCTCGTCATTTCTGGCCAAGGTAAGCCTCGAAATTGGTCCCCATCATTGTAGATCATGTCTAGGTTCACAATTAGTTAGTTCTTGGGTGGTGTAGGACTCAGAAAACACATGGGAAGTCACTGTGCAAAATATGGAATTTCAAATCCGTGATCGTTTGGACACTTTCCGGCCATTTTTCTGGCCAACGCCGATCTCCATTGGGCCTCCTGAGGGTTGAACCTCTTCTCCACATTCCTAACTACATTTTGGCCTGTGAATCACTCAATTTGGGCTTGTAGCAAGCTTGGAGTGAGCTCTTGAAGCAGGACAATGAATCTGGAAAATTTCCAGAATTGTGGGGTGGCGCATGAAGACCCGGGCTGCCACCTCATGGTAGCGCGTGGTGGAACCCGAGGTCCCTCCTTAGGTTTTTCGATGTGCCAAATTTGAATCCGCTGTCTGTTTTCCCAACTCGATTCTTTTAGTAGAGTTTTATTCAACGGTCTCTATTTGTGGTTAGGTGTGTCGGTTGGAATTAACCCCGTCCTCCCTAGTTTGAGCGGCTCCTGGTAGCGGAATATCTGTGAGTGGACCCCTTCTTAAATTGCATGTTTGTATAAAATACAAGGCTTACATTCACGAAAATAATGATTTCATGATTTTAAGTTGGGTAAATTACACTTTCATACCTCAGGTTTGGGGTCTATTTCAATTCCTTACAACATCTTCAAAACATTTCACTTTCATACCTTAAGTACTCTTTTATTTCAAAATAATATCTCCATTACATTTTCCATCCATTGATCTGTTAAATGCTGACGTGGCTGCCAAATGTCTGCCACGTGGCAAATAAAATAATTAAAATTTTTTTTTATATAAAAACCTGAATTTTCTCAAAAAAAACTATCCCCACCTCCCAACGATCGACATCCCTATCCTAACCCAAAACCCAAAAAACCTGCGGCAGCAGCAAGAAGAAGAAGAAGAAAAAAAACCTGCAGTAGTAGCAGGAAGAATAAGAAGAAGAGGGAGGAAGAAGAAGAAAGAAAAAAAAACCCCAAAGCCAGTTCTTCCCCCCACCCGGGGGCACCGCACGACCTTCCCCCCTTCCCCGCCCCCCTCGGGTTAGGATCTCGTGATTTTCAGTATGTGTGGGTTTTGAAAATACTTTGAGTTTGAGATTATTTTTGAACTGGTTTTGTGGTAGATCCACCTAATCTCGGATGGAATTTTTGTGGGTGATGGGGGATGGGAGAAAGGGGTGGCTCGGGTGGGACGAACTGGGGCTTTTTTTTTTTTTTTTTCCTTCTTCTTCTTCTTCTTCTTCTTCTTCTTCTTCTTCTTCTTCTTCTTCTTCTTCTTCATGCATGTTTTTGGGTTCTGGGTTAGGGTCGCTGTTGGGGGGGGGGGGGGTGGGGGGGGAGAAGGCACTGGTTTCAATTTTTTTTTTTTTTTTGAGAAAATTCAGGTTTTAAAAAAAAATTAAAAAAATATTTTATTTGCCACATAGCAGACATTTGACAGCCACGTTAGCATTTAACAGATCAATGGATGGAAAATGTAACAGAGATATTATTTTGAAATAAAATAGGACTTAAGGTTGAAGTGAAATGTTTTAAAGATGTTGTAAGGAATTGAAATAGACCTTAAACTTGAGGTATGAAAGTGTAATTTACCCTTTTAAGTTTTATGCATTATTTATGATTTATCGAATTACGTTTTACCAAACGTTATGAATTATTGGATTTACGCGTATGATATATTACGGATTTACAAATTTGATTTATTATGATTTATGAATTGATGCTTTGAGCTTTTGAGCTCTGGTGATTTGACATGAGATTTTGAATTACGTTTTCTGTGCTTATCTAGTGTGTTATCATATGACAAATACACAACACGAGTATGTAGACGTCTATGGCCATAGGACACAGTTGAGGATATTTATGACATACTCCTAGCTTTACTGGCGAAACCAGTGTTGGACAACATCACTAGCCATGACTAGTGTCGGTGTGTTATGTATGTGTGTGTGTGTGTCTATATATATATATATATAAATGGCGTAACCCAGAGTCGTACAGCTTCACCTTCGGGTGATAGGACCTATCATATTTCTTCACTGGCGTACCCCAATATCGTATAGCTTCACCTTTGGGTGATAGTTATGCCTTCGGGCGACTATGATACCCCTAGTTGAGTACTTTATTATTTTGGGTTTACGAGCTTTCTCGGATTTGCCTTTGGACGATTTTTTATACCACTTTTAGATATGGTGTTATTACGTACGAATGTTTTCATGGCACGTTAGGGTTTTCAAAAAACCTACTATGTAGCATTATTTACGTTTTCAAAATAGGAGGTTAGTATGCTCAGAAAGAAATCAGGTTATATTATTATTAGTATTAGTACAAATTATGGTCCACTCACCCTTTGTTTTGCGCCCCCTTCAGGAGTTAGAATTGAGGCATACGAACTCGGCGTTAGGGCACTTCCGCATAGGTATCTTCGAGTATTCTCAGTGTAGGACCCATTCCTTTGTTCGTACGTTTTTTTATAATAATTCTTTCACATTATTCTTGATTAGTTGTATGCTCTGAACACATTTCCGCATTGGCACTTCATCATATGTATCTTCGTCACCCTCGGGTGTTGGCCAGCACGTGCCTATCCTAGTATTTGGGGATATCGGGGTCGGGGTGTGTCAAGAGCCACACTTGAAATCAATTGTCAGCTCAAGTTTTATGCCTGGGACCAAGGCTTTAGGGAAGGGCTTGGATTTTTGTTGGACCATCATACTAGTGTGAGGCCGATGAGTTGTGTGGTGCTTTTAGTATTTGCAACAAGTGGAGCTATTTTCATTGTCATTGCCTTGAAGGATTTGAACCTAAAGTTAGCAAAAAATAGAGACTAGAATATTTCTCAGATGACTATGTGAGGAAAATTCCTTTTCACTGCAGACCTGGGGAAATGCTTCATTACCTACGAATTGCATCTCTGAATTATGGATTATAAAAAAAGACGACTAGAAAGACTGCTGTTATGAATTGCATATCTGTGATTACTTCGATCACAAGAATAATAATTAGCTATAGTTAAAGGGTTAAATTGTAAGAGATTTGGGGGTTGAATTGTAATGATCTGGGATCTTTGGGTTGATTGTAATAGGCCAAGTGTTGTAGGGAGTTAATTCAAATAGCTGGCAATCACACACTGAATTGCTAGCTAGTGGTATATCTCTTTCTCCATACTCATTGTAACGGTTAGATTTGAACAAATTGAAAGAATATTCTAGTCTCAACTTCTTCTCCATTTGCATTGCCGCCATAGCTGCTTAGTTTAGGTTGAATTCCAGCTAAGGATTGCGATTCTAACATTGGTATCACCTATCCAATTTTGGTTTTCCTTGCAGTGTATGCCCTTCACCAAATCACCATGGATGCTCGGGTTTCTGCTCTGGAAACTTTATTTGCTTCCTACCTATTCTGATCGTTGAAGCTGTGAACAATGCGTTCGATGCTAAGCTCCCTGGCTAACTCCAAGCACACCTTTTGATGTACTTAAAGCAATTTCGTCTTGAGCTCCAACTTAAGGAGACGATGAAGGTTCTTCCGCTTCGCCTTTCACTGAACCTCATTTTCACCAAGATACTGATCCGGGTAACCCATTAAACTCAGGTCTGGGCTGATGGAGGCCCTAATCCTCGTCCTCCATGGTAGCAGCGAATTGATTTTCCTAGATTCACTGAGTGGGAAGATCTATTAACCTAGATTTACAAAGCAGAACAGTTCTTCAACTTCTACAATATTTCTCATCTTCAGTGAGTGTTGACAGCTTCCTTCCATCTGGAGGGGGAGATGCAACAATGGTTCCAATAGATGGACTGCCTCCATACTACACCAAACTAGCAGGAATTTTCTCAAGCTCTGTATCGGGAGTTTGGACCTTCTGAATTTGACGATAGTGCTGAGGCCCTTTTCAAGCTCAGGCAAATCGACACCCTCCGTGAGTATGTCACTGAATTTCGCCGTTTGGCTAATTGCTCTCTTGACATTGGTTCGATCCTTCTTAAAAGCTGTTTCATAAGGGGTTTAAAGAAGGAATTGAAATATGATGTTAAACTTTTGAAGCCTGTAACTGTGCATAATGCAAAAATCTCTAAGTTTAAACCTACCCATACTAAACCTTCTCCCACAGTGAAATCTCACACTACATATGCTACTCCTTTGACTCACATTATACCTCGCCAGGGTAACTTAGCTATTAAGAAATTGTCTCTTGATGAAATTCGAAGGAAACGAGAAAGGGGAAAATGCTAGTTTTGCAAATGGTCAAAGGGACATAAATGTGGGTTGAAGCAACTCTTTATGTCAGATGTGTTGGAATCTGATGAATTGGAGGTGGAACATCAGGAAGTGCCCTCAGAATTGCACAACATGAAGTTAGTGCTTGTGCATTTTATGGCACTAATGGAAGGCAACCCTCAAAGACCATAAAAGTAGAAGGGCAAATCAATGGACAATGTGTTAAAATCCTCTTGGATTCTGGCAACACACATAATTTCATTGATTCCAAGCTTTTCCAACAATGGGGATATCAAGCTTTCCCTATTAAGTCTTTTGAAGTGATGATAGCATATGGGGGTAAGGTTAGCAGTTCAGGATGTTGTAAACATGTTGATCTTACATTGGGAGGGTATAATTGCAATGTGAATCTGTATTCTCTACCACTAGGGGGTCTAATGTAGTCTTAGGAGTGTAGTGGCTATCCAAAAGGAGTCCTGTGTAGTGGGATTTCTAACTACTCACGATGGAGTTCACTAAAGATCACCACACTTACAAATTATCCTACAAGATCACCCCTAAGCCTACCATTCAAGAAGTGACATTGCGGTGCCTAGATAAGGAGATCTTTAACTCCAATTTAGGTATGTTTCTTTACTTCATGGAAGGGAGGAAAGTTGAGGCTTGTGAATTAAGTAGGAGAACAGCTTCAAGAACTTTAGAGTTTGCTTGGAGAATTTGATGAGGTTTTTGCCTTGCCCACTAAGTTACCTCCCCACAAGGTACATGATCATCACATTCCACTAATACATAGAGCTAAACCACCCAAAATTCGGCTATATCATTATGGTTCATTGCAGAAAAGTGAAACTGAAAAGGCAGTTTAGGAATTGCTTGATGTAGAATTCATTAGACAGAGCCATAGACCCTTCTCATTCATTGTCTTATTAGTGAAAAAGAAGGAAGGCACATGGATGATGTGCATTGATGATAGGGATCTCAATTCACTCACTATCAAGGACAAGTATCTCATTCCCTTAATAGATGACCTCATAGATGAATTGCATGGGGCGCAATACTTTTCCAAGTTGGATTTAAGGTTTGGATATCACCAGATCTTGATGAAACCAAAAGATGTGGAAAAAAAAAAAAACTTTTAGAACTTATGAAGGGCATTATGAGTTCCTTGTGATGCCTTTTGGTCTTATCAATGCATCAGCCACTTTTCAAAGCCTAATGAATGATTAGTTCAAGCCATATCTCAGAAAACATATACTAGTTTTCTTTGATGATATTCTGATATATAAGAGGACTTGGAAAAACCACTTGACTTATTTGCAACTTGTATTGGGAATTCTCAGAGATAACCAGCTTTATCTCAAGAAATCTAAATGTTCATTTGGACAAGCTTCTATGGAGTATTTCGGGCATGTTGTATCCCATGATGGTGTAGCTGCTGACCCTTCCAAGTTGCAAACCATTTAGGAATGGCATATTCCCAGGAATGTGAAGGAATTAAAAGTGTTTTTGGGACTCACTGGCTACTATAGGAAATTTGTGCCAGGTTATGGTAAAATATGTTAATCCTTGTACAAGCTCATAAGGAATGATGGGTTTAAGTGGGATTCAGAGGCTACATTGGCTTTTGAACAACTCAAGTCTATTATGGTTTCACCACAAGTTCTTGCTCTCCCAAATTTTTCTAAGACTTTTGAGTTGGAATGTGATGCATCTAGATATGGTATTGGTGCTGTGTTACATCAATCAGGGAGACCTATAGCTTTCACCAGCCAATCCCTAGGCCCTAGAAATCAAGCTCTTTCCACATATAAAAGAGAGTTGATTGTTATAGTACATGCTGTGAAGAAGTAGCAGAACAATCTTCAGGGAAAACACTTTATTATCAAGACTGATCATAACAGTTTCAAATATTTCCTAAACCAGAGGGCAAATACCCTATTAACAGAAATAGGTGTCAAAATTGTTGGGTATGACTATGAAATCCAATACAAGCAAGGTCCTCAAAATATGGTTACTGATGCATTCTCTAGAGTTCAAGGACAACTCAACTACATGAATTCCTATTCCTGTTGATGACATGAACATGGAATGCATTGCCATCTCATATCCATATTTTGGATGGATGAATGAGCTCAAAAGGAGTAATGAGCAAGATGAGTGGAGTGCTAAGAAAAAGAAGGAAGTGACTCAAGCTATCCAAGATGGTTATGGGGGTTCAACATTGAGTAAGTATTTTATGGACAATTGGTCCTTATGTAACAAACAAGGAGTGGTTTTAAATCCTTCCTTTGATTGGAGAACTAAGATCATTGAGGAGCATTATTCAACTCCGGTATCTGGGCACCAAGGGGTCTTAAAAACTTACTAGAGGATTAAGAAGAGTTTCTATTGGCAGGGAATGCAAAATGACATCAAGAAGTTTGTTGTTGAGTGTCAATCTTTTCAACAAAACAAACTTGAAACTATCTTACCCCCTGGATTGCTGCAGCCATTACCTATTCCTCATAGGTTATAGGATGACATTAGCATGGACTTTATAGTAGGCTTGCCTAATTGTAAGGGGAAAACTATGATCTTAGTGGTGGTTGACAGGCTATCAAAATATGCCCATTTTGTACCCTTGTCACACCCCCTACACTGCCACTAAAGTAGCACAACTATTTGTGGATCATATATTCAAGTTGCATGGGATACCTAACTCTATTTTCAGTGATAAAGACCCCATTTTCATTAGTGCATTTTGGAAGGAGCTGTTTAAATTGTAAAACTCCAAGCTATGCATGAGCTCAGGGTATCGCCCATAAAGTGATGGCTAGACTGAGGTGATGAATAGATGCCTAGAAACCTATCTCAGATGCTTTGTGGGAGGTCAACCAAAGAAGTGGGTTCAATGGCTCTCTTGGGCTGAATGGTGCTTCAATACTTCTTATCACACCTCCTCCAAATACACTCAATTTGTGCTAGTTTATGGAAACCCCACACCCCATGCAATCCCTTATCAAATGGGTACTGCAAGAGTTGAGACTGTGGAGCAAAGGTTACTTGAACGAGATAAGATCCTGTAATACCCCGTATTAAAAAAAAAAAAGGTTATATATGGGTGCGTGTGTGTGTGTGTGTGTGGGTAATTATTTTTACGTAATGATTTTATTAGATTTATTTTATGCAAGAACCTACTTTCAATATGTAAAATAGTCTCAATGTAAAATCCTTTTTGCTACAAATTATTTTAAAAAATTGGCTAGTATTATTTCATGTTCATAAGTAATTAGAGATATTTTTAGTTTGAATTGGAGAAGGAGATTATGATGAGTTTGGCTTGATATTTTTACCAAATAAGAGGTGGAAGTCTACATAAGGATGAGATGGAAAGTTTGTAACATTACGAGTTAATGATTTGGTGATTACTCACCACTCTAAATGTGAAGGTGGAAGTCTACTTAAGGGTGAGTTGGCAAGTTTGTATTCATTAGGAATCTAAGAGTTAAATGTTTGGTGATGATTCATCCCTCCAAAATTGGAGAGGTGGGATTCATATTCCTTAGACTTTGAACGTGGCTTTTGAGCTTTTGTCCACTTTGCATGATATTCACCACTCTAAATAAAGGAAGATGACAACTTATTGTGGTTAGAACATTTCACGTGGCCTTTGATGCAAGGAACATCTTGCATATTATTCATTAGTTCATAATTAGCTTCACATTTGTTGTTTTTCTATGGGACCACATTTCATTGCTAAGGATTAGGACAACATTTGTTGCCTTATTATTGGAACACATTTTATGGTGATGATTAGGTTAACAATTGGTGTGTTTCTATTGGAACACATTTAATGTCTAATGATTGGCACAACACTTGCTTTGTTTCTATTGGCACACTTGTGGAGATTCTTTGGAGAGGAAGATGTCATGCAATCTTTATAAAGGAAAGAGCAAAGAACCAACGGAAGACATGGAGAGAAGAGAGAGGAAGAACAATAAAAAAAAAAAAAAAAAAAAAAAGAAGAAAAAGAACAACTCCAATAAAAAGCCATCCTCCCTTTCATATTATCCAATTACCCTTCTTTTACATATAGTTAAGGCTTTAAGCCATCTTTCATTGTATTTGTAAATCCCTCATATATAGTGAAAGACAATGAAAGCAAACCCTGGTGGATGTAGTCGATTTGGCGAACCACTTAAATCTTGTGTTGTTTATGCTTTTACATTTTGAGATCATTTCCATGAGAAGCACTTCCACCAAACTATCAAAAATCTCCATTTATTTTCCCTTGAGAATGATGTACAAAAAGGGTGAGACAAATCCCAAAAAAATACATGAAACCTTACCCAACAAAAATCTCCATCAAACTCACTATCATTTTCATCTATCAAAAGAAAGATATCCAAAAACTAGAAATTCGTCCAGCCTATTTATCAGACTAAAACACCATCATTCATAGATTATATCATAGTACTTTCTTCATGAGAGTTGTTCGTCTGTCTCTCTACCATAATATATCAAAATTTCAGAAAAATCCAACGGTGCGATCGTCCAATATATTTGAAATACCAACTCATGTCTCTAATCCCGCAGAAAACTGGACAGCCATGTTATGAGCACCAAAACCCCATTTTTTAGAGTTCCGATCAAACACTTCCTTCACAAAAGTTGTTTCTTATCATCTCCTCTGTAACATATCCAAAAACCACGACAATCCAATCTATGTGCTGACTTGTACCCTAGTTCTAACAGCTGATGTTCGGTTGAGGTAGCCTTCTCTGCCAATCTCTTTGCATGGCCAACATCTCTAGTTTCTTTCGCTCCCTTTCATGGAAGTTTTTCAGCAATCCAACTCCTATTACATATGTAGAATTTCAGCTATATTAAAGAAGAGGAAGGGGAAGTGGTGAAGGAAGAAAGAGAACAAGAGGGAGGAAATGAAATTGAGACAATAAAATAAATGAGGAAATGATAACATATTGCTTATCATTTATATTAAAGATTATTATTTTGTTATTAATATTATCATTATACTACTCTTGTCACTAATCAATTTGATTTATGTTAAAGCTTACAGGCTTGTTAAAGAAAATGTGAGTATTGATATCTATGTGAACATGACATGTACATATGCATTGCAAAGCAAGATAAAGAGTTGTGTTGTGTCTAGTGCTCCTTTGTGTAAAGTGTTTGAGTTGTGAGGATATTTAAGGGCTGAAGTTTGCCTTGAATATAAAATAATGAACCTTATATATGTCAGGCGTAGGGTGTAGGGCTTGAGTATACAAATTGGCTGATTATTAAAATAATGACATCTTGTATACGTCAGGCGTCGGGGAAAGTGACTGTATAATAAAGTGGAAACTGAGAGTTTATTACAAAAATTGGGTTTAAGGGATGAACGGGAGTTAACTCATACTCTAACGTATCCATAGTCAAGTGGTATAAGCATGGTATGGGACATGTAGGCTTGGGTGCCTTAGGTATGTGTTGACGGGATTAAAAGGGAGTGAGTACACTCATCCATCTCATGTGCATATATTTCATGCATTTGAAAGAATTGTTACAATTTAATTATTATTTTGTTAGTAGTTTTTGTTGTGAATTAGTTTGTGCACTATCGTTATTCCGCTGCGTATTTTAAAAATTTGTATGTAAGATTTTGTTGATGTATGGTGTAATTGTTATAATTTAATTTTTTTCTTCCACCATATCTTGGTTGTAGAATTTATTTCTATAGCTAAGATATGACTCACATCCTAACTCGTGAATAGTATTTATTCATGGGTCGAGGCGTGACAAAATGGTATCAAAGCTTAGAGATTAGATACCCTAGGATAGTACCCGTGGTGGTTACCAGATTTGTGGAATAGACTTGAAATTAGAATTCCATTGAATTTCAGATATTACGTTCTTATATAATGTTGAGATTTGATTATCTTGATTGCTGGTAATTTCTTGGTGAACTAGAATGCGTGTAGACTTGTACTATAAATTATAAGAATTCCACGTCACTGGAAGAGCTACAAATCGTAGAGAGTAAGTTACATATGTGTGGGTGTGTCTGCATATTTATGTATGTATGATGATCCATATCTTCTGGAAATTGAGTTTTGTTTTAGGAAAACGTTGGAAGTATTTTAATGATGTTTCTTTATTTCACTATACTTATCTGTACAATGGTTTTATAAAAATAGCAATTCAACTACTTATTGTTGTTTAACGCTTGAAATTGGTTCACAGGAATATATGTTTTCTTGACTAAACGTTTGTAAATTTTGATGGAGATACGAATTCTAATGTAATTCATTCCTACTCACAAAGGCAAAAGAAAGAAAAAGGGCCATTACAAAGTGAAAGTCTCGTTCCTACACGAGTTGGTAATGATGTCGATAATAATTATCATTCCCACATACTTTTGCAGGTGTTTTTATCCCTGCTTAGCTTAGGTTGACTTCTTGGATTGTAATTGTAGTGGCAGGGTTCTTTGTTGACTGGCAAGTCAAGTCTAATATATTTTGACAAATGAAGCGACTGGGAAGGGTGCGAGAAAGACTTCTTAGATTGTAATTGTAGTGGTGGCAGGGTTCCTTTTTAGTAGTTTAAAAAATTAAAATCATCCAAATAACTTTTTTCTTATCGTGTTGAAATAAGTTTCTTGCGTGTCACTCTCGTGTAAATCTGTTAAGGATTCGTTATTAATGGTTTATTATCATGTGACCCGATAATGATCCGATTAGTTATCGTGTTGATCTGAAATCTGTTATTTTCGTATCGTGTTAACATGTCGTGAAAGAAATTGCCAGATCTAGTAATGTCGATAATAATTATCATTCCCACATACTTTTGCAGGTGTTTTTATCCCTGCTTAGCTTAGGTTGACTTGTTGGATTGTAAGTGTAGTGGCTTCTTTATTGCCTGGCAAGTCAAGTCTAATATATTTTGACAAATGAGACGACTAGGAAGGGTGCGAGAAAGACTTCTTGGATTGTAATTGTAGTGGTGGCAGGGTTCTTCGTTGACTGGCAAGTCAAGTCTAATATGTTTTGATAAATGAGACGACTAGAAAGAGTGCGAGAAAGACTTGTTGGATTGTAACTGGAGTGGAAGTCAACGTCTAAGATATTTTGATACAGCTTATCTGGTTAAGATCAATCATTCAAAGGAAGGATAAGTTTCGGCTTCTGCTTGCAGCAATCCAACTCTTTTGTTGCAATTTTTATCAAGAGATGGATACGAAAATTCTACTCTGCTATGCGTTGAGATTTTTGCTATGTTGCACCTTCATTGCTTGTATTTCCACGGCGTCTCACACCATCTCTCCAGGCCATTCTCTCTCTGGGGAACAAACAATCACCTCTCCAAGTGGAAAATTTGAGCTCGGTTTCTTCACACCAGCAATCACCCCTCCAAGCGGAAAATTTGAGCTCGGTTTCTTCGCACCAGGTATACCTCAAAACTATTACGTAGGCATTTGGTACAAAAATCTACCCAATCGGACTCTAGTTTGGGTCGCAAACAGAAAACAACCTGTTTGTGAACCGCATTTTTCAGTATTAAAACTTGTCGAAAATGGAAACTTAACCTTAAGTGGCCCCTCCAAAGTTGCAGTATGGTCGACTAATTCAAGATCAAGGGTCTTGAATTCTAGTGTAGCAAAGCTTCTTGACAATGGGAACTTCGTCATAACAGATGCATTTAATTCATCTGTTGTCAAATGGCAGAGTTTCGATCACCCGACGGATACTTGGCTCCCGGGTGCTAAGCTTGGATACAATAATCGTACGAGGAGAAAACTAGTTCTTACATCCTGGAGAAATCCGAAAACTCCTGCACCTGGTCCTTTTTCTTCTGAGCTAGATGAAATACCTTTTAATTTATCTTCATATCCTGATACCTTTACTAGAGGCAGACTTGAAATCAATGGTCAGCTAAAGTTCTATGCCTGGGACCAAGGCTTTAGGGAATGGACTTTGATTTCGGCTGAACCATCGGACCAGTGTGCGGTTGATTCTTCGTGCGGTGCTTTTAGTATTTGCAACCAGCGGAGTTCTCCTCGTTGTGGTTGCCTCGAAGGATTTGAACCCAAAGTCAGGGAAAGTTGGATGCTAGAGGACTTCTCAGATGGCTGTGTGAGGAAATTTCCTTTTCACTACAATCCCGGGGACTCATTTTTGGCGATAACTGATGTTGGAATTGGATATCCTAGGAACTATGAGCAAATTATAAATGTGAGCAATGATCAATGCAGATTAGAATGCTTAATAAATTGCTCATGCAGTGCCTTTGTTTATAATTTTATCGATAGTCGTCGGTGTTTCATTTGGATAGGGGATCTATATAATATACTGACAATGCCATCCGAATCCATTTCCATAAGTTATTCTCCAGACAGCCCAGGATTGCATCTCCGGATTGTGGATTCTACAAGTGAGACGAAGAGAAAGACTACTTGGATTGTAATTGGAGTAATTGCAGGGTTCTTTTCCATCTTAAGTAGTACTTTCATTGTCATGGTATTCTTTAGAAGGAGATGGTCAGCAGGAGCATTGGCGACTACCGACGATTCTTTGGTGCTTTACAAGCATAGAGATTTAAGAAGAGCAACAAACAACTTCTCCGAAAAACTCGGGGAAGGAGGCTTTGGTTCTGTATTCAAGGGGACGTTGCCTAACTCAACGGCCATAGCAGTGAAAGAGCTGAGAAGTATGAACCAGGGAGAGAAACAATTTCGTGCTGAAGTGGGAACTATCGGTGTAATCCAACACATTAATCTTATTCGCATGCGGGGATTCTGCTCCAACGCTTCAAAGAGGTTTTTAGTTTATGACTACATGCCAAATGGTTCTCTGCAATCTCTTATACTTGGAAAGAACCCGAGAATGTTAGATTGGAATGCTAGATATCACATTGCAGTAGGGACTGCCAGAGGATTGTCTTACCTCCATGAAGAGTGCAGAGACTGCATAATACACTGCGACGTTAAGCCAGAGAACATCTTGTTGGATTCAGAATACAGTCCGAAATTGGCGGATTTTGGTCTTGCGAAACTCTTGGGGAGAGACCACAGCCGGGTTTTGACAACCATGAGAGGAACTGTGGGCTATCTCGCACCAGAATGGTTTTCAGGTGAAGCCATCACCCCAAAAGCCGATGTGTTTAGCTATGGCATGTTGCTGATTGAGGTCATATCAGGGAGGAGAAACAGAGAAGGATTAGCTGACGGGGTAGAAAACTTCCGTCCTATCCGGCTCGCGAATGCAGTTAATAAAGGGGAAGATCTTTTCACCTTGTTGGATTGCAGGTTGGAAGGCAAAGCTGACAGAGATGACCTAAGTAGAGCGTGCAAAGTGGCTTGTTGGTGCATTCAAGAAGATGAGAAGGATAGGCCAACAATGAGGCAGGTTGTTCAAATTCTTGAGGGAGTTTTGGACATCGGTGTTCCGCCAGTCCCGCAGTTCCTCCAGCGCCTTATCAGAAGTCCGGCAGAAGGCATTAACTACATGGAAACTACATCCGAGTCAGGTTGATGGTCATCGATGTCCAAAGTGCATTTCAAGCCGAAGTCAGCAACTGTGCAACAAGAATTCATGAGGATCAGATGAAGAACGTGAGGGTTCTTGCAGTGTGATTGTAAATATAACCTTATCTTGAAGGCAGTAGGTTTTTGAATATTTCCAGTTCAATAAATATTGGTTATGTAATGATATATTAAAAAGAGAAATGATTTTCACACTCTCCATCCACCCATCTTTCTTGTTTTTTTCTTTCTTCCAAGTCATTTCTTTGTTTTTCCCCCTTAATTCTCCTTAAATGTATTCAATTTAACCGCTGAAAAAAAGAGGAGTTGCAGACTTGCAGCACGAAGAGAAAAGGGGAGCGGAGCATGGAAAGATGCAGTGGAAGAAGCCTGCGAGGAGTTAGTGTAATTGCTAAACCCGGTGGGAGCATTAGAGATGGGGATGCCATGGACTGCTGTAACAAGTATGGAGTTTCGCTTTTTGCACAAACGTTAGGCACTTCAGGCATTGATAACGAATATGTTGTATTCGTAAGGTACAGGTTTTCGCTCTTGGGGAATCCTGCAGACATGCTTGTTCGATATCGAGGCATAACATTATGTTTATGTAATCTGAATGCGGATTTGAGCTACCATAGATTTAAATCTGTCTATGCTTGTTATATGTTGATCTTGACGTGTAGTTGCATGAATGTAATTTGTTCTCATGTCTACCCAGAGGGTAACGTCATTTGTAGGCCCACACAACCAAGCGAACCACCTATTTTGGAACTGGTGGAATCGGGCCAGTGGTGGTCCCCATTACAAAGGTGGTTCTGCCTAGTTGTGTGAGTGGGCATATGGATAACATGATCTTCTAAGTGGACACAAGATTTTCTTGTAATTCCGTGGCTTTCTAAGACTTTTGGGATGCCACATGCTTGAGTCTCGGACGATCTTTGCGGATTAGTTTTAGGAGATATTTGTAGGGAGCTGGTCGCATTCATAGTCTGATTACCCCAAACAGGGAAGGAAGGGTAGCAAAAATATTACAGCCCTTAAAAGTCCAATGGTCTGCAAGACCAATATTTATTCATATCTGGTTATGATCCAATGAAAGGAAGGACAATTTTTGGGTTCTGTTTGCAGCAAATCTAACCCTTTGTTGCAATTTATCAAAGGGACGGATACGAAGATTCTACCATGCTCCAGTGTATCATACTCATTAGGATTTTGATTATGTTCTACCTTTATTGCTTGTATGTCCACTGCGTTTCACGCCATCTCTTCAGGCCAGTATCTTTCTGGGAGCCAAACAATCACCTCTCCCGGTGGAACATTTGAGTTCGGTTCCTTCACACCACGTGAATCTCAAAACTATTACATAGACATCTGGTACAAGAATCTACCTATAGTTTGGTTCACAAACCGAAAAGAACCTGTTTCTAAACCAAAATTTTTGAGTATTAGAACTCGAAAATGGAAACTTGACCTTGAGCAGCCCTCCAAAGTTACAGCATGGTAGTTCAAGATCAAATGTTTCTAGTTCTGGTGCAGCAAAGCTTCTCGACAATGGGAACTTTGTCATAACTGATGCATCTGATTCATCCGTTGTTATAGGGCAGAGTTTCGATCACCTGACGGATACTTGGCTGCCGGGTGCTGAGCTTGGATACAAAATGCGTACCAAGGGAAAACGAGTTCTTACATCCCGGAGAAACTTGAAATATCCTGCACCTCGTCTTATGGTTTCCAAGTTTAGTGATTTTTTGTAAGGATGATATGTGACGAAAATTCTAAAAGTTAACTTTCAAATACAAAGTAAATTAACTATTAAACTGTAATTGAATCACTGCATTTTTACACTAGCTTTGCTTCAGTTAATTGTGTCACTGTATTAAACAACAGATCTTATCTGCAAATCATGTGGTTGGGAGTACTCTCATATTTTCGCCGATCAGTTTCAAGGATATGCTCCGCAATCGTCCTTTGTATGACAGCATCCGGCATGATCCCGCTTGTTAACATACGCCCATACAACACGAGGCCTTCTGCGGTTCTTCCTACCTTGCAGTAACCGCGAATCAGAATCCCGTATGCTATTACATCGGGCACCAAGCCCCTGTTTATAGCACAATGAAATGCAAGGGATGCTTTCTCCACAAGTCCTCTTTTACAAAGACCATCAATGAGGATGCTATAACTGACTATATTTGGAGAGACGCTTTTAAGCATCTCTTCGTGTAGTTCAAAGGCACTTTTTGTGTTTTCAGACTTGAAAAACCCATCAATCAGACAACTATATGTGACCACGTTCGGTTCAGGATCCCTTCATGCATTTTATCGAACATCAACATCGCATCGTCCATTTTACCTTCTTTACAAAATGCATCAATCAATATAGTGCAAGTAATGGCATTGGGTTTGCACTGCCCCTGCATCATCTCTTCAAAAAGTTGAACAGCCACCTCTAACCTTCTCTGAAAGCAATAACCACAAATCATTGTGTTGTATGTAATGATATCAGGTTCAGGACCACTTTCAGCAAACCGCTCAAAGACTTCCTGCGCAGCATCTATGCAATTTTCTTTGAACAGCATATTGATGAGGACATTATAAATGGCAATATCGGGATTTACTCCATTTCTTTGCATCATCTCAAATAGCCAGAGTCCGGCATGTAAATGTTTCTGCTTGCAGCAACCATCAATCAGTGTGCAATATGTTACAACATCAGGTAAGAAACCCTTCTTTACTGATTGGAAGAAAAACACCAACGCATCGTTTAATCTCCCTACTTCAGAAATACCCTTAATAAGCACGGTATTCGTCACCACATCTGGTTTTATGTTATAAATTCCCATTTGGATGTACACCTTCACAGCATCCCTCAATCGTTTCAATCTGCAGAAACCATCTATTAACATGTTGAAAGTATAGACATTTGGCTTAACGCCCCTATGAACAGCTTGAAAGAAGAACCTAAGAGCATCACCCATCAGCCCATTTTTGCAAAGGCCATTTAATAACACACCGTAAAGAATAATATCAGGTTCATAGCCCATCTTGATCATACTCTCGTACAGCTGAAATCCATCTTTTAAATGCCCTATTTTGCACATTCCTTCAATCAGACTACTATAAGTCAGAATCGATGGCACAAAACCACACTTCAAAATCCGACCAAATATTCCACAAGCCTCCACAACCTTACCATCCTGACACATGCTGTTAATAAGAATGGTGTAACTAACAGAGTTTGGTGAGATCCCTTCTTTCAGCATTCTTCGGTAGACCTCCACTGACTTCACCGGATCTCCAATTCTCACGTAAGCATCCATAACAGAACTGAAAATGACTACATCCAACTTAATCCCACAATCCAACGCCGCTGAAAAAAGCCAACACCCTTCCTCGAATTTCCCTGCCTTAAAAAAACCATCAACTAGGATACTATATACAACCAAGTCAGGACCGATACCCTTCTCTATCATAATCTTGTAAAGCTTCTTTGCCTCTTCCAATTTCCCATCTTTACAATACCTGTTAATCATCGTGCTAAACGTCACCACATTTGGCTTCGGACCAACTGTTAGCAATACCGTAAAGAAATCTTCACCATCTCCAACCTGATTTTCTTTACAAAGACGTTTTAAAATCTTGTTACAAGCAACAATGTCAAGCGAAAAGCCTCTGTCAATCAATGCAGAATGAAATTCCAAACCCATTTCGAATCTACCCTTGTTCAGAAGACCAACCATAACAAACTCATACACATAAAATTGTTGTCCTCTCAATGCACTACAGATTTCTCCATATGCATCGAGAATCATGTCGACGTGATTCGCATCAACCAAACAATTCAGCATTCTAGACAACGCATAAGGAGACACCGGAACACCCAATTTATACATACGAATGAAGGTATCAACAGACGAATCCAACATCCCATTTCGACAAAAATTCTCAATCAGAAAGCTACAAACAAGACTAACATCGGAACTGTGATTCCGAAAATAATCAGAAAATGCAGCAAAATAGTTAAACTGAGACCCGAACTGACCTACCATTGTGTCGAATAGGCGGGAAGCCGGAGCGAGCATCCGGTGGCGGAGCAGCAGGTGAATGAGGTCACAGAAGGACTGCGGGGAGTGGTGGAGGCCGAGGGAGCCGTGGGACCAGTCGAAGAAGCGGAGGGCCGAAACGGGGTTGGATTGAAGGGAGAGGAGGATGGGGTGGAGGTGGTGGGGTTGTAATTTGGAGAGAAAATGAGGGTTTAAGAGCTTGGGGTTGTTTTGGAGGAAGGCGTTGGAGATGTGGTGGATCAGGGTTTTGGAAGAGAACGGGGGTAAAGTAGAATAGGGAGAGAGAGAGCGGCACCGCCGCGTGAGGAGGAGGAGTTTTGAGACTAGAGAGGAAGAGGAGGCAGGTATCATGCTGGTTCAAGATTCGGCATCCTTCATCCATGGACGAACCCAGAGCACCTCCTATGTATTCTCCGACGACCCAAAGCTGTTGGGATTTCAGGTTTGGGGTGGTTAGGGGAGGCGGAGGGAAGAGATGATTCAGGATTGGGGCTGAGGAGGATTGGAAAGGTGCAGGGTTGTGGTTGGGGTTTAAGGAAGGGGTTTAGTTTAATAGGGTTTATTTTTTTTGTTTTTTGTTTTGTTCATTACATCGATATTTTTACATTAAAAGAATGAGAAGTTTGGCAAAACTATACAATGAGCAGCCTAATTTGGTATCGAATTCGCCATCCACAAGATTCAAATTTAAGACCTCTTACTTTCAAGTGAAAAGGAATACCAACATAAACCATCGTTATGTCACTTCATTAATTAATAGAGGACTTGATAAAAAAAAAAAATAACGGAAGTACAAAATTGCTGAAGAAATCAAACTAGTATGAAAAAATGAAGTCAAATTTTTAAAAATTTTGAGAATAATAAAAGGAGAATTCACTAGTTTATTTATTGTAAAGTGAGCTTCGAATAATATATTTGTAGCTTATAAACAGAAAAATTCATGTTTAGATCACTTAGACCTGTAGATGTGAGCAACACGACGATGAATTTTTACACACAGTTGAAACTTGTGAACTTCGTCATGTTTACTTTAAGATGGAATTTTATGGCTAATGAATAGACTAAGACTAACTCGAGTTTATAGTATTTTTTAGGTTATCTCGATCAAGCTTATGCCTCTTGTCAGCATCTTTTAGTGTAGACGCTAAGAAGAACTTTTAAGCCTTTGATAACCAAAAACTTATGAATGTAAAGTATAATTTCTGTATCTCAAATTTTCTCTTTTATTATTGTTACACTTATACACGAATTACGTGTTTACACGATATGATACAAACTAATCTATACCGTTCCATTTTCCATTTTCCATTTCTGACTGTACATGGCTCACATGTTACTTTCAGATTAGGAATCCGATCGTGCTAGTACCAAACATACATTGTTAAAGGTTTGGTACTAGCACGCTCGTGAAGATTTTACTTGTTCAATGTTTTTAAGTGCCAATTCTTTTGTCCCGCAGCTTAAAGGACTTCAAGGAATTTACAGATGCATTAATTGGATGCAGTCAAAGGCAATGGGGTTGTTCTAATGGAATCTGCAGCTACCGTCTATGCAACAGAAAGAGAGCGAACGGAGCGCTATCACAACTTGCCGGCAAAAGAAGCCATGTCAGGTTACTTAGAACAGTAAAACCAAATGCAGATTGTTGCAGGGAACTTATCCTCAGATTTTCACGTTTGTAAGATCTTGATGTGCCTATGAAGGCTTCTGATTCAGATTTTATTAGAACACTTTGCTTCCTCCCTATTTGCGTATCATATTTTCACGCTGACATATAAAAGACTCGTTGAAAATACGTGTCAAACTGGTTGAAAACTGAGATTTTTCACATAAACAGATCTTTATTTATTTCACATATGCATCATCTATGATAGATATTAGATACATATTTCTTTTCATTCTTCAAACTGAAATTGATAGTAAATATATATGCTTCATAAGCTTTATTATATAATATAGTATTAGTCTACTCATAAAACTTAATTTGCAGCAAGCCAAAGTTACCAAGATCCGCTCGAAACCGTGAAGTATTAATCGTTCCATATGATCATTTCTATCCCAGGAGAAGTAACACAGTTCCTTCGACGACTCTAGCAGACCACAGAGTAGCACGATCATCAAGATTACGGTTCTCCTTACGCACTACCTTATGTGCGACATCCACGCCATAGTCTGCATGAATTTTCGCCTTCAACTCACCGACAGTAGTACCATGGTACACAAAGACTTCACAATATAAGTTGCTAGCCACTATAGAAATCCCAACTTTAATCTTGTCAAAGACAAGGATGGTGGCATTAGCAGGAATGTTATAGCTTTGGACAGTAAGTTGATCTTCCAAAACGAGCCCTTCCCGTGAGAGCTCTTGCCTATCTGCTGCGACTGGGACAACTGTACCTGGCCATGAGAGATCTGGCCCATCAGCGGTGACTGGGAAGGTAAGCGTTTGCGAAATCAGTAGTTTTACTTCGATAATTCTTGCAGAGTAGGGAACCACCAGTGTGCCTATTGCTCCTTGCCAATTGACTTTGATCTCCACTGTCTGCAGTACATCAACCAGTAATTATTTTCGTTATGGACATGCATGCAGGCATATAAATTTAGAAGAAAAAAAATATATTAAGAAGTAATAAATTCGTATTTAGCAGATGACGCTTACTAAATTTTCTTACCGGAACTGGATTCATACCATCAGGATCCATTGGTGTTCTTGAGGAGAGTATTCAGACGAGTAATAAAAATGGTTGAATGACAAGCTTGTTTAAAATGTATATGTTCATGGCATTAGCATGTTTGACTGATATTTGCACACGCACTACAGGTTCCTTTGATTTCATGCATATTTTGTTGTGTTTTGACAACATTACAATATACGTGAAAACATGCATGTATAAACAAGTATAATTTCATTTTAATTATTACCCTGTCCTATTCACATATAATAATTCTAAAATATATAATTTGTCCCCGATTAATAATTTAAAACATACATGCATTGTAATACGTACTAAAAAAATTATCCCATTGTTAGCGTAGATCAGCTTGACGCACTTCCAAAAAATTGACTTCGACAATGACTGAGCGATCCAGTTTTACTTGCAAAAAGAATAAAGTGGTTTACTATTACTTGAACCAATGCCCTTGAAATAAAATCTCACAACCCATGTTCATAATTTAACAGGTACATTAACAGAATCTCATTTAGTGTAGGATGTAATGAAATTTTTGTGCGAGGTTACAAGTTTTAGGTAAAAACCCATACTTTTGTTTATAGAATCGATATATTTCATTGAATTGTTTATAGGTACAAATCTGTGATTATATACACTTTGAATATAATCCTAATATGGTAAATACAATCATACTTGAATGACTGAATCAATTCTGATCAAATAGAATAGGAAAGACAGCATAGCATATATCATAGTTGACTTTCATACGAAGGAGCCAATTGTGCAGTTGATGAAGCAGATTGTGTTGTTGACGAACTGATCTCCTTTGATGTAGGAGATTCCTTAACACGCCCCCGCAAGACGGTGGCACCATCGGAGACACCGATCTTGGAACGAAGGAGATGGAAACGTGGACGTGGCAAGGATTTGGTGAGAGCGTCTGCAAGCTGATCAGTAGTGGAGACATGAGAGACTTGAAGAAGACCACGAGTGACACGATCCCGTACAAACTGAAAATCAATATCGATATGTTTCATACGGGAATGTAGGACAGGATTAGCACAATAGAACATGGCTCCAATGTTATCACAAGAAACAGCCGGTGTTGTGGGGAGAGAAATGCCAAGTTCACGCAGTAAGGACTGAATCCATATGAGTTCAGCAGCGGTGGCAGCAATGGCCCGATATTCGGCTTCGGTGGAGGAGCGAGAGACAGACCGCTGCTTTCGGGAGCTCCAAGAGATGAGATTGCCACCGAGATAGACAACATAGCCAGTCGTAGATTTGCGATCATCACGATCACCAGCCCAGTCAGCATCGGAAAAGGCATAGAGACGATGAGAGAGGCGACGACAAAGATGAAGGCCAAAGGAAATGGTACCCTTCAAGTAGCGGAGAAGACGCTTGAGTGCCTGCTAGTGAGTCTCGGAAGGAGAATGCATGAATTGAGAGAGCTTATTGACTGTGAAGGAGATGTCAGGGCATGTAAGGCTGAGGTATTGAAGACCACCAACAAGACGACGGTAGGGAGTGGGATCCGTTGGGGAGGAGCCATCATGGAGCATGAGTGATTGAGTGGTGGAGAGAGGCGTACTGACAGCCTTTGCACCATCCATCTTGGCATTGACAAGAAGATCATGAATGTACTTGTGCTGAGAGAGGAAGAGGCCAGTGGCTGTGGGAAGGACTTCAACACCAAGAAAGTAATGTAAGGAGCCCAGGTCCTTGACGGAGAACCGAGTTGCCAACAGGTGAATGAACTTGGCTACAAGTGAGGAATCGTTTCCTGTAATAAAAAGATCATCAACATAAACCAAAAAATAAATTACAGCCGTCCCATTTTTCAAGAGAAAGAGTGAGGCATCAGAGATGGCATTGACAAAGCCATAGGAGAGCAGAAATGAGTGTAATTCCTTGTACCATGCCCGGGGAGCCTGTTTGAGGCCATAGAGGGCTTTCCTCAATTTACACACATGAGATGGATGATTAGAGTCAACAAAACCAGGTGGTTGGACCATATAGACATTTTCACAGAGTGTGCCATTAAGGAAAGCATTGTTAACGTCCAACTGACGAATTGGCCACCCATGAGTCACGGCAAGATGCAAAACAATGCGTATGGTAGTAGGTTTGATCACCGGACTGAAAGTATCTGAAAAATCAACACCAGGACGTTGGTGAAAACCCTTGGCAACTAAGCGTGCCTTGTACCTGTCAATAGTGCCATCAGGATGCCGTTTGATACGAAACACCCACTTACAACCAATAAGATTTTGAGAGGGAAGGGAAGGAACAAGCTCTCATGTACCATTGCGAATTAACGCATTGAACTCATTGGACATTGCTTGTCGCCAAAGGGGATCCTTGACAGCCTGAGAGACACATGTCGGTTTAACTGAGGAGAGAATGGGATGTTGAGTAGCAGTCATAGCATACCGAGGATTGGGTTTGTGGATACCGGCTTTGGCACGGGTGATCATGGAATGATCGGGGAGCACAGGAGGTACGGGGGGATTGGGGGAGGGTGGGTTAGAGAATGGAAAGGTGACAACAGTCCTATGAAGGTTTCTAGTGTACGTACGAACGGGGTTGTTGGGAGGAGGTGGCTGGACTTGATCAGTTTGGGCAGATTCTGATGATGATGATGATGTGACGTATGGTGGCAGTGAAGAAGAAACAACCGACTCAACAGGCCTGGTGGGTCAGTGGACAGGAACATGAGTAACTGGAGAAAGAGAAGAGACCCAAGTGTGAGAGTTATCAACCGTGACATGGGGAGTGGAGGAAGGGAGGTTAGCAAGAGGAAAAGTGGACTCATCGAATTGAACATGCCGAGAGATAAAAAGTTTGTTGGAGGAAAGATCAAGACACTGAAAAGCACTTTGATTAGATGAGTAACCAAGGAAGAGACATGGGCGGGAACGAGGGAGTAATTTATTGGAATTGTAAGGACGTAACCAAGGAAAACACAAGCACCCAAATGTACGAAGACGGGAGTAGTTGGGTTGTTCATCAAAGAGTTGAGTGAATGGGGAGAGATTATTAAGAATCGGAGTGGGCATACGGTTGATAAGATAGGTAGCTGTTTTAAAGGCATAAGACCAATATGTGAGAGGTAAAGAAGCTTGATGAAGAAGTGTGAGACCAGTTTCAACAATATGACGATGTTGTCGTTCGGCGACTCCATTGTGTTGAGGAGTGTGAGGTGGTGTAAGAAGATGGGTAATGCCATTGGATGAGAGAAAATGTTGGAGTTTAATAAATTCGCCCCCACCATCAGTGTATAATCTAGTGATTTTTCTTTTGAAGTAATTTTCAACAAGTGCTTTGAAGGTGACAAAAGTGGAAAACACATCAGATTTCTTTTTGAGAGGGTAGAGCCATATATATTTTGTAAAATGATCAACAAAGATAACATAGTAAGAAAAACCATCAATTGAAGAGTATGGAGCAGGGCCCCAAACATCACTATAAAGGAGGTCTAATGCACCATGACTGGTGAGAGACGAAGTACCAAGCGGGAGACGATGGCTTTTATTACATAGACATGAATGACAAACAGACTTGAACAACTTGGAAGACACATTAATGGAAGACATACGAAGGACTTGTTAGAGAGTTTGATGGCTGGGGTGACCAAGACGACGATGCCAGAGGTTGGGAGAGACCACCACACCCACCATAGCTTGTGGTTGATGAAATGATTTAGGAGACCACTCGTACACATCATCCTTATTCGGGCCTCGAAGAAGAACCGCCCCCGTGCTCAGATCCTTGACATGAAAGAAATCAGGAAAAAGTTCAATAGAGGTATTATTTTGTTTATTAAATTTAGAGATAGAAATAATGTATTTTTTCATAGAAGGAACACATAGAACGTTGGATAAGCTGAAAGATTGGGAGGATGAGGAGGGTAAAGTGGTTGAACCGACATGTGTGATACCCAAACCTGAACCATTACCAATAATTATTTCATCAGGACCATCATATATGGCTGCACCAGAGAGAGTGTTGACATTGGAGGTAACATGGTGAGAGGCACCAGAATCAAGCAACCATGTTGGAGAAGAGGTGGACCGGCCATGGGTGGTAGGATTGGCCACGAGCGGACTGGAAGGTCCAGATTGGAGTTGAGGGCAGCGTTTGGCACTGTGACCTTGAGTGCCACACCATTGACAGAAACCACGATAACCTGTGTTGTTCATGTTGGTAGAGCGGCGACCATTGTTAGTGAAAGATTGTTGGATGGGCTTGTAGGAACCACGAGAATTGGTGGCAATGGAAGATGTGTGGGGGTGCTCAAAGGAACCACGAGAAGGATTGCGAGAGATAAAGGACCCACGGTTGGAGTTGGAGTTGTGAGAGCGGAATCCACGATTTGAGGTGTGGAAGCGAGATGTCTGAGTGACATTGGCAGTGATCACTGGGGGTACAACAACGGTATCATCACGCTTGAGAGCAGCTTCATGTTCAACCAGTTTGTCATGCAGGTTTTCAAAAGAGATTGAGGTGTCGCGGGAACGAACTACCGCAGCAATTTCCTTGAAGTCCGAGCCAACACCATTAAGAATGTAGAGGAGGAAATCATCATCAGAGAGGGGAACATCAATGATGGCAAGCTCGTCTGCAATAACGCGGACTTCTTGTAGATACTCAGAGACAGGCTTGTTCTCACGACGCAGGAGAGTTAGGCGTTCTTTGAGACCAAGAACGCGGGCACGGGCTTTGCTAGCAAAGAGATGAAGAAGCTTGTCCCAAGCCTCCTTGGATGTCTTGGCCGAGGCAATAAGGGAGATGACCTGCGGGGAGACGGAAGCAAGAATCGCATGAATGAGGAGTTGATCTTGCTGAATCCAAAAGGTGCGAAGCACGGTTTGAGTGGTTGATGGGCAGAGATGAGAACCATCCACATAACCCATGAGGTCGTAGCCGTAAAGAAGGGCGGTGAACTGAGCACGCTAGGATGGGTAATTGGTGGGTGTGAGTTTCACAAGTAATTGGGCTGTAGCGTTTATGGTGATCAAGGTGGGGTTAGTGGAGTTGAGGTCTGGTAGAAGGTTGGTTGTAGCGGCGTCAGTGGCCATGGATGAAGACAGGAAAGAGAGGGATCAACAAAAAATTGCTCGTTGGAGTTTTTGGGCTCGTGATACCATATAGAATCGATATATTTCATTGAATTGTTTATAGGTACAAATCTGTGATTATATACACTTTGAATATAATCCTAATATGGTAAATACAATCATACTTGAATGACTGAATCAATTCTGATCAAATAGAATAGGAAAGACAGCATAGCATATATCATAGTTGACTTTCATACGAAGGAGCCAATTGTGCAGTTGATGAAGCAGATTGTGTTGTTGACGAACTGATCTCCTTTGATGTAGGAGATTCCTTAACATTGTTCACCCGATCATTAATTCATAATGTGACAGAGAGTCGACTAAAGCCATGTCATTTCGTTAATAAACGGAGGCATTTGACAAAACAAATTAACGAAAGTACAAAAATGGCAAAAAAATCATACTTGTATGAAAAATGGTCAAATTTTGGAAAATTTTGAGAATTATAAAAAGAGAATTACTTGTTTATTTATTTATTTACGGAAGGCGAGCTTCGAATTGTATAATTCTAGCCTATAAATGAGAAATTCACATTTGATCTCTTAGAATTGTAGATGCAAGCAACAACTACGCTCTTGGTGAATTAGTACATACTTTTGGTGAATTTTACATATGGTTTTAAACTTGTGAACTTCGTCACGTTTATTTTAAGATGAAATTTTATGGCTAATTAATAGACGCTATAGGAGCTTTAAACCTTATTACCAAAAACTTATGAAATGTAAATATAAGTTTTATATCTCAAATTTACCTCTTTCATTGTAATTACACTTATGTATATTTTCGTAACACAATTTTATATTATTTTTGAAAGGGTGTGGAGTGAGTTAAACTTCACATTGATCTAGCAATAATAATGTGGTTCAAATTTACTTGGCAAAAATCGATTATAAGATCTCAGGTACAAATGAAAAGAAATATCGTTGCACCATTGTACTAAGTAGCAAACTCCATTAATTGAACAAAAAAATAATAATAAAAAGTAAAATATAATTATACTCGCTTCTTCTTCGTTTTGGCGGTGTCGGGAAAATTTGGCGCTTCCAAACGAGTGCAGTGCAAGGGAAATGGAAATTGAGGCAGAAGAAGAAGAGCAAGTCGCGACGGAGCCACCCAAAATTCACCGCCTAGAAGAGTCTGTGGTGAACCGAATCGCTGCCGGCGAGGTCATCCAACGCCCTGTCTCCGCCGTTAAAGAGCTCGTCGAGAACAGCCTCGACGCTCGCTCCTCCTCCATCAACGTCGTCGTCAAGGACGGCGGCCTCAAACTCATCCAAGTCTCGGATGACGGCCACGGCATCCGCGTCAGTCCTTTCTTCACTTATCTTTTTTCTATTTTATTAATTTTGAATTATTTCTAAATTTATTTGCGAATTTACGATTCATTGCAGTATGAGGACCTGCCGATACTGTGTGAGCGGCACACGACGTCGAAACTCTCGGCGTTTGAGGACTTGCAGTCGATAAAGTCGATGGGGTTCAGAGGAGAAGCACTTGCCAGCATGACGTACGTAGCTCACGTCACCGTCACCACCATTACCAAAGGCCAGTTGCATGGTTATAGGTGCGTGCCCATTACCTGTTTGATGAAATTCCCAGAAAATTATATGATTTGTTCATAGAAAGAAATGGCCTTTTCATTTAATCTTAGTGATAATTATTGTGTTATACTTGTAATTTATGATTTAGTTTTGAAATAATTATAATTTTGTGGTTTCAGGGTATCTTATAAAGATGGTGTAATGGAGCACGAACCGAAGGCGTGCGCTGCTGTAAAAGGAACTCAAATAACGGTGTGAACAACAATTTTGCTCTTGGTTTGCTTTAGTCTTAAATTGTTAACAATTAGAGCAGTTTAACAAAAAAACCAAATGGTTTAAAGGAAAGAAGGCAAATGACCATTTTGCTGGACGTTGAATGCCTGCCAAATGTGATGAATTACTTTCTATGTTTTGGTTTAATGGGATGAAATTATCTTTACTGGTGAATTAAGTGGTGGTACTTGTTATCAGATTGAGAACTTATTCTATAACATGACCGCCCGGAGGAAGACACTACAAAATTCTGCTGATGATTATTCAAAGATTGTAGATTTGCTAAGCCGGTTTGCAATTCATCATATGAATGTTAGTTTCTCCTGCAGAAAGGTAGGTTGCTGTTTCACTCACTAAGGAACTTATCTTTCTACTTCACCGATCTTTTTCATGGCTAGAAATTCAAAATCCCGATTAAAATCTTTTTGTATGGTATAACTATCAGCATGGAGCGGCTAGAGCAGATGTTAATTCTGTTTCCACAGCATCAAGGATTGATGCAATTCGATCGGTGTATGGGGTGTCTGTTGCTCGCAGTCTGATGAAAATAGAAGCTTCAGATAAAGATCCTTCTAGCTCCGTTTTTCAGATGGATGGCTTTATCTCTGATTCAAACTATGTTGCCAAGAAGATAACCATGGTGCTTTATATAAATGGTATGAACTATCCATGGAATGCCTTGTTAACACAAGAAAATTATAATATTAAAGATTATTATTTCATATTTAGTGGTATTTTAGCACACTAAGTTGAATTTTGGAAATATTGTAAATCGTAGGTAACAGTTCTCTAATTTCACACCTTGGAGGTTATTTATATTAGTAGTGTCCCTAATTGTTGATATGTTTTCTTATTCGTTTTTCTTCTTTTTGACTTATACTGTTTGTTTTTCTTTTCTTAAAACCACAGATAGATTGGTTGATTGCACCGCTCTGAAGAGAGCTCTAGAAGTTGTTTATGCTGCCACATTGCCAAAAGCATCAAAACCTTCATATACATGTCAATTATGTTACCACCTGAACATGTTGATGTGAATGTTCACCCGACAAAGAGAGAGGTATGTGTTTCTAGTGTTAGGGTTGTGTGAGATTATTTAGAAAATTCAGTCAACCTTTAAAACACCAAATATTTACTTTTTTATTATTATATCGAAAATGAAACTCTTTTGTTATGCAGGTAAGCCTTCTGAATCAGGAAATCATCATTGAGAAGATACAGTCAGTGGTTGAATGGAGGTTGAGAAGCTCCAATGAGACACAAACATTTCAGGAACAGGTAGACAGAATCTGCACTTATCTTCTGAATCTCCTTTCCTTTTAGTTTGACTCCATCTCTGGAGTCCTGATTCTAATGAATATTACCATCTAAGTTGTGCATCATCCTGTCATCTTTTGTCCAATTCACATTACAGGCAGTCGAACCTTCTTCATCCAGCCAAATGGTTTCAAGAAAGGATTCAAATCAGAACCCCTCACCATCTGGTAAGTTTAAATTCCTTCCTTTAGATTGTGTTCATACCTTCTGTTGGCTTCGAATGTTGCCATATTCATTTAACTATAACTCTGGTACCGTTCTCAGTTCTGAAGTGTTTTATATGGTTGTATTATTAGCAGCATCAAAATTACACAAGGTTCCAGTGAATAAAATGGTTAGAACGGATTCATCAAATCCTGCTGGTAGGTTGCATGTGTATTTGCAACCCGATCCTCGTGGCCATCTTGAAAGGAATGCTAGCTTGACAGCTGTTAGGTAAGACCTTATGTCGTCCTTGAACAATAATTTTAATACTTGTAAACTCTGCAAGAAAGAGAAGCAAGAAACACATTGATTTACCGGGTTGGAGGAGGAATAGATTTCCGTCATCAGTTTAGTAGGCTGGAACACATTAGGGGACTGCTTATCACACAGAAAATAAATAAAAAATTGGCTTACAAGAAAAAACCCCTGATGAGTCTAGTTTCCATTTCCTCGTATCAGGACTATGTGCTGAAACCTCGTTATTCTCCAAAACTGTCATTGGTCCACTCAAACTTTCATCCTTATAATTTTTTTTTTTTTCAAAAGAACCTCACAATTGAGACAAATGAAGTGGTCACTTCCTCTTCCAAATCATCTTGTCCATATCACCCATAGTAACGTAGTTCCTCATTATCCTTGTCTTTTTCTTGTTCTTTCTCATCCAGTTGTTGTGTTTTTTTTCCTTTCCTGGGAACCTCACTGTGCTTTAGTGTAAGGTTAATCTTGGTTTGTTGTATCATCTAAAATATTTTTAACTCTTTTGTTTGATATTCATTCCATTAAATATGTAATTTCAAAATCTCAATGTAAGCACTTCAATTTGTATGTAAAATGTTGAATTACAGATCTTCTGTTAGACTAAGACGAAACCCAAAGGAAACTGCTGATCTGACCAGCCTTCAGGAGCTTATTGATGAAATTGATGGCAATTGTCATTCTGGTTAGTTTTTGACTAAGTTTATTTGTCTGTTAAATGGGGAGACTTGCTTTATGTTAGCTAGATCTAGTTGATGCCCTTTGGTATTGTAGGTCTACTGGACATTGTGAGACACTGCACATACATTGGAATGGCTGATGATGTTTTTGCACTGCTTCAGCATGATACCCATCTTTATCTTGCAAATGTAGTGAACTTGAGGTAATGATCCAGTCGCTTAAATATATAGCAATTTGCAATATCTTGTAATGTGGACTACATTCAATAGTTTCTGCTCTTCAAATGTTAAAAGCATCAAGTTGCTGAAAATTTTCAGTTCAGGAGTCTCCCTTCTGAACATTGGCAAGGGTAAAATCAAAGCATGACATGGTAAAAGTCCCAGAATTGATGTTGTTGCTTAAGTAAAGACTGATAGAAGATTAGACATTTGTCACTAGATTCTGATGACATCAAATTATAACAAAATGAGTTCTAATTTGTGGAGTGTTAAGACTGTTTGGATAGCTTACTCAAAACAATATATCTCTGTTAGAATTATATTGATTAAATTCCATTCCTGCACATATGCCACCATGCAAAATGGTTATCTGTTTGGTTTGGCTTCTTGACGGTACCAAATAACCAACCTGGTTTCCTCTCCCAATGAACTCAACAGACCACGATGAAAAGTTTCGTCCATTTATCATTACACTAGTAATATGCTGAGCAGTTGTGTGCTGTGAATAATTCAAGTCAGTGCAGACTTATCATTGTTTCCCATTGTAGAACTCAACTTTAGTGAGCAAGGTACTAGAAAAAAAGTCCTGAACTTGAAAAGACAAGAAAAAGTCTGAGGAAAGGGCTGTAATTGATCTTGAACGGTAGAAAACGGACGCAAAAAACCCAGAGCCAAAAAACATACAAGGTAGAAACTAGAAGAGCTGGGGAAAATCCAAAAAGCAAATCCACCAAAGAATCCGTCATCAAGCAGAAGAAAATGCAGAAAAAAGTTAAAATTGCTGCCGGGTCATAAAACCGCTGTCTGGAAAAGCACCTGGCAGATGCTTCCTCGGAAGCACTTGGATTTTTAACAAAAATTGCAACATGCCTCCAATAAAAGCACTTCTAGCAAAAGCACTTATGAGTACTGAAGCAGTCCCAAACAAACCTAATTTAAATGACAGGGAGTCAACCCTTCAATTGGTGTTTACTTTATAGATCTTCTATGAATAGATTTCTTGCTTCCTTGTGGCCGTCTTTGTTAAAACACTTAAGAGATGTTTCTTTTGGTGCCATTCATCTTGATTAGTCTGTAGCTTTGTAACGAGTGTGGCGGCCTGTTCTTGCATCTTTTTGTTTGATTTGGTCCAAGCTTTCCTTGTTTTGTTTTGTTGTAGGTTTGTTTTTAATGGATTTCTTGTCCTTTCCCTGTTGTACTTTGTACTTCCGTCTTCTATAAATTTTTGTTTCCTATTGAATAAATTGTTTCTGAAGACAAGTTTACTAATACATGAATTATTTCTCAATGAAATTACAGCAAAGAGCTCATGTATCAGCAAGTTCTGCGTCGGTTTGCCCATTTTAATGCTATACAAATAAGTGAGCCAGCCCCACTGAAGGAGTTGATTGTGTTGGCACTAAAAGAGGAGGAGGATCCAGAATGCAGTGTGAATCATGAACTTAACGAGAAGATTGCAGAGGTAATGCATGCACTTTCTTCAGTTTTTGGTTTATCATTATGTATGTCTCTTATGATGAAATATTGGAACCTTCCCTCATAATCATAGAGAAATTTCTTAATAAACCCTTATTTAATAATCCAAAAATTGCTAGCAGATCTGACTTGCATTATAGTTGCGTGTGATTTCACGGCCAAAATAGTAATAAGCAAACAAATCCATTAAATGTTGAAAATAATACAAAAAACAGAAACAAAGAAAAGAACCCACCCCAACCATCACTAGAACAAACAGGCAACTCTTGATGTCAAGATTTTAAGAGAATGTGGACGTGACCTTCTGCCTTCGGTTCAATGATAAAAACTGTCCAATTTTAGTTCCTCCTGCAAGTGTACTTCACGGTCCATTATTCTGGGTTGAACATCTTTTCTAACATCCAGTACTTTAAAGCCGATTAGTCTTAATTAGCTGAGTTTTGATTTCACTATAACATAGTGAGTCATGATGCTTCTGCAGATGAATACAGAACTACTCAAGCAAAAGGCTGCTATGTTGGGGGAGTATTTTTCCATTCATATAGATAATGACGGAAATTTGTCTAGGCTTCCAGTCATACTCGATCAATACACACCTGACATGGATCGTGTCCCTGAACTTGTGCTTTGTTTGGGCAACGATGTAAGTTCTTTTGTATTTTCTTCCTTATCATGATTTTGCAGAAATGATAATTTTACTGGTTTTTGTGGTGATGCTCAATGCTAATTGTACAATTCCTTGTACGTTGGAAAGTAAAGCCAGTTGGGTTATTCCAAAGGGTTGTTTTGAGCTTCTAAGTAACAAGTTTGAGGCTTTAGGAAGGGGGAAGAAACCTAAAGTTAGTGGGGTTGTTTGGTGGCAGTTTTTTGGAATATTTGGATGGAGCGTAATAGAAACTTTTGAGGTTTATCAGGTTGCGGGAGTAGATGAAAGCTGGGACCTAGTTAGATATTGGGCAGCTCTTTATTAAGAAATATCTTGTTTTGTAAACTTTAATTTTCTGTTCGTTGTTCTAGGTTGATTGGGAGGAGGAAAAAAAATGCCTTCAAGTAATTTCAGCTGCACTTGGAAACTTCTATGCCATGCATCCTCCTATGTTGCCCAACCCATCTGGTGATGGCTTACAATTTTACCAAAAGAGAAAGCCTTTTAGGAATCCTGAAGAAAGTACGTCATGCAATACTGGTATGTTTGCAGCTGGATCTGTTCAAATATAGTGATGTGTTAAGTACTGTTCGGTCCTATAAAGTGATTTTAAATGTTTAAAAGTTAGTTTTCGCGTGGAAAAAGAGACTATATTTTTAACCTTCCATTAAATCTGAACCAGTGTACATCATTAGAAGGAGAAATCATGTATAATTGAGGCTGATGGGAATCTTGAGTTAGTGTGATTAAAACAATGACATGAATAGGTTGAAGATTTACTTTCTAGAATTTTACCTTTGCTTTGTGCTTGGATTGGGAGGTGTCTTTTACTGCTTCTCAAGTCAGCAATCATGACACATTTCTAGGAGATAGAGAAATACAGTAACAATAGGCGTACCTTTGTTGTCAATTTGCAAAATTGCATTCAGTGTATCGATGGAGATCTCCAGGCATCTCAATGGTTGCCTTTTTATCTTCCAAAACGTCATAACCTATTCCTTTTATTTATGCTTCAATTCCATAGGGATATCCAGGTATTCGATTGATTGTATTCAGTTTTGGGATTAATTTTATTAATTTACTAAAAGAGAAAAACTCGATCAAAGAAGACTATTCCAAACTTGTTTGGCCTGGGAATTGGAACTGAATGAATCAACTCAGTTGGAATAAGTTTGAAAACATCGTGTTTGAGCGAGATCCGGGCTTATGTTCCACTGTCATTGCTGCTGGGAACAAGGATGTCATTTCTTGTGCCCTTTCCCCCACATACAGCACATCACCGGTTATTTCTCTGAAGTACCTTGAAGTGATTTTTGGTGTTTGCAGGAGATGACGACGTCATGACAGAAAATGAAATTGAGCACGAACTAGTTGCAGAGGCAGAAAATGCATGGGCTCAGCGCGAATGGTCAATCCAGCATGTTTTGTTTCCATCAATGAGGCTCTTTTTCAAGCCACCAAATTCTATGGCTACAAACGGAACATTTGTACGGGTATGCTACATTTCTTTACGGCCAAAGACATATCTTAATTAATTACTCCAGGATTCTTCAGATTATTTCAGTACGCTGGGCTAGCTTGGTCACTCACCTTACGCTTAATCCTGCACAGGTAGCTTCACTGGAGAAACTATACCGGATTTTCGAAAGATGCTGACTCCATTCATCAGTGTAATGGCAGACGGCAGTACGCAGAAGGCTCTTGGCTCTGTATAGATGTTGATGCCATTCATCGGTATAATTTTGGATAACATACTAGTTAAGGGGGTGTCTTACAATTATTTGGGTTTTGAAAGTGGCCTTCATTTTTCTAAATGCTAAAATGCCCGAGTTCAATCTGACGTCGGTATTCCGCCAGTCCCGGAGTTCCTCCTGTGCCTTACAGAAATTAGAATGAAAATGCTTACCCGTGACCCTGGGTTGTGTGCATAGTTTGTGCATGACCCGAGTAGATAGTGTATTGACGATGTATCTTCATCATAATGACAGTGTAATGAGGATCATTATCTATATACTATCAATATCGCGGGGATATGTTGTTAATATAGGATCTACGCGGTTCATGCGCACAACCCAATTGCTTGGGTGAGCAAATCTCGGAATTAGAAAGTGTAACAGAAGGCATTACCAAGAGTCATTTTTTTGTAAGAATGATCTTTGAATGAAGATCTAAAAAATGAACAGTTTGGATTATGAGAAATATTTTGGAGCGAGCTCAAACGCATGATCAGTGTCATATTTGACACTAACTAGCCTTTAGGATCGGGGGATGCCCATTTTGAAACTCTTACTTGTGGTACTCATTTATAACTCTTTTCAAGGATTCGAACCATCTATATTTCAATTAATCATTGATAGATCATCTTCGCACAAAATTAGACAAATTCATAACCATTAAAACATTTATTGTAGCGAAGAAAATTGACGAATACCTATCTCCAAAAAAAAACACTTAAAACAACTATCATTTAATCCAACGGTTATATAGTTTTGGATTTAGGTGATTTATGGTAGAAATGATCTTTGAAGGAAAACTTGAAAAATAAACATTTTGGATTGTTAAAATACGTTACAAACTGAGCACTACTAAAATATGTTAAAAAATGAGTGTTCCTCGATCCTAACCCTACACACACACACACAAAACACCAAGTTTTTTTTTTTTTTTTTTTTTGTATGCATATACGAGACTCTTGTTAGGGTTTATGAACAAAAAAGCTACATTATTTTTTCCTACCTTCTCCACCGAAAACAAAAGAGTCCAACAAGGAATGCTACAACGAACTATTTGCATTTCTCTCTGTCTATTGCTTTTTTCTTCGTGTGACCTTCTGCAGCAAGTTCGGCCATCGGATAAGCATCAGAAAATTCAGAAGAATTGTGATCTAATTTCGTTGTTGCTTCGCATACATATTAGTTATGTGTGTTCAAGTTCTTGTCCACACAGTTGCACTGCTCCTTCTAATTTTAGGTTTACATTTCTATTTCATTCGTTGAGATCGCAGCAAGTGCTTCAATATTTGGCCCAAAAATTAAATTGCATTGATGATTTGATGCTTACCATACAAAACTCTGTCCTCCTGCAGTTACCTAGCCCTGCCTTTGAAGCTATTGCTGTCCTACAGAAATCAATTCTTTAATTTATTTCATTGTAAACAAGTTCTTCCAATCTTATTTTGAAATTTTTTTTTTTTTTTTTTTGTCAAATTATTTTGAAAGGTTGGCTTGCTTTTTTTGATACAAAGAAACAACAAAGCCTTATCCCATTAAGTGAGGTTGGTTGTATGAATCTTAGAATGCAATTGTGCTCGGTTTTGCGCCAAGTCTTCTAGTAGCTCCAAGTGCTCCATGTCTTTTTTTTAGAGTCTATTTCCAAGTCTTTCTAACTCTGCTTATTTTGATGAAAAATAGAAATTTTGAGGACATATATTTTCTTAAAAGATGAAGTGGGCAAGATGGAATGAAAATCCCAGTGCATTTGAGGACTTCAGTGTTTTCTTATACTCTGCATCGTTGCCAAAAAGCGCGGCACAGCTTGTTGCCTCTATTGTTTTAAGATCATACTGCCACGATCGACTTTTGAATACTTTAGTTGAGGAGGTAAACGTTGATCTTCGTACTTTGTACATCTATTTTGTATTGTTCGCCGACAAAATAAAAATTAAGAAAAGTACAGGAATTGGTTGCTGGAGTTTGACTTTGTAGCTAAATGCAAGTGAATTTTGAAAATGCACTTGAAGTTGTTTCTTGCAAGAGACACTTTTCAAAATGTGCTTCAAGTACTATTGGAACGCAAAACACTTTGATCAAAAATATTCTCAGTCATTTTAAAGACATTTCCAAAATAAATATGTATCTCAAGTGTCCTTTTTATGTGTCAAACGCATATTTGGGAGCCCTAAAATATTAAATTATGATTGGTTTACTTTAATTTATATTGAGCAAACTAAAACTGAGAAAACTACGATTTTTTTTTTTTCAGGGAAAATTACAAATGGTAGTAAGATAACCAATTTTTGGGAACTATTTTGTTGCACCATTGCAATAAAATTCTTACCTCATACTTACCCTTATGCACTGTGTGTTTTAGGTTCAAGGAATACATTGTTAATCGTACAATTCTGTATGGACAGTCCCGCACCAGAGCAAATTTACCAAATCAACATGTGGAAAGGTGTCGTATTGTTTTTCCTTAACTATTTAGAGGGTCATGGTGCAAATTTTCATGTTATTGTGTGAAATTTTTATATCATTTTGTGGAAGCTTATGCATTTAATAAAAATAAACTTAAAAAAATGATGGAGACGAGTTCCAAACCCATTGCCTAAGCCGATGTAAAGAAGCGATAATACCACTTGCGTTAAGACTTAAGTTTGTAATATTCTACACATATTACTATATATATGTATATGCATGCAAAATTGAAAAATCAAGGGCCCTTCCGATTTGGGGGCCTTGTGCGGTGGCACCACTTGCCGAGCCGATGACGAAAATCTAATTTCTATTCCAAGCAAAAATACTTCTACCACCACCATATTATGTCATTAGACTTTTAGCTTTCTTCCCTTTCATAACACTGCATGCAGTTGAATAGTATTATGTATGATATTGAGAAATAATAATAATATTCAATGATTCAGTAGAAAATAAGATTTGCGACTGGTTTTGTCATTAAATCTCCATGCTTTTCTCTTACTAACTAAACCACTAAGGTTACTATAATTATATATAAATATTTGCACCACCAGGTCCAAAACCGTGGGCTCCCCATCATCTTGCGTAAGCCCTGCATCACCATGAGGACCACCAATCACAAAGCAGCCCTCATGTGTGTTCCTTGGGATAATTTTGCTTTTGCTTACAATTTCTTTTAATTGCCTCATTGTGAAAAGGAAAAATAGTAGGATATAGTCATCCCTGGAGTTCCACCGTTGCTGCAATAAGAGAGTATTTTTGTAACTTAAATTTTAGAGAGAAAAAAAAAAAAACTAATGATGTCATTTTTTATATGTATTAATTTTTATCTCTTCTTGAAATGTTTAAAAAATGTTGTCTCAATATAAAATTAAGTATTAAAAGTATACTCTATATGTAATTTTTCCTTGAAAACATTGAAATTTTATTAAAATCTGGTGTTAGATAATATTGATTTTAGTCATTTGATGTGTACTTCAATTCAAATCCATATTCTGTGTTTGTTTTAATATTTAATCTGTATAATATTAATCTCTTTAAATATTTGAATTTATTAATTATATACACATTTTGATGTATTAATTTTGTTTAACTTCCTTCAGTTATATCCTTATAAATATACCTAAAATGAGAAAACCTTCAATAAAGAAAATAGTGACGCATAAGAAGCATATTTGAATTCATTAGCGTACCAAAAATATATTAAAATGAATTTATGTACCTAAATGTCTGTTCCAAAATATATTATAATGACTTGATACACTTAAATGTATGTACCGAAATGTATGTATTAAAATGTATTATTTTGAAGTGATGTACCTAAATGTATGTACCCAATGGATATATCAAAAAAATAATAAATGACTTTTTTATATCAAAATATATTATATAATTTACCTGAATTTTCATAACAATATGTAATGATGAATGAAATGAAAATTAAGATTAAATGTAGTTAATACCTTACAATTAGGAAGAAAAAGAGAAATCAAGTAAGTCTTCTGAAAAAAAAGGATATATTCTTTGCTTTGTTTGACTTTTACAAGAGCACTTGACCATATATGTTGATGATCCTTACGTATGTCAAATAATCCACATTAATTTTACTTAAGCTCTCTACCTCATGTTTATGGTCTACGGACCCCTTTCCTTCATGTTTTTGTGTCCCACATTTTTTTTTTTTCTCAATCGAGATATTTGAATCCATAAGATCATAACCAATTGCTGATCTGCATCAAATTTAGATGGATTGTTGTGGTTCTGCAACATGATCGAGCAGAATACATGATCAAAAGGGTATTCTTTTGCCTTGAAAATTTTGTGTTGCTATTGTTGATTTGAATAGCATATTGATAATTTAACAACTAATATATTATATTGTTGGTTCCACCGTCAATGAATATATAATAAATCTTATCAGTGGTTTGTAAACCATATATATACCATCAATGCAAAAGAAATTACGAGTATAATGTTATCTCGTTTGAAAGTACTTTTAAAATGACTAAAAGCGCTTTGGTGAAATTTTTTTTGAAATCAATCTTTAATAAAAATACAAATGAATTCTGAAAAAAAAAAAAAAAACACTCTTGAAGCTTTCTACAAGAAGCACATAAGTAGTGCTTTTGGCAAGTCGCATTTCAAGCTTTTGGAACCTAAAAATATTTTCTCTAAAAGCCTTTCAATCATTTTAAAAGTACTTCCAAACAAATCTTGTATCATTAAGCTGCTTATGTAGGAAGCACTTCTACTGATCATAAGTGTTAACAAATCAAATGACAAAAAAACAAGAAAAAGTTAAGTACAAACGCTGATTTTTGTTCATATTGCAAAATCAACTACATTATGAAAAGTCTACTTCTTATCAAGACTTCATTCCTACATAGTTATATGCATTTATAAAATACCTCATCATGGAACAAATAGGAAAATAATATTGAACCGTAATACCAAATATGAATGCAATTATAAAAATATTAAAACAACCCTAACATAAAAGTCAGCCAAATTTTTAACTTGCTAATTCCAACAAGTGTTTGAAAGTGTTTATTATAAACATGCAGAAACTTTTGTAAAAATTTAAGTGGTTCATGAAAAAGCAATTGAACGTATTTCTTGAATAAGCGCGCGCGCGCACACACACACACATATATATATATATCGGGTGCTCTCTAGAAAATGATTCTACGACTTAGAAGCGTTTTAAAGTTCTTTTGTCAAATGTACCTAAAAGTGCTATTAATTGTTAGAAAACACTTTTAATCTTCTAAAAGCAATCCCGAAAGACCCTTAGTTAGTTTATAGATCAAGAGTTTTTTTTTTCCTTTCATAGAACGATATTTACATTAAGGCCTTAGGGATTTGGGTTAGGCCACATAATGAGCTAATTGTAACAATTGGGTATCAACCTCACTAGTCATGCTAATCGAACCTAGGACATCTCACTTAAAGTTGAGAAGAAAATCACTAGCCATAGTGCTAGTAGTACTTTAAGGTCAAAAGTTAAGGGAACTTTTGGAGGTAGGAATAAATTTTTTTTAACGATATTATGTAGTAATATAAAGGAATATTCTATTGAAAGGGAGATTGGTTATGCTACATAATGTGCCAGTTATAATTAATTAAGTATCGAACTCGCCTCAAATAGAGTTGTAAATCGGCTCGAAACAATTCGAGCTTGCATCGAGTTTGGCTCGTGTTTGGCTTGTCAAATAATCAAGCCAAGTCTAGTTTGGCTCGATTAAGAGACAAGTCAAGCTATATCATTGGTGTGTTCGGCTAATAAAGCTCGTGAGTAGCTCAAATTTTTTTTATGAGATAGGTCAAGGAAGGCTTGAGCTCGGCTCGATATTCAAACTTGAGAAATAATAAATTTAGTAAATAATAATAAAATAAACATGTCTTCAACTATTCACTATTGTTTTGTATAGATAATAATAATTGTTTTATTGTATTTCTGGTATAATGCGTTTTAGTATCCAAGTCCAACTAATTAACTAAATTTATTTATTTTTCTATAGAAAAGATACCTTAATAGGGTTTTCTTATTTCTTTTGGGGTTCAATGGAAATAAAGTTGCTGCTAAAAAAAAATACAAAAGTTAAACAAAAAACTATTTGTCAAATTGTTCACTAGCTATTCCAAGTGCATTAATATGCTTCAGAACTTTTAGAGGTAAGATATTGCCATAAATTGTATTGATGTATGAAAAATACTATATCTTGATATTATTTTTTGGCTTAAATATTAGAATGGTCTATGTGTTTTAGTCACTGGGTTAATTTGGTCCTTGTGTTTTCAATTTGGCCAATTTGGTCCTCGTGTTTATTTTCGTTAGCCAATTAAGGACATTTTCATCTAATTTCTGTAAAAAAAATTTATAAACTACTATAAACTTATTTATAAAAATATTTATTTAATTTGAAATATTTAAATATGAATTAAAATAAAAAATAAAAGAAAATTTATTCTCCTCTCAGCTTGCCGACCTCCTCCCTAACGTTACCCCCTCTCTTTTCTATATCACAACCTTAATCTTTTTTCAGATTGAAAGTTTTATATCTTATATGTGTTGTTTCTCATTGATTTGCATTTTTTTGTAAAGAAAAATGGTAATTATATCTCTTATAATTTTTCTAATGAAATTTTTAACATAGATTCAATGAAATGTCCTTAATTGGCTAATAGAGATAAACACGAGGACTAAATTAGTCCAAACCGAAAACACGAGAACTAAATTGGCTATATGACTATAACATATGGACCATTTTAACATTTAAGCCTTATTTTTTTTACAGAACATTATATATAGAATCATGATTATTGAATAGTGGTCACTATATACCATTATACATAAATTGATATGTTAGGCAACTCTCTTATGCATAAACTCTATGACGATAATTCAATTTTTTTTACATAATCGAACCAACATAGAAGTAGCTCGAAGCAGTTCAAGTTCAATATTGGGCTCAAATCTATTTTTAGTGAGCTCGAGCTCGAAAAAAAATTAAACAAGCCAAACTTGAGCACGATGATATTCGGTTTGGCTCGGCTTGTTTACAATCCTAACCTCAAACATCAAATACATTATCGTGCATTATTCATATAAATTGTATATTAGATCTTTCCCTTACAAATAAGTTGAAATTTCAGCTGTTTTGGAAGCAAGAAGTTAGAAAGAGTTAAATAGAATTAAATTGGGAGAACATGGATAAGAAGGATAGAGACAATTGGTATACCAACTTACCAAAACAGAAAATTTAATATTTCATGATCAGAAGGTAGAAAATAAAATAGAATAAATAAACAAAGAGAAGCGAGTGAAGGTGGAATTAAATTGGTATTTATTATCTGACGTAATACTCCTCTTTATGCTCAACTGTCCCAATTACTCTTGCATTTATGTTATTTAATGGTCTGTCAATCTAATAATATTTATTTTTCAATGCTCGAACTACCCAAACCATCCCACATTTTAATTTAGCACCCCACAAAATGTTGAATGCACCACACATTAAAATCTAATATTAAATAACTTAGTTATCTTACTATGCAATGGCAATCTTGACCTTATAAGATTAAAAATAAAAATTAAAAATATTCTATATACACCCAAAATCACTTTTAACATATTATTTATCTTCTTCAACTATCAAAATTTCTCCGACCCACCATTGTTAAACAAAACCCTAACCAATGAAACTACAGTTATGTTGAGAAAAATTATTTTTGACGAATAAAACACGAAATTGATGTTTCGGAAGCTTCACATGAGATGAGACTTCATATTATTTATTGTTTTAGTGATTTTGACGATCTTGATAATTATTTAATCTTGCTTTTGATGTGATATTCAAGCTTCTATGTTCGTATTCATCTTTTAGGGATCACATGGATTACATGAATAATTAAACACCTAAAATTACCACCAAATATTAAAAATAGACGATATGGGTTTTAATGGTGGAATTGAAAACAACCCACATATTCTTTAAATATCCCAGGCGGCATTTTTTTTCAAAATTTTAATCGGCATTATTTGTCCAAATTAAAAGCTTGATAAGATTTGAGAAATGTGGGGTGTAAAGAAAATATGGGGTGCATATAGAAAATGTAAGGTGTATATTAAGAATGTTGGGTTTGAGGGTATTATGGAGAAGTAAGTGGGGTGTATTAAGATAATTTTTAATTGAAAAAGCAAATGTGGGGTGTATTAAATATGTGGGGTTTATTTAACAATTTGTGAGGTGCTAATATAATAAGCCTTTACATAATTATCCCTAAATTAAAATCCTTTGGACCTATATATAACAAATCTGTTAGAAAACAGATATGAATGATTTGGTAAAATTGTCAAGTGTGTTATGGATGCTCCTAAATTGCACCTAATATCGAAAAATGACCCATACTCCCGTTCTTGTCATCACCCAAGTCAGTTTTCTTAGAATTTAATGGCAATTTAAATATTTTTTTTTCCGTATTATTTATCTATATAAAAACAGTGAAATTTTCATAACATCCAAATTGCGCTTCTTCCAATAGGATTTAAAAAAAAAAAAATTATAAAAAGGCCACATTGAGTGGTTAGTAAGTTTATTATTTTTAAAAATATACTTTAATAACTAAAATAATTATTATTTTTTTAAACATGGATATTAATCATATTATTCAAATTTTGTAATAATTAGAAGTTAACCAACTAACAAGTTATGGATATTATCCAAATTTTGATTGTTAGGATTTTAAGGTATACAATGTTACTTCATACTAGTTTTGATAGTTCATTATTGTTTGAAGAAGAGCGAGAGTCGATTGGTGATGAGAGTCGAAATTTGGTTATGTATGCAGAAACAATGCCTTTACCACTATAGTTCTTATAGTTGATTAACTTAACATTGTTTCGAAGAAGAGCGAGGGTCAAACATTGGTAATACATACGGAAACAAGTCTTCTACCACTAAAATACTTATATTTTATTGTTGTTTTGAAACAGAAAAGCAAGAGTTGAACGATTATGGATGTAAAAACAAGTTCTATGCCACTAAAATTATGATAGTTTATCATTGTTTTAAACGAGAGTCGAACTTTAACTGTGGATGCAGAAACAAAACAAGTCATCTACCGCTATCGTGGAAACTTTATGTTTTCGGTTTTGGACATGACATCATGAGTCATACATTTGGGATAAGGTCTCAGGTTGCAATTTGAACAGAAGTTCAGCAAGTTTATATATGGACCCAATGGGGCCCAAAAGTCGTACCCTAACTGCTTCCCTTAGGTTTTAACCAGAATTTGTTGCCTTCAAGCTCGGAAGTAGTACAAGCACTTCAGCAGGAAAACAAGAAAAAACAAGCAGAAAAATTTACTTCATGTGACTGCAGAGAGTTATGGTTTTACTTTTACACATGCATCTTTTATTCGTCAGATAAAACTCAATGCAACGTCCTGCCAATCTGTGGTTGGATATAGTAATAACACTATAAGCCATTAAACAAAAAGCGAAAACAGAAAAAAGGTAGAGGCAATGGCAAAATAACAAAATATGATCCAACTTTTTTTTTTTCTCAGATGAAAATGTTGGGCAGTTACAGTTAACCGTTTTACATCATTGACTTTCTGCTAAAGGGTTAGCAAAGGCAGAAACAAACACCTTTCATCCCACCTACCAAACCCCAGTAGTGCAAGCCCAATTGCCCATCATCCATAACCTAATTTCTAAGATTAGCAAGGTCAATAAAAAAGATAAAACAACATAGGTAGTGATATTCGCGCTCCACTCATTTTCAGATACCTAGTTAACAAGGCTCAACCAACCAATTAAGGATGAATTGATCCTTGTCTAGGTCAAATATTTTCCGCTATTTTTAAATAACGAAAAATGTAGCTAAATGGAGCGCCAATAGCGCTGCCTCCACGAAGGATAAAAAAAGGGTTGGAAATAGACAGAGCCTAACATGAAGTCCTAGTAAAATTGGAAAAAAAAAAAAAACCCAAAAAAAAACGGATAGACTACTCTAGCTCTTAGCTCTTTTAGCTTTTTTTTAGCTCTTCCTTGTCTTTGAGGTTGGTGTGGTGGTGGTGTTGTCATGAAGAAAGTCTAGCAAAACAGTGCTCTTGCATTTAGGGCATTTGGGGTCGTCCTCCGAGAGCATCACATACATGAGGCACCTAGGGCACCCGACTAGCACCATGGAAGTGGTCTCCGGGCTAAAATTGTCGTCTTGATTCAGCTCCGATGACACGCATGAGCTCGGCGGTGACGTAGGTGAAACAGTCGCTGATCTTCGTGGTGACTCCGCCGGCTGATGATTAGCCCTCGGTGGTGACAGGTTCAGCTTCAGGTCAAGCTTCGGACCGCCTCCGTTCCGTCTACTCATGGCTTGGGCTTTAAAAAACGTAAAAAAAAAAAAGAAAAAACAAAGGAAATTCAGCTCTAAAATTAAGCACCACCAAAATTAAAACATGGAAACATTGAAATTGAAGAAACTATGAATTATATGAACACAAAAGTGAAGATAAAAGGGGGGTGCGTGATATAATATTACGGCAGAAAATTAAAGTATGTAGGATCGTTGTACCTTGGGGATTGTCGAGAGGGCTTGTGAAAAGGGAGGAGGAGGATGGGAATATTGGGTAACTTGGTCTTAGGTTGGGAGAAATTTGGGTTAGGCAAAAACCATGAAAAGATGAGGGAACAAAAACATGGTCGTTGGGGAGGTGGTGTATGGACCTCAAAACACCATTATATATACACGCACAAAGAGAAGGGGAGGGAGAGGAAGATGGATTTGCTTTAATGCTTAATTAAATTATGGGGGAGAGGTGGAGGGTATAGGATGAGAGAGAAAATTGTTTAGAGAGGGATAGAGTGAGAGCAATTGAATTGAATTGAATTGAATCGAATCGAATTGCATTGAAGTATTGGGGTGGAAGAAGAGTGTAAATTGAGGCCAGGAAATGTATTAATTGTTGGAAAATATCCCAATAAGAATGCATGAAATGGAAATTTGCTGTAAATATTGCAATTACAAATAGTGCAGCACAGCAGTAGAAGGAAAGGAAGGCATTGCCAATTCATTCATTGCTTAGGCTAGTCGGTGTTTAATATCGAGTGAGAGAAGACGAGAGGAGATATGGCAAATAAAAAAAAAAAAAAGGTAACTTTCATGAAAAATAAGGCTTGGATTAAGTTTAGTTTAATGAGAAGACTTAAATTTTAATGAATTTTTTTTTAAACTTTAATAAAAGAGTAATGTTATTCTTACCATATTTTTATACCACATTTATATACCATCTTAGGTGGTATCTGATATGTACAGCCATATCATTTAAATTAATCAGAATTTAATTTCAATTAAAAATTATTTAAAAAATTAATAATTAATAAAAAAAATGGTTAATTAAATGATGATTGTGGTATACGAGGAGCCTCCTCCTTCCTTTCCTTTCAATTCTGCTTCTTCCTTCCCTTTTTTTCTTCACGCCTGTTTTTTCATTTATTTCTATTGATTTCCATGATTATGATCAAGCTTGATCTCCATACTCTTGTTGATCCCCATAGCCCCAATCTCCCCTCTCATTCTCCAATCTTCACTGCTAGTCCATGGCTTCTTCGCTCGTGATTTTTTTTGTTTTCTTATCAAATTTTATTTTGTGGTTTAGTAGAAGGATTTCATCTGATTATTTCATTAAATAATGTCTATTAGCTTTCATGAGAATTAGGAGTCAAAATCAATTTCGTCTGTTGGATTAGGGTTCATACCTAGTTAAGCTATTAGTGCAAGAGAGAGACTCTGAATTTTTCTTATTGAAGTGTTTTAATTAATAAGAAAATTGAAATTGAAATTAAATGATGTGGCTTGTCTAACTTATCTGCCACCTAAGATGGTAAAGATATATGGTATAAAATTATGATAAGAATATCATTACTCTTAATAAAAAGGACAAAAGAACTTAAATTTTAATGAAAAAGACATAATTTTAATATTAAAAAAAATTTGTCACATGAGACCCGCGCGTCGTCGCACATACTGTTTATGAAATTGACTACACTGTTTATGAAACTTAACCATACTACATTATTTATGAAATTTACTACACTGTTTATAAAACTTATTACATTGTTTATGAAATTTAACGGTACTACACTGTTTATGAAATTTACTGCACTGTTTATGAAACTTAACGGTACTACATTATATATGAAACTTAACGGTACTACACTGTTTATGAAACTTAACGTGCATTGGGCACACATTTTTATATTTTATTTTATTTTTCTTTTTGTCCTTATTATTAAATAAGTTATTAGATGGTTTTGGGTTAAAATGCAAAATTTTTAAATCATTTTCATTAATTTTCTTAAAAAAAATATACATCACAGGAAAAACCCAAAGGCTTTAAGGTTAAACCCTCATCCTCTCTCCATCCCAAATATTTAAATAAAAACTTTCAAACATACAATAATTAAAAACAAGCAACACACACCACACCAAAGAGAATTAAATAGATTTTTGGAAAATTGAAGTGTAACAGCAATAAACCCTAATTTAAAAAGAGTAATGTTAAGTAGACTAATTTTTTAGACGACATCTGCGAATCATGTGATGTGTCACCTATACAAAATAAGTACGTGAATCAACGTTTAAGTAATAATCCAATCAATCAACAACCACGTGATATGATTTATAAAATTTGGTTTAAATAGATGATCTCCCTAACTATTATCCATGTAAAAATCTCAACAGCATATCATGAAATTTTAGTAAACACTAACAAGCACCAGGGGCCCTTTAATTCTTCACACCCAGAAATTACATTTCATGATACAGAAAATTAATTGACAAGCCATGTATTCCCTTGATTTGGTAGATCAGTAAATACCATTGACCCTTGAAACAAATAGCAAACTTAAAAAGTCCACTGCAATAGCTCAATTTATCTACGCTTAGTAAACTTAGTTGGAACAATGAGCTAGGTTCTGTCCTTGCACCAACATGGGAAAGTCCCTTAATAGTTTCGATGAATGTAGTATAAAATATCGCTTTAAAATATTTTGTTATTATCTTTTTCTTCTTCTTTCTAGAGAAATAAAATAAATTGAAACTAAATTACAGTACATGTCTAAATTGAAAGATCCCAATTAGCTTAGCTAGTGATTTACATAATACATTGTCAGGCGTGTCCCTTTGGTTGGCTAACAATACCTTTCAGAGAAAATTATGTTGTTATCAAATCTAATACTAATAAATTTGACACAGTGTTTCTCGTGTCTATACACCATCTTTTATTGATTTTCGAAAGAGAAAGGAAACTGTTGGGGTTTCTTTTTTAAGTTTTAACTGAGTGTTGAAGCTTAACAATGGACATAATTTGACTTTCTAAAGTTAGGTGCTCCCTACAAAATAGGGAATCTAATTCATTGTCCATGACCTGAAAAAAAAATAAAAAATAAAAAAACTTTGAATTTCAATTTAAATAAGATAGGGAAAACTTGTTAAACTATTGCTTACATTATAGTATGTGTGTATCTAAATATAAATACACATATATACACAATCATATATCCTGCTCAAACAAATATGTATATTGTAGTCATAAGTTTAGCTAAGTTTAATAAACTAGTGTGCTTCATTTTCTGCATCCAAAGTTTGAATTTTCTTTCCGTATTTAGATAAATTTAATATATATATATATATATATAATTATCTTATCATATGTCCAAAAATACAAAAACAAATACATATGTATATTACTTTATGATTTTTATGTCCAAAAATGCAAAAACAAATACATATGTATATTACTTTCTGATTTTTTTTTTTTGTTATTTCTTCAAGGGAATTTTTATTTGGACCCAGTTATCTTATCTCTACACCCAACTAACAAGTTTTATCTACCAAACTTCCAAATTTACCCTTAAATAAATAAGAATAAGAAAATAAAATAAAATAAACATTGGTGTTTTTATCTCTGCACCACATAACTCCAAAACTGGCACACTAGTACACTCTTTCATTTATTTCCGGCAAAACCCACCCAAATAACAGCAAAAGTTTCTCTCGAGTTCATCAACGAGTCAGCTTACTGGAAACCCTTATCAGCCCTCATTTATAATTTTAGCATAGGTTTTCGGCTGATATGTTTGCTTGTTTGAACCATTATTTGGGAGTTGGCTACTTGCATAAATTATTAAAACTAACAAGTCAGCTTGCTAGAAACCCTTGTTCCTATCTCTTCTAATAGACACTGACATGGAAGCTTTTTTCTCATATTGTAGGAATTGTTTCATGTCCAACGAATTGGTAAGAAGTTTTCTCTACTAAAATTATAAATGAGGGTGCTAAGGGTTTCATGCAACAAGGATTTTTAGCAAGCTTAGTTGTTGATGAACTCACGAGAATATTTTGTTGTCATTTGGGCTTGTTTCGCAAGAAATAATGAAGGAGTGGAGACATGTGCCATTTTTTTTGAGTTATTGGGTGTAGAGATAAAAACACCAATGTTTATTTTCTTATTCTTATTTATTTAAGGGCAAACTTGAAAGTTTAGAAGAGAAAATTTTTTAGTTGGGTGTAGAGATAAGATAGTTGAGTCCAAATAAAGTTTCTCTTTCTTCAATGATTATGCCGAGAGGGATAGTATGTAATTTTCCAGTTCATATATTAATTGGGTTTAGCATGGTCAATGACTCATTTTGGATGCAATATTTAATAGGTGGGGTGCATTATGGTGTCCCATCTTAAATCAAATTACATCATTCTCTTAACTTTACATACTAATTTTTCGTTTTGACTGTAAATTGCTTGCATAGAAGGATAAAGCAAAAAAGGGCCAGTATTTATGAATATGAAAAATTCATTTTACTGAAAAAAAAAAAAAAAAGGTTGGAAGGGAGATTTAAAAAAAAAAAAAAAAAAAAATCATATTTGTGAAAGTTTAATTTTTCTCATTATGAAACTTCAAGTTCTCAAATTCAAGTGTAAGTATACATAAGTATGAGTTGTCTGTATTTTGTAGTTTGTCGTTAAATGAGTTATGTAATTTTCTCGCCACATGTTCTCACTATAGGTGAATGTGAGTTCGCAAGTGTTCTCGCTTATAGATATATGTGTCATGTTATGTCAATTTGTAGTTGATCTATATCGGTAGCAATTTTTCTTATTAATGGTTGATTTATATTTTATATGATTTTATTTATCGTAGGTTGTGTTTTATTCTCTCCAAATATTTTATGTTGAAATTGGTCACTGAATTCTTTACTTATATTCCGTGCATGTCATCTTCAGTTTTGTAATCTTCTATCTTCAATTTATAATTTTTTTTTATAAAAAAAAGTCGAGTATTATGTGGTATAGAGCAATTAGTCATAATGATTTGAAACAAACATTAAGTTTCTCTTATGAATTCTTATTGAGCATTCATGATATTATGAAATCCAATTCCCATACGGTGTTGTAATTTGTAAGAAAAGAAATGGTTTGACGAAAAAAAAAAAAAAGTGAACCGTGAGAAATGGTTTGGTGAAAGTGAAACATAACTGGCTTCTACGTCATATTCTTGATGAGCTTTTCTCTCAAAGTTGAATAGATGAGCATGAAATAATTAATTTGTTGATAAGCATGACTATGCGAATTTTTTTTTTTTTTCTTCTGAAGTTAAAGTATATTCGTGTAAGGGAAATATTAAAGAGATTTTTTTTTTTTTAAATGCAACTCTTCAAGAACTCATTGTCACCTCACAATTTAATGTTAATTCTCGTATTAATATTATAAAATATTATTAAAAAAAGATGAGATGACAAAAAATTCACGTCTCTTTAGCATTTTTCTTTGTGTAAAACGCACGTTTTTTTTTTTTTTTTTTTTTGATCTTTGGACGGAGAAAATTAATGTTGCTTCTTGCCTGAGTCAACTGCCACGGATTTGAAGACTATTGAGGGAGAGATTTTTAAGTGTGACTGTCACAAGGGGTGATAGACCACGTGTCGTTATATAAATGGTGGAATATGTGTGTTAAAAAGTCAATAACTTAAAAAATAAAAGTTCTCACCACTTACATAAAAACACATAATGTACCACCCTAAAAGTTCTCACCACTCACAACTAAAAATTTCTCCTATTGAAGGGCATGATCCAGCTTGTTGTATCTTTGGAAAGCTCGATAAAAAAGATCTTTTTTTTCACTTCATTTATGTACTTTTTTCATACATTACTTGGCATCATTACTCCAAAAACTAACCATCGTTCTAACGTGGGACGTAGCATGAAAAAGTTTCTTAATTATTAATCAAGTATGGTTATTGATATCCTAAAATTATCATCATGCCCTCCTCTCTGTACAAGTTTTCACTTGTATTTTCGTAAAATTGGAGCACAATATAACTTTTTGAGTGCTCATAAGTCACAAATAGGATTTAATTACATTTTACACCCTCTAATATTGAGTTATGACGTTTTAATTTTCTCACATTGTAACATAACGTTTTGAACTTGTATCAACTTGTGCTTTTTTCCGTTTGAACATCTAATCTACCATTAAATTGATGACATGTAATGTGTGGACCCATTTATGGGTTGATGTACAAGTCACACTAATTAGTTGGACCAAATTGTGAAATTGGTTTGTCGCGTTGAGAAACAAAACATCAAATTAGTAGAAGCAGAAGCTCCATTATGAGTTTTTTATTTCCAAGTGCTTGGCAATAAGATCGTAAATGGGTCCCAAACTCTCCAAATCATCAATTTAATGAAGAACAAAACATTATAGCTCAAATGCATATACTTAAACAATTTTAATGGTATAATATGAGAAAATTGAAACTTTATGATCCATTTCAAATATCACACCATACTTAAAGGGCAAATGCACTTAGTCCTTAAAATTAAATAAATAAGATTAAAGTTTTTTTTGTAATATGATCGGTATTACTACTTTAATTTACATAAGAACAAAATGATCAGGCGCGTTTGAATCCAAAATATAGTGAATTAAAGAGAAAATATCCTACCACATAGGAAATCCACTACTTTCAAATAAGACTCAAAGTAGCAATCCAAATATAATCGATCAAACATTAAGAAATTGAGATAGAGTAGGTGGTGCCACTTAAACTACGGTCTGTATTGTTACAAAAGTGGCAGAACTAATGATAAGAACGAATCACATTCGAATGGAGGAATTGAAAGAAATGACTTGAATTTGACTTTTGTTACACAAACTAAAAACATTAGATTGGAGGAATTTGAAATAGATTTGGAATAACTGTAGGCAAGAAGTCATTTGAAATTCACTGGTTTTCTTCTCCTCCTCTTTAAGTGCCGACACAATCTGATAATTTAGTTTGAGGACCAAATTGAAATCGCGCCATAGTTTAGTCCTGAATTCATTTATGACGTCCGTTTTCTGAAATTCAATCATTATGGTAGAGTTTTATTAATTGGACCCTTTATGTGCTTAGGTGCGTTTGTTAGTGGCGTTTTTGTCCACACTTGTTTGCACGGCTCTTCACCAACAATGTAAGGTGAGTGGACCCCTTCCAAATTGCATGATTTTACTATTAGAAATGCATACATGAAAAACATGATTTTATGGATACGTTTTATGAAACGTTTATGAGAAAATTGGATTCATGATTTATGAAATATCATGCTTTATCAGAGTTACATTCTTTGAAGGATTTATGATTATACATTATGAATATGATTTATGACATGATGTTTGAGCTATTGAGCTCCATTGAGATATATACATATATTATGGAAATATTATGTTCATGTTTTTATGTGCTTATTTAATGGTTATTCATACGATTTTCCTACAGGCGAGTGATGCTGCCTTCGGGCGAATTAAAGATTTAGTCCTGCCTACGGGAGAATGAAATCATTATATGGCTTCGGTCATGTGATGTAGGGCCTACGGGTGAATGATACTACCTTTGGGCGATTATGGTACCACCACTAAGCACACTATATATGATATATGTTTTATGAAGTTTTATGGCATGCTAGGGTTTTCGGAAAACCTATTACATATTATGCTATTGAGTTTTCATAAACTTTGAGGGTTAGTAAGTTGATGAATAACTGTTTTAGTATTATATATATATATATATAAACTTGATCCACTCATGTTTTGTTTTGTGCCCCCTCAGGACTTAGAATCAAGGTGTACAATCTCCGCGTCAAGGCACTTCCACATTGGCATTTTCGAGTCCTCTCGGTGTAGGACCCATCCCTTTGTTCATTCAATTTTATAATATTCCTTTTTAGTGTCTTAGATTAGTTGTATGCTCTAAACACATTCAACAATTGCACATTCATTATAATTAAATTTACAAGTTTTATTTATGTTGATTATTTGTTTTAATTCTCATGCATCCTAATATGGCTTCATCACCTTCGGGTGTCGGTTAGCATGTGCATACCCTGGTATTTGGAGTATATCAAGGTCAGGTGCATCATTTTCGTCAAGCCATACTTCCTACAAGAGCATGTCTTCTTAACCAAGTCCACAATATATTGTTCCCACCTCCAGCATCCACTTGAAATTTGGTTCATCCTGACCATTGTGCAATGCACCTGCCACTTAAGAGTTTGCTTCCTCCAACTTCTTCTTAATCTTAGGGCAGGATTCTCCTACTTGCTTCATCATTATACCTCACCTCATTTGAATTCTCTTCATCAACATAGTGTGAATCATTTGCAGCATAGTCACAATGACACTAGTATGACTACATTGAAGGATTCACACAAATTATTTAGCAAACATGTCACACTTTTGATAGGTTTCAAAGTGTGACTTACTCCATTGAGTTGTAGGCTTCTTCACTAGCCAATTGTAGGCTTTCTCATCTAGCTTCTTCACATCCTTTATTGTCTTTTTGAAGTGTGGAACTGTTGTTGTTTTGGCGACTGCCCATAGAGCATCCTTCAAAGTTTTCCCCTTGAACAAATTCCTATAGTTTGTGTACAAATGCCTTACACAGAATTTGTGGTGGCATTTGGGGAGAACCTTTTGAAATGCTGGAATTAGCCCATTTTTCTTGTCACTGATAAATGTCCACCCATTTTGGTTTGCAATACTCACATCATCAACTAAGAGTTCTAAAAACCAAATCCAAGCTGCCTTATTTTCCATTTCCACCACTGCATAAGCAATAACTCATGTCTCATCGTTTGGATCAATGCCCCCAACACATAGCAACTGCCCTCTATGTAAAACCTTTAAGTGGCACCAATCTAAACCTATCAAAGGTCTACATCATGCCTTAAAACCTTTTTTGCATGCCCCCAAGCAAACATATATCCTTTGAAACCTTTGCCGATCCAATTTCAACTTCAAAGTTCTTCCAAGGTTAGTCCTCCTTAATTCCTTAGCAAAATCCCACAGTTTTGTATATTGCTCTGCATGTTTCCCTTTAATAATCTTCAAAGCCCTATCTAATGCCCTATAAGCCTTCATCCTTGTACACCCATGATTCCACTCGGATTCCATAGTGGCTAAAAAAGAATCCACATGCCATGTGGGATTGAGCTTTATCCGATCTAAGTACAAATCTATAAGTAAATGAGAAGTCATGTTCTTATTTTTCCAAGTCATTCCACAGGTGTGGTGATCAAGGATTGTCTTGATTTGGATGTTTGATCCATGCATCTTGCCAGCATCACACATCCAAAGGCAGCCTTTGTACACTTTGCAGTATTCTTCAACTTCTCATTCCTAGGAAAATGAATTTCCACATATCATTTCACTAAGGAGTACATGATGACAACTCTCTTGAATTGCACACTGTCTCTGAAAATAAGCCCTAGAGTAAGTTGTGGATTCTTCATGTCCGTTTTCTCATTAAACTCTGGATAATGTTCTATTTTTTGCCTCCTTCCTTATCTTCAGAGTGTACACTTTCCAGATCATCAGAATTGAAATCTGGTTCATGAACCAGATTCACCTCATCTTCAGCTTCTTCAACCTCTTCTTGTCTTCTATTACTTTGCCCACCTTCTCTTTCATTTAGTTGTTGTTCTTCTCCTTCAATGCTCTCCTTAGTTTGCTTTGTTTTTTCTTTTCTCAGATTTCCTTCATTTTCTTTGCTTATATTGCACCTTATCTGCTTGCTGAATCCCATCAAACTTGGAAAAATTTTGGGTTATCTTCATCACTACCATATTCACTATCTACAAAGTCATTGTCTTCTTCAGCATCTTTTTCATCATTTTCTTCATTGTCTCCTTCAAAATCGACAGGTACATAAAAAAAGGTATCACCGTCTTTCCCATCACCTTCTTCATTGTAATCTTCAACATGTACATTTCCTACATCTTCTTCACCAACTTGTACACCTTCTTGAAGAACTTGTACATCTTCTAGACCACCTTGTTCAGCAACTTGTACATCTTCTAAACCTCATTCTCGAGTAACTTGTACATCTTCAACCTAATTCACACATGTAGCACCCACCTCAGTCACACTTGTACCAGCCACCTCAGCCACACTTGTACTAGCCACCTCTTCTTGGTGTAAACCATCATTCAAGCACATAACAATCACCTCTTCTTCAACAGATACCTTATTATTATCCTAGGGTCCTTCGATAGCTAGCAACCCCTTTCTTTTTCTTGGTTTACAAGTTATTACCCTAAAATCCCCTTCTTCATCACTTAATTCCTTAATAACCAATATGCTTGGACCGGTGCACTCCATAAACTCCATAAACTATTGTTCCTTGGCGAGGGCTTCTTCTGCAGACAATTCTTCAATGTACATGTCTAACACTCCAGCCTTTGGAACAAAGTTGCACATCTTCTGTACATTGGCATCACTCTGAATGTGCTTCAAACCATTACAAATGTCCATGTTAGGAATCTTGTAATAGTAGTTCATGAACATCTCACTATATCCTAGAGCTTCCACCATATCATCTATCACATGGAGTGACATTAAGTCTTTGTCGCAATCATCTATATATGCAACTTCCCCCCCCCCTCCCATAGTAGTATTCATTACCAAGCTCCCCACCATGATGCAAACGAATGGACAATAGGTCTGGATAACCTGAAAAGAAAAAAAAAAAAAAAAAAAAAAAAACCTAGTTAAAACCCTAGTTAGTGCAACCAACAAACCCTAGGACCACAACCCACCCCAAATGCAAACAAAGCAAAAGAAAAAGCGCACCACAAGGAAAAAGCTGAACCCAAATTAGAACAAGCACCAAATTTTTGATTAGACAATTATCCAAAGCATAGTAAACAAACTACCTTTTTCTCGACAGCAATAAACAAAACACCCAAAGGACCCTCATTCTCCAACATATTAGTAAGCATTTTGAATAAACAATCAACAAAACCCACCCATCGCCAACAAAGATTTTGGAATCAACAAACCCAAAAGAACAGGAATAAAAAAGGGAAGCAACAAAGCACAAAACAAACTGAAATTTGTGCTTACAATAGGTAGGCATCGTTTCCTCTAGATCCTTGTTCACATTCCACCCCATTTCGAATCCTTTTAAATACTATTAAATCCTTCAGAAACCAGTGAAACTTAGGGTTTTCAACAAAATGAACAAAGGGAAGGTAGGCGATGACGAGACGAACTTAGGGTTCTCTGAACGAACTATTGATCGCGATTTGGGGTGGGTGATACGAAATTAGGGTTAGGGTTCTTCTTTGATTTGGGAATTGGAGCGAAATTGAAATGGAATTGCACGGTTGGGGCTTTAGGCTTCAATTTGAATTGCACGATTTACAAGGCAATTTTTTTTTTCAATTTTTAATTTTTTATTGTAATATACACATGTCATCCTTTTAGATGATCCACGCGTTTCAGAAATCAATGTGGAAGTCCATATATGAAAGGAGTGGGACCCATCATAAGCCAAGTCAGCATTTAATGGAGGAATTGACAGACAAAGTAACAGAGGTATAACTGCAACAAATTCGTAAGATAAGGTATGACATTAAAATGTTTTAAAGATGAGGTATAAAACTGTGGTTGGTCTAATAGCTGAGATAGTTTTTTGTAATTTACCCAAATATTTTATTTTGAAGAATTGCCATTCGGTTGTGGAGTAAATAGTAAGCTGCATTCAGTTAATGGTTATTAAATAGGGACTTCAATGAGAACCACCAAAGGCCACAACTAGGTTGTGTTTCTTCATTAGTCTAGTTTTCTAAGGCATTCACGGATAACTACGTATTTATATACTTGAGAATATGATGGGTATGAATTGAATATTTGGGATTCTCTTGATCTAAAAAGGCATATACTTGCAAGTGATAGATTGCTTGGTGATTAGGACATTCTTCTTTAACCCATTGCGTTTTGAGGATGAAACTTTCCTTCCCCTTAGTATAGTTTAATGTAGAGTATCGAAAAAAAGGACATATATATATATATATATACCTACCTGTTTCGGATATACATATATAAATACTGCTACGAAGGAAGAATGCATACATTTTTCAAGATTATTCTCGTCATTTTTTCCGAACTAGGGTTCATACTTCATGAGTTTTATAGAACATGGAGGCAAAAGTACTGAGCTTTTTAGGGGGAAAAAAATGGACACATGCTTTGGCTGGTGTATGTTGATAGGATAATTGGTTCTAAACCTAGATTCCTTGCACAAACATATTTGTATAAGTTGCTTACGTTCATTTTACATATTCCTCTATACAAAGAAGTTTATACTTTTCTTTGCCCAAATTGATTGGACTGATGGAGAACAACGTGAATGAAGAAAATATCTTCCATGCATGATGAACGCTTTATTTTCTTTGGCATGATGCACGTTTATTTGAACTTTCAAGTTCAACTAATTAGAGTTGACCCTACGATTGTGGATCTTTCTACAGGATTTCAGTCGTCTGTTTTTATTTCGGTGAAATGTACATGAACCCTTAGAGGACCCCCAATATATCAAAAAATAATAATGTTTGAATAGTATTCCATGCAAAATATGTTGAAATTGATGTCTTAAACTGTAAATAATAGTATTTCATGCAATATGCATGTATTGTAAATGTTTTTAACCAACTTAACTGCAAACTCTGTAGCAGGATACTATTATTTACAAGTCGGAGTCATATTTTATTCCCGTGAAAAATGCATTGCATCCCATATAACTTCTGGAGAAATTGAATAGTAACCATGTAGTTTACAATGGTGTCCCGATAAAGGGCCAAAAGAAGCTTCTGTTCTGGTTTTAGAAAGTTTGAGACAAGTTATGTAGTGTGTGGTTTTTTGAGGCCAAATAATAATCTAATCCTAATTTACAAAGTCAATGTTGGACCTGGGGATATTTTTCTATTATAGTTTCACGATCACCCATCACATTCTAAGCAAATTCTCATTGACTTCAAATTTATAGCTCAAATTGACGAGAGAGGTGAGATCACAGAATCACATGCCCGTAATCCACAAGTTTATCCTTCTTTGAAGCAACCAAGTTAACCAACCAACCACTTTGTAAGTTCCAACAAAAGAATTTCTGAATATTATAAATTTTTTATTATTGAAAAATATACGTGGGATCCATCTTCCATGGATCACTCATCATCAAAGTGGCCCTTGGCCCTTCAAAACAACATAGGAATAAATGCGTATCTCTTATCAAATTTTATAGCAAATAGAAGTGAAAAGAAAGTCGTAATAATTCAATTAATCCTTAAGCAACATTGCGTCAGTCAAGCCATGTATCTATATCTATATATATGTGTGTGTGTGTGTGTGTTTGTGTATGTATAGATATATCTCTGTCTCTATATGTGTGTGTGTGTGTGTGTGTGTGTGTGTGTGTGTGTGTGTGTATCTATACAACTACAAAGTGATCTTTCAATCCATAAAACTATAAATCTTATTAACCTACGGTGTCACCATAAACATATAGACAACTAGTGTTTGACATAAACCCCCTATGGATTCAACCAAGAAAAAAAACATACTCCCTTCTTGAAGCCACACCAAAATGTAAATGCCTATAGACTCTGTGCAAAAGACACAATAACAATACCAAAGCTAGCTTTTTGTTTAGCGGTAATTGTTTGTTAGATGTTTTAATTTTTTTGTTTAGTGGTAATTGTTTGTTATATGTTTTAATTTTTTAAAAGATACGAGAACGATCTGTATTTATATTTATGGTTATTTCTAATACTTATAGTTGGCCGGCTGGTGCTCATAAACAGCACCTTATTCCTAATCCTATCTAAATAAGATCTTCTAGAAAACTAGGAAACAAAATAACTAATGAATAGCTTAAAATTACAATCCTAATCTAACTAGGCAATCAGTTAGAAACCCTCCACGTTTTCAAGACCAAATCAACATGAAATATGGTCCAAAAGGTCTTGTTTTAAAGATCGGAACGTCCTCTACAACTTTGTACCCAATTCCAGAAAATGCCATCTTGATGCTCAAAAGTCACAACTAAGACCAACAGATCAATCTGCTAGCACTGCCCGCTAGTCCTTTAACCTATCGCCACAATCAAATGCCTTGGAATTAAATGGTGAAATTCTGATACAACCTTCTTGATAGACTCGTGAATCTACTCTAATTGGAAATTCTCTAAAACTCCATCATCTCATCACTTATTGCATAGAGTAAAGTCATCCCTGCATCAATATCGTTTGTAAAACGAAAACGAGTCTGTATTTTTAGTAATACATAGGGAAAAACCTAAATTTACGATGTGGCGTGGCCGATATTCTACTATTCGAATGAAGAAGTTCGATCCTGATAAAGATATAAATCAAAGCACACTGTTCCACTTGGTACACATATCAAATACTGTTCCACTTGGTACACATATCAAATACTGTTCCACTTGGTACACATATCAAATACTGTTCCACTTGGTACACATATCAAATACTGTTCAACTTGGTACACAATTCATTGTCATATATAAATGATATACAAATCCTAACAGTTGCATGCTATAAATTTTGATACTCTATTCATGAAACTTGAATTGAATTCTCTCAACCTCCCACCTCATTAAAATGCATGCCAAAGCATTTAGTGGCATACCTACGTTTAGATGATTAGCCTCTAAATCTGGGTAAAGAGAAAGGGCTCTCAGATTACTTTCTTCCAGACCCAACACATCGAGGAGAAAGCATATATTCAAGCTCCATGAACATTCATTATATTGCTTCCCTGCAAACCAAACTCCGTTCAAGTGCACCTTATTTATGATCACATTCAATTTTCCTCTGCCTTAAAAGATATCAAATCTTTTGTGGCCTTTATCATTGATTGATATATGTTAATAGACTTTACCTTTCTTAATTTTGTTGTCATAAACTTAAACCTCCTTAATTTTATTGTCATAAACTTAACATGTGTCAATCAATGGTAGAGGCCACAAAGAAGCTACATACAAAATGAGTACATAAGATTTAAACTTGCCTTAGAACCATTCAAGAAGCCATTCATTTCTATTTTCTTGTACAACGAAATATAGAGGCATAAATTAAATGTGAATTTTAAAGCAACCCCATCAGTAAGTTTTGCTCAAAATTTTTTTAAAAGAAGGATCATTTCAATATTTATCCTTTCAGATATTGCAACCACAGTTCACTGAATGTTATGGAATTTTATTATGGCCATGTGCGTTGGTGTTTTTGACCGCTATTACATTTGGACTCCACATGCATACAAGAATGGTGAAAAATTGCCCATGCGCATGCAAGTGTGCGAGGGTTTAGAGTCTAGGGTTTTGGGATTGCGACAACTCATACTATTCTTTTATGCCAGGACATTGCGTCGTTTGTAAAGAATCATGAGGAAGTTCATCCTAAAATATCAAGACACAAACTATTTGAGGATGAGCGAAGCAATTCCCTTTATGTGATTAAATTTAAATGTTTTAGGCCGTTTTGAGTAAAATAACAAAAAAACTAATTAATGTTACATGTACCACATTTACTAATACGACCACAATCACATATATCATTATGATGGGATTGGAAATTATATAAGACCAACCAATCATATCTGTCACAAAGATGGGATTGAGATTTATATAAGACCAACTTTTATCGGGTTGATAATAAACAAAAGAGTTTGCTTTGTGGACAAGGATAAATTGTTTCACGTGACATGAGATTTTTTTTCACATGCAAAAATGCACGTGTGGGTCGAGTGGGCATTTGAGATTTTTTTCTTGTATTCACTGTTTACTCAACCCTTGTTTTTATGAAAGAATTTATGATTTCGATCATGATATTAAGGTATGAAGAGGGGTAATCTTGATTATTAACAGCCACCTCATGCACATTAGCCAGAGTGGAAGTGTTTCCTGTGTAAGAGTATGTTATGCGGAAACCAAATAGTTCACGATATCAATTAACCACTAATCTGAAGAAGCCATTGCAGCAAGGAAATAGGATTCGTCCACTTTCAACACTCACTGTATGCACTACTCCATCGATGGGGCCCGAGGATCCTTCTGTATTTCGTAAAAAATGTGAGAGCAGGGACCCTATTTATACTGGAGATGATGGGTGCTCAAACTGATCCTTATCACTGTAAAATTATAGTATCCATATCATAATACACAAACCTATTCACATCAGGACTTCTTTAGCTACATTATCTGTCTACATACATTCCCTAATAGCTTACAAGTATAGTTGATCCTAACCTCTTGTGATCCCAAGACTTTAAACACGTGAAAAACAAGTTTGCAGCTTTAATAAAGCTAACATTCTGCTATACTTTTGCTCTCGATTCTCCTCTCTGCTACAATTTAGATATGGAAAATAAAATATTACTTCTACAAAAATTGATAAAAATAAAACCACGAAATCATTAGTGGACTCTTGCTCTCCCAGGTCCAACCCCAGTAATTTATGCGAAAAGGAAAAAGCACAGTTACCTCTGGATCCAATTTTTGTTCAGCACAAAATATTTCTACTACTCATTACACTATGATAAGTTTTTCGAGGCCATACTAGTTTATGGATTTGAATCCTCTCCTGAGCTAATGGAGAGGATCCTGCTGACCCATCATCGTGGACTGTTGGATTTTTATTCAACGGCTACGATTATTATAACTTTAAAAGGATCCCCTGTTTGTGACCGTTGGATAAAAATCTAACGGTCCACGATGATGGGTCAGGAGGACCCTCTCTATTAGCTCAAGAGAGGATCCAAATCCCTAGTTTATAAACTACATATGAATTTTTTGTCTTCAATTGGTCGTCAAAGCCATTCATAACACGTGGAGTAATAGTAATACATAACGTAACCGTGTTGCTGGTACACAAAAATTTCTCATGTTTTAGGCTTAGGGTTTAGGCAAGTTTTTAAATAAGTTTGTGCCAATTAGTATTATGCGGTCTCATGGTATTCATCTTCACTTGTAAGAGAGAGGTCTTAGCTAGGTTCGATTCTCACCAAAGATGGATTTGAACCACATTATTGGTAGTTCATTGTGAGACTAAGCCCACCCACTCCCCCTTAGTGTAGATACTATTAAAAAAAAAGTTTGTAAACCAAACATTCAGGTGGGTAGGGTTGGATTAATAATTTGGTGCCTCAGTGCTTCCTAATGTGGTTTAATCATAAAGCCATCAAGCTGGTTTGTTACTTAGGGCTCGAATTGAAATGTCCTTATTTGGTTTCTCTTTAAATTAAGCAGCACATGGAATGAAAAATTAGAGGAGCCATTAAATGTGCCTCCATTAGTGTGTGATAAAGATCGAAGACTACGCCCTACAGATTAATGGCCATGATTACTTCTGCTCCAACCATATGTAATCAAGCAAATGCATGCATGGCAACCAACATATGCAACTTTTCTTGAGAACTCCATTTGAGTTTGATTGAGGCTTATCACTTATGGTTTGGAAAAGAACTGCACATGCATTGTTTTTTCCTTTCTTTTGCTCAAGATACTTTTGATGTAGTTGTTTTGTTGTGTGGATTCATAAATACAATGTTTTTGAGAATTTCAATCAACTGAGAGAGTTTCTTGGGCGTCATCAGTTGTTATAATTATACGTACAGTTATGTGCTAAGACAAATAGACATATAGTTGTATACCACATTAACTGGTGATATGACCAAGTGTTTTCATTGTAGAGCTTTTGTGAGACAATTTGTGGAGGAGTCGAAAACATTGCTATCTGGGACCACTGGAGCTTCTTCCACCCATGTGTGTTGTCAGGCTAACGAAATTGCTTATTGCCTGGCTCACTAGGCTCTTCGTTTTGGTATGTTGTACCTGGTTTGAAGAACCTTCGGACTTCATCTTAGACTTATTTTTAGAAGAATGTTGTAGTTAGTGGGTTGTTGTTGCCTCCTTGTATTGTTGTTGTTCTTATCAACGAAATTGTCGATTTTTATCTATAAAAATTGATGCTTATTGGGTGTACAGATGTACATAATTATGTGTCTAGTTACATGATAAGAGATATAGACATATAATCGTATACAACATTACTAGAACGGCAGATTTTCTCCAATGGGTGGGTGAGATTCCCATTTATGGATGATGTGCAAGACATAAATATGAAAACAGCCTCCCTATGAATTATAATGGACACAAGTTGAGAGAAAATTTACTTATTTCTGTGTGACATTAGTTAGGACTGCTTCAAATATTTTCAGAATCAAGGAGGTCGTGGGTCTCTGTTTCGAGTGTCTTCAGCTACCACGAAAGGGAAATCAGCCTGGATATAATTGGCCTAAAACTTGCAATGTCTATTATTTTGCTGAAGTTACAGAATTTAGATCCGTGCAAGGAACTAAAAATAGTTTATCTAGGTATTCAGAAAGCACAAGCCTTGTTCGGTATTGTTTTCTTTTCTTTTCTTTTTTCAGTAAAAAATATTTTATTTCAAAGTTAAAACAGTAAAAAGTGTTTAAAATCAAATCAAAAGCATTATGTTTATTTTAAAAGCAGTAGCCTTGTGAGAATACAACACCCTTTAAAAGCAACGTCTAATTTGCTTTTGAAAACTGCTTTCATTAAAATCGAAACAGAGCATTTAATGAACATTTTCAGTTCTCGTACTATCCTTACTTTGAAGAATGAATTTTCTTACCATCTCGTGTTTTACACTCCTTTACTCTTTATCCAACAAACCACCACCACCACCACCTACCATTGACGCAGACCACCACCACCACCACCATTGTCGTCACTACCATCGTTGCCACCACCTCATCACCGTTGTTCCCCCTACACCACCACCTTGGCAATGACCACCCTAACCTCGTTATATTAAGGAAATCTTATTTACTTCCTCTTTCCTTGAATTAGGAGTTCATAAATTTATCTACATTAATGTTTTATTTTTCTGGCAGAATAAACAACTGTAGTAGTAACAATGGAGACTGCAACTTGGCCTGCAATCTAAAGATGCATATTGATTTGCAAGGCCCCTAACTATGAATGCAGGTTCTGACTTCTGATATGTATCAGCAACATCAAAGAGGCCCCTTGACCTTAACTAGAACCCAAGTGCTCACCTGCCCATGATTGCTGTGGAGGATTAGGGTTGTAAATCGGTTCGACACAGTTAAAATTCATGCTATGTTCGTTCATTTTCTTAAACCCTAATACTTAACCTGACTTGATTTCTCTACCTGTGCCAAAAGTTGACTTTGATATGGAGGTGGAACTTCTCACTATGATGAATGCAGTAACTATGGATATGATGCAGGAAACGGATTGGTATAATGTAAAGGGGTTGCCCCTCCCATCCAAAACACAAAAACTACAAACTCTGAATCAGTAGCAGAGAAGGCCTCATGTTAAAGTTTCAATGCCAACTTGTGAGAAATTGGAAAATAAGATAGGTTGAGGAAACAAATCGGAGAGATGGAAAGAGAAGTAAGTCGCTAGCCATGAATCTTCTCATACGTAAAAACTACAACAGTAGGAAGGGAAAAGAATACAGCAGTGCATCTGGTATAATCGTAGACGTGAAAAAGATGAAAGAAAAAGGTAGATAAGAGTGGCTACTGAAAATACAATAATGCTGTTTCCAGAAATAGTACTAAACAGTTAAAACTCGCCACACAGTAATGGTGTTTCCAGAAATAGTACTAAATAGTTATTGTCACAATTAAAAGCCTATCCACCAAAATCATAAATTGAAGCATCAGACATTGTGATCAAGTTCAAATCAAAACGTACCTCCATATGAACACTTGAGACGAGCTGCAAGGAATAGTCCTGCACCAACTTCACACACGTATGAACACTTGCCATTGGGATCTCCCCGAATGACAACCAGAAACACAAAACAGCAAACGACAAAAAGTAGAATATATGAACCTTATAAATCCATAACATGCTGGCAACAGACGAATTTTGCGTGAAATGGCACTCCTGTTTAATCTTTCCAAGAAATCTAAAGATGAATGTGCCAACTTAACTAGATATGATGCTCAAAATAGACTCTTTCCGTATCACCCTCATAAATTACAGGGGGTAACAGTGGACTGATTGGAACAATGTAAAAGGCCTTGCCCTCTTCTCAAAAATACAAAAATATAAACTTTGAATCAGCAGCGGAGAAGGTCTTATGTTAAACTTTATATCAAATTGAGAGACAGAGAGAGAAGTAAATCTTCAGCCTTAAATCTTCTCACCAGTACAAACTACATCATGGATGATCATCATAGAAATGTGAAGGAGAGGGAAAAACAAAAGGTAGGTAAGAAAGGCTACTAAGAATACAGTTATGGTGGTTCCAGAAAATGGTACTAAAAATTTAATACGCAGTCCTTTTTTAACTGTTTCTTTGCAAATTCATAAATTGAAATGGCAGGCATTTCATCATAATTAAGTTCATCCAAATATTAAATCCAAATATGAACCTCAACAAAGGTTTCTTCACAACATAATTGCGACTTCAAACATAAGATGATGGCTGCAAGGAATAAACCTACACCCACTTCACCCACTTCACACTCTTCCACTAAGTAGTGAGTACACTTATGAACACAGAATTTTTTCATTTTTTCTGTCTTAACAGATTAATATTGAGAGGACAAAATTGATTGGAATACAAAAGGACAAAAGCTAATAAATAGTGTTCTTGATAATTACTGCTTAGCAACAGCACAACTAATAAAAAGGTTCGGCACGATAATACTATCGGGATCTCCTCAATGACAACCCCGTTAGCGACTCCAAGACTCAGTGCAGAAACTTAGTAATTTATAAGACAAGATTTGTAGCCCAGGACTCCAGCCAAGGTGTTTGTTCATGTTTAAGTTTGGTAAGCTGAATGAGAACTAATCGTTTACCAGGAATCACTAAAGGGGGTGAACAATAAACAATCCCGGTATTCTGCTTCTAACAATTTTTCTACATAATCCCCTGTGTTTCATTTCAATCTACTAAACCATCTACTCAGAATATCACAGAGATACGAACAAGGCCATACTATTGACCCGCATTTTACCAAGACATCAAATCAAAATCAATTCACTATCACCGACTACTGCAGATTTGTACATTGACGAGTAAGGCAAAAAAGTAAAGCATATGAACCTTATATATCCACAACTACTGGCAGAAGATAACAGTTTTGATATTGCACTTTGCAACTAAACGGATGTAATTTCACATGAAGCTAAGCAATAAAAAAGAATTTGGATTTTCCTACCTACAGATACAAACATATTGATGTTTAACATGTATAATCCATGACTAATCCTCCAAAAGTGGATGCCTTTCAAGCTCAGAAAGAAGTTCAGTCAAAGGGGCTGAAATGCCATTGACAATCTCATTTTCACCTCTACATTGTAGCAATTGTTCTCGAAGACTCCGCACAAGCTCATTAAGTTTCTGTATACTTTTCTCTTGGGAAAGGATAATCTGCAGTAAAGTTGATATTCAATGAAGTTAATGGACTTATCTACCAGGTTGAAGTTGCAGTGTACCATAATCCATAGAATCAGGCCATTATGCGACCACAGGTATGTTAGAAGCAAGTAGCTAAATAATGCATTGTAACATAAATCGTTAGTAAACTGTGTACGCCAAAAAACAAGTTTAAGAATATCCAAGGTGAACTTTCCTTTGAAGTACTTAATGCAACAAGATTCAGAGGCCCTTATCCAATAACTTGTATTGGGATTACATAAATGCTTTGATTACATGGCCTTTAGCACCGTTAGTTTACAAACACTAGGTGAATTCTCTCTCACAAAGTTCTTCCTACCTTTTTCTGTGTTTATATATTCCATGAAAGGGAAACCAAATCATTAAACTAAAAATGATAAGCATCAGCAAGAGGATTTATTGTATTTTCCCTTTCATGAATATATTTATGAACACGGAGGATTATCTGCATTTTCAAAGTCCAGTCATTGGACTGGGTGAATTCTCCCTCCCCTCTTCTCTCCCTATCTCTGAATTGGTAAGATGTGAGCTAGGCATAAGCAAGAGGATTTTCTTCTTCCGAAAATGCAGTTTAACCATACAGAAAAACTTGTGCCAATTGGAGAAGCATTCTCCATAGCAGAAAACTAGGTAAAACAAAGAAGGCCAAAACAATTAAATTAGGAAGAACAGTTGAAGATACTTTTATAATTTCGAAAGCTACATAATCCTGCATATTTCATTCTCTCAGAAAAATTTAAAGGCCAACCCAGGGAAATCAAAGATCAGTCATTTAAAAAAAAAAAAAAAATTGTCATTAGCACTCAAAAAGGTCATCTTCACTCCCTTATTTTTGTCCACTATGGCAGAGTGCACGATGACTTTATTGCGATGCCCTTGGGAAATGCACAAACAATACGGATTTAGAAGCCATTAACAGAAGAAGCAAATTATTAGGGGCCGCAACATCTATTCAAGCATTTGTATCTAGATCTTTCATGTGTTGTAAAACACTTACTCTGGGCACTGAAGATGTGAGTTTGTTATAATTAACTGCTATGAGAAGTTAGAACCTAAGTCCCAACTGAAGCAACAAAAAAGATCCTAAACTCAGGTATGCTGAAAACTTAAGTCTACATTCAAATTTAACGTATGACATAAATTTCCGAATTCGAAGACCATAACAGCCTATTGGTTACTGAAATTTCTTAAATTGCCTAATGTTAAAATGAAAAGGACATGTATACTTCTATCAAACTAACACTTGTGAAAGTAAAGAACCGTAGATTTCCAACTCAAAAATACACAAAAGGGTTATGCAAGGCAAAGAAAAGAAGTCATATATATAAGAACTCACTTTTTCTTTCACAGTTTCTTCCCTTTCAGATATAGACTTCTGTTTCTTGGAGGTACTTGGACTTGGATCATCATTCCCATATTGCTTCCATTCGAACTGTGACGTAAACACAATTAACAGGAGCAGACAAACCAACACCCATGGTCTGGACATTGTCACAAACTCAGAAGCAGCACTCACCGAAATCTGTTATACATTTACCAAATTCACAATTCACAAAAAAGAGTGAGAAGTTATTAATTTTGACAGTATGTTCTCAATTTATAGTTCGGTTGGACACCGATAACCATTAGCAAGAAACTTTATCTTTATTTATCCTTTTACAATTATTTCATGGAACATGCTTCATGACTGAGTTTGTAAAGATTTAAATTTCTATATTATTATCATGCTTCACGAATGAGTTTGTATTTAAATTTCTATATTACACTAATATTTCTGGATTCAAAGATGGCTTTTTTCTAGTTTTTTCCATGGGAGCATGAAAATCGCAAAATAATTATAAAGAACAAAAAAAACCTTCCTTTCCTATATATCTTAATGCTTCAGCAATTTTTTTTTGTTTTTTTTTTTGGTTAGCAATAACAAGTACTAAAACACAATCTATGAAAGGGAAAAAACAAAAGGAAGAAACTTTGGGGTTAATTTTCTGTTCCTACATTTTCTCACCAACCAAACATGACCTAAGAAGCAAGAAACGGGAACCCCATACCACAATCCAAGAAACTACTAATAAAGCTTAAAAAAATCAGTGAAAGAGAAAAGCATGGAACTTACAGATCTGAGCTGCAAAAGAAGAAGGGCATATCTCAGTTGCTGTTGAACTGCTTGAAGTTTTGAAGAAAACCCGGATGGCTGTTGCTTTTGGGCTTATGACTTTCGGCTTTTGCTCTAATAAAGTGTGGATTATTCGGTTGGGTCGTTGAGGTTCTGAGTATAAATTCGTTCACTAAACCTCTCTCTGTTCTTTAAGTTGGTTTTCCTTTCACTTCAGTTGTGTTTAACTTTACAGGCTCCATTTTCTGCAATTCCGTCCCTCAAGTTTGTAAAATCTTTCACTTTAGCATCTCAAAGATCCAATTCTCACAGTTAACTCCCCATAACTTTATTTATTTATTCCTCATCCTTATTGTCAGTTTTCCATATTATTCTTTGATATTAAAAAAAGGCTAAATGTTATTTAGATATATGATTTGATTGATTCCCACTACCGACACAAAATAGTTCTTAAAGGACACGTACCAAAATGAGTTGAGTAAAAACTGGAAATGGAATAAGAAATCTTAATGATTTTTGCACTTCAAAAATTGTATGGTGTCCGATTGAAATAACGACTGTATATAAAAGAAAGGAATAAATTACATTTTATTTTTTCAAGTTTCAGTTCATTTCAATTTCATAAAATATATTAAAGAGAATTTTAATGAAAAGTTCCTGATCGTGTTCATTTTAACAAAAAAAAATCACATTTTTACATTAAAAATTCAATCCTGATACTATTCACTTTACCATTTATTTTGTCTTTATCGTTAAAACTCAAAATTTTTAAATCATTTTCATTAGTTTTTCTTATTTTAAAAATATTTTAACTCATACATTTACAATTATTTTGTTTCATTTTCATATATCCGTTAAAAAATCTGTTAAGTTAATAGTTAAGTAATAACATGACAAATATGAGGTCCTATTAATGCTGATGTGGCTGTCAAACTTGTGTCACTTGAACAAACAACTAATAAAAAAATAAAATTTAATTAGGATATAATACAGACGGAATCCTCTTACTGCTAACGTGGCTGCCAAACTTTTTCTTTCACATTTTCTTCCCTTTCAGATATGGACTTGTGTTTCTTGGAGGTACTCGGACTTGGATCATCATTCCCATATTGCTTCCATTCGAACTGTGACGTAAACACAATTAACAGGAGCAGACAAACCAACAACCATGGTCTGGACATTGTCAAGCAGCGCTCACCGATATCTGTTATACATTTCCCAAACTAGCACATCAAATATTTTATGAATGAGAGGCAACTCACAATTCACAAAAAAGAGTAACAAGTTATTAATTTTGACAGCATGTTCTCATTTTATAGTTCGGTTGGACACCAATAACCATTAGCAAGAAACTTTATCTTTATTTATCCTTTTACAATTATTTCATGTAACCATGCTTCATACCTGAGTTTGTAAAGATTTAAATTTATATGTTAACAAGTATTTCTGGATTTAAAGATGGATTTTTTCTAATATCTTCCATGGGAGCATGAAAATCGCAAAATAATTATAAAGGATAAAACAAACCTTATTTTCCTAAACATCTTAATACTTAGGGGTGAAAAAAATTCCGAACCAAACCGAAAAAATACCGATCCCAAATCAAAAATATCCCAAATCGATTTTCCCAAAATTTTCGGTATGCTATCCCGAAAAAATACCGAAATTTCAGGTATGAGAATCAAGATTGTCTTCCCAATATGTCAGTATTCTCATACCGAACCAAATATATATATTTTTAAATATTTCGGTATTCCCATACCGAACCAAAAATATATATTTTTAATTGATATATATATATATATATAGGAAGCCCTTAAGGGAAGGGATTCCCATTTTTCAAAAAACATAGAGACACCCTCTTGACCGTTAGATTTAGCTTTAATGAAATTCTGTGGTTGAGGATCTGTGGCCTGTGATTTAATCTCAACCACAGAATTTTATTAAAGCCAAATCTAACGGTCAAGAAGGTATCCCCATTTAAAAAATAATAATAAGGATCTCTTCCTTTAAGGGGCCTGTATATATATATACACACACACAGATAATAATATATATATATATATTTTTTTAATTATAGTTAGAGTTAATTTGAATCGTTGGATTGTTTCAAATTAATCTATGTCGTGCATTCCTTGTCAAGCTTTCTCCCCATCAAGGACTCGAGTGTCGTTTCGAACTTTCGATTTCATTTCTCCTCAGTCTCTCAGCTCAGCACCTCAGCCACCGAGAGAACCCTCTCCTCCTCCTATCTGTCTCAAATCTAACTCCGCCCAGCCAGTCACCGGCCCATCACCACACGGATCATCCACCGTTGTCTCTCTCCAACGATGGACCCTTCCTTCACGACACAACCACAGCCACCACTGGTATCTCTCTCGTAATTCTCTCTATTGCGACTCTCTCGCGATTCTCTCTCTCAGGAGTCTCTGACTCCCTCACGTGATTCTCTCTCTCAGATTCAGACATAGGTAAATAAATATGGGAATTAATTTAGGGTTTGAAATTTAATTTAGGGTTTGTGAAATTTAATTTACGAACTCTAGATTAGGGTTTGTAATTTTAGGGTTTTTGAAATTTAATTTTTGAATTCTAGATTAGGGTTTGTAAATTTAGGGTTTGTTTGGTTTCACAAATTCTATTTAATTGATCTAATTGTTCTTGGGTTTTTCCAGATTGGTGAAGGTCCCTCTTTTGCTTTGCTTCTGTAGCTTCTGTGCTGGAGTTTTATTTACCAAATGCTTGAAACCCCATGATTAGTTGGCAATGAAGAAATTGTTTACAACTGTTCTTTTAACTTAAGTTAGATGTCTATTCTTTTAACCTAGTCGTAATATAGTTTGTTCATGGCTTGGGATAAAGTAATCAGGAACTTATGGATTAGAACTGTTTGCGTGGGATAAAGTAATCAGGAAACATTGACATAGGCATATGGATAAGAATTGGTTGTCTCCCACATTTGTGATGCCAACGGGCTAGACTGGAAAAGAGTGACCTGAACTTTCAGAATGTTGTACAAGATGTTGGCAGAGTTGTCAAATACTGTATGGTTTGTATTTATTGGTCCTTGTGAACCTTCTGTATTTAAGCCCCTTGAGTTATAAGTGGTTGCTTGTCTACGAACGTTTAAAATTTGGAGTCTATGGGTCGATTATGTTGGGGATGGAAGAAGACTACACTAATACAATGAAGTTGTCATTCCTCTAGTAGGTGGCGCTTTGCTGCTTTCACAATCCTTACAAAGTTGCATTTCATGTGGCATATTGCATTTCAGAACAATTATTTTCTTTGATTGGCTCCTCCTGTATGTTATGTCAGTTTCTGTTTTCTTTTATTGGTCCTCTAGTAGGTGGCGCTTTGTTGCTATTCTGCACCGCCCAAAAGCCCAAAAATATTTCGGGATTCTTGAAAATTGGGATTTCCGAAAATTTGGTTTGGGATTGGTCTTGAAATTGGGAATACCGAAAATTTCGGTTTGAGAATCGGGACTAAGGTTTTGGTTTGGTATCCTATACCGAACCACCCCTATTAATACTTCAGCAATTTCAGCTTTTATTGGTTTGTAGTAACAAGTACTAAAACACAATCTATGAAAGGGGAAAAAGGAAGAAACTTTGGGGTTAATTTTCTGTTCCTACATTTTCTCACCAACCAAACACGACCTAAGAAGCAAGAAACGGGAACCCATTAACCCAATCCAAGAAACTACTAATAAAGCTTAAAAAGTCAATGAAAGAGAAAAGCATGGAACTTACTATTCAAACCAGTCTGACTCGACCGACCCAACAAGGGGTTAATTTCCATATATAGTTTTTTTTTTTCAAAAACTATATATGGAAAGAAGGGGTGTATTTTTTGTAATGACCTTCACTTGCATGATTTCATCATATGACTTCCAAATCATAGGTCTTTACGTTTTGAGAATGACCTTTTCATACTTGTGTGTAGTTCCTCTTAACTTTTTCCTCCGAATCAATTGAAAAGGTGTGATTTTCTCACTTCAAAATTAATTGTCGTAATATAGTCTCACATGTACTTACTCATAAATTATATGTTAGAAATTTTTTAATGTAAATCCGCAAAACAAGTGTGTTTGAAATAAGAACACGAAATTAGATTATATCTCAAATTTTGAACTTCAAAATTGTATAAAATGAAATAAAAAAACATTAAAAGGCAAGGATGATATCCCAAGTTCATCGGCCTATTTGGTATCCTATTTGAAAATTTTTATCATTTCTCAAAACATTTCTTAAAAACAATTTTCTTTAAGACTAAAAAACATGATTGATTTGTGATTTAAAAATTTTAAATCTCACAACTTAAACTAGACAAAGATATCTAAAAAAAAAGGGGGGGGGTGGTTGCAGGAGAGGGAGAAAGAGGAGAGGAGGAAAGAAAATAAGAGATGATTGAAGGAAAGAGAAAGAAGAGAGAGGATCGCACAAGATAGAAAGGAAGAGGAGTAAGAGAAAAACCGAGAGAATGAAGAAAACGAATTGAAGGAGAGACAAAAAAGATAAAAGAAAGAGAGGAGAGAGAAAGGTTTGGAGTGAGACGGGTGGAAGGAGAGAAAAGAAATAAATGAGTTTAAGTTTAAAAACTCTAAAAACTCATTTTTTATGTTTATAGAGAATAAACTATATTTTTTAGTTAGTCTTGAGTTCAGTTTTTAAAAATAATTCTACCAAATAAGTTTTTACTTTCACCTGTATCATACAGAATTACATGGTTGTAGTTTGCATCTCCGAAACGCGTCCAAAAACGCTTCTAGATTGAAGAGGGAGCATTCATGAAGGCAATTTCACTGTATATTTCATTTAGCCCCTGTAATATTGGCGGCTCCTTTTGCCGGTGGAGCAGTTACAACTCATAAGTTCCAACAAGTCGACGAACACGGCTCCTTTTGATTACGCAGCAGTTAGCATTCAATCTCATTCTCAACAAAATCATTACAAATTCCAACAAGTCGATGAACACGGCTCATTAAAACCCCGTCTTCCTAATAACCTTTTGAAGCCAAGTCTTTGTATGTTCAACGGATGGAATCGAGTAATCCCAATATAATCACTACGCAAATGACATCAAACATAGCTTTACAAGGCAAGGTAACCTTGACCTCTTATTCGACAACCAGGGGGGTATCGTCGGGACTCAAAACTCCAAGAACTGCTAAGCTTATTGCCAGCAAAGGAATGGAAACCCGTTGCAGAGGCAGGGGTAACGCAAACGTCCACAATCACGCAAACCATACGAGGTGCAATCAATCCGTAACACTTAATTCAACAATATTTAGACAGTATAACGATCCAGTTACCAAGTAAGAAACGGTAAAAACCAAAGACAGTACTGCTTAAGTACTTACGGAAAGAAGAAAGCAAAACCAGTGCCGGTGTGGAAGCAAATAGACATGACAAAACCACACATCTAACAATGGTACTGATAGTGAGGACCGATTATACCAACCATTTTAGAAAGTAAACTCAAGGCATCGCTACAGCTTACATGCTAATCATAAGATTAGAGTCAGATGAAACGCTAACGCGTGAAACCCCGACAAATAAGCATCAAAATTTAACATCACAAGGGTTCCAAATTCTAACAGATGAGAAACAAAGCCATAGCATTGTTTCACAGATCAAACTAATCACAAATGAATACCAAAACCAGAAAATTAAACCTAACCATTGCGACCAAAACAATTAGACCTAAACATGCCCATACTAAAACCAGATTATCGGTGTCCATCAGAATCAACAAGAATAAACACCAAAACAATTAATTCAACAAACGAAATCAACTGCAACGCTTTCGATTCTCAATGCAAATATAACATAATCCCATAACAAAAGACGTCATCCGCATTGCTTCCTCAATAAAATTAAACACATAGAAATTTAGCAATAAGCTAACTTCTTCCTAATCCAAAAACCAAATGTAGTATAGCATCAAAACCCGATCATTCTCTAAACCCGTTTCAGTACCTCCTGGGTCCACCACGCACGAAACTCAGATTCTGAGACTGTGCTTCCGGGTCGACCCGCTTGACGCCGGGCATGTCGGCCATGCCCAGAGCAGAGAGCATGTCGATGGTTTCCTTGTCGACGGAGATCTCGTCGATCTTGATAGCGGACTCCTCAGGGACGAAGTCCATGCGGCGCTCGCGCTCCTCCTCCTGCAGCTTCAGGGAGATGCCGCGGACCGGGCCCTTCTGGATCCGCTTCATCAGGTGGGTGGAGAATCCGGCAATCTTGTTGCGGAGGCGCTTGGAGGGGATGATGGCGACTTCCTCGAGGATCTTCTTGTTGGTGTGGAAGTCCAGGGTCATGCGCGAGTAGTAGCGCTCGATGACCTGGCGGGAGGATTTCTTCACTGTTTTTGTGCGGACGCGACCCATGGTGGTGGATTTGCGCGGAGGAGATGGGAGGCGACGGCCGCTGGTATGTGCGTCTGCGTGTGAGAGGGGCGAGAAGAGGGTAAGGGAAGTGAGAAGTAGGGTTTTAGGTATTTATGGGAAATCAGTGTGGCCTTGTTAGAGAATCGATTGGGCCAACAAGAAATTGGGCCTTGCAAATTAAAACTAATTAATTATAATTTTCGAAATTACTATTGTAATTTTCTGCTAATTTTTTTAAAGAATTTTAGAAGTTGTAGACTTTTTTTTTTAAGAGATAGTCATGGTTTTTCTTTCAAAATATTTATCCGATTATCTACTTTTTATATTTTATCCGACAAAATATTTTCTTTTTCTAAAACTAAAATATAATCATATCTTCTTTTTTTTTTTTTGGTAAAAAATATAATCGTATCTTCAAAATAACAAAAATGGTGGATGTTTATATTTTTTTAAATTATTATATGCAAATTTTAATAAGAGAGTTATTTTGTTTATATTACTAATATGTTTATTATGGGTTTTCACTTGTTGGTTTTGATTCATTTATGGATTGGTACGTTTATGTTCATTTTTGCTCATATAATTTTTTGAAATATTTAATTTTAGTGTTTGGTATGTTTAGTTTTAATTTTTAGTACGTTGGTTTCAGTTTTTGGTACGCTTAATTTAAACCTTTGGTACATATCATTGATTAATAAATTAATAATTATCTTTCTTTGTTTGGATTAATAATAATAATAATTTTCGTATAAAGAAGGCTAAATTTAGGAGTTTTGGATATTTTTTTTTTAATTTAGAAAGAGGACAGTTCAAAGAATGTGGCACAAAAATTATAGAAAGTAGTTTAATTAAAATTTTAAAAGCTATGGATGTTTGGTTATATTTATAGGGACAGGTATGCCTTTGATGATAAGTTGTAGAAGCGATTTCGATTGCACCACGCCTCCTGAAACTTTATCTCAATATCCATGCAGCGAAACTAATTGCATAAAAGACCAAATGCTAATTATCTGCAAAGAGATAATAAAGCATGTGTCAAAATGTTGTTTCATTACTTAATTTTCAACTAAAAGTAAAAATTCATTACCACGAGTGAAAAAGTAAAAATTCATTACAAATAAAGCAGATATTTATCAGTCCCAAAAGAGAAAACATAGTGCATATTTACAATATATTCACATTTCTTAAATTTGTTTTCGAGTTCTTGAATACTTGAATGAAAAACCACGTTGGGTGTTCTTGAAATTGAGCTAAAAGTAGAGCTCAAGAACTTGTAATCGATACATATAACAAATACACTATATTAGGGCGCTAGAGAGAACCATGTCGAAAAAACTCAGCGAAATGACGCCATATAAAAAACCTTAAAATTCTTCTAGTTTGAATGACAAGGTGTCACTTACTTGCGTTATTGCTTTTTTCGTTGCTCTTTATTTAGTTCTTTAAACGATAAAAGCATGAAAACCTTCAATAAATTCCTTTCAAGGAAGAAAGCAAATTGTAGGATTCAAAGCTGAGTGCCGGACGTTTGAAGATACACACCACCTTGTGTCGAGGACTTTCTGCTTGGTCGGCTGCATCCATTGTGGAGCTTGATTCTAAAAGCACAAAATCCGGCCACAAGGCGGCCGATCTGTGTGCACATTTGTATGCGGGAAGTTGGGAGGAGACGAGCGACTAGTTAGGTTTGTGTGTGAGAGAGGTCAACTTAGACAGACTGTTTGGCTGCTACAATTGTAGAAGAATTAAGGGCAGATTTTGTGGTGTGTGCACTAAAAATGTGTACTGAAATGTCAAATGTGTATGTGGATGTAAACTAAATTGGTAAAGAAAATGCACCTATTGTCGCAGTCATACATAATATGGACCTGATAATTCATGCATTTAAATTATTTTGCTCTTTTCATTTGTACGGAATTTAGCATTCTCAAACAATACATGTAAATAGCACAAGGCTTACTACAATATGACAAGCAGCATCTAAAACATGTTATCAAGCTACCTTTTCTAACTTATACTACTAAACAAATGTATATAAGCAATAGTATCATCTTATACGATCTTAAAACCCGCAGCACCGCACATACATTCTTGCTTGCTAGTTTGAATGAAGTTTTCATAACTCTCCAAAAGAGGAAGCGCAAAAGGATCAAAACATAGCACAACGAATGGATGATGCTTACAGAACCTAGTTTGATGACATGAAATCCCTCAAAACCCTAGTAAGAGATTGATTAGTGGTGCTATAACCTCCATCCACAAGAAGGTTCAGTCCATTCACAAATTTGGACTCGTCGCTCGCCAAGTACACGGCAGCCTCCGCCACATCCTCTGCCCTCGGCACCACTCCTTTCAACACCGCCGAAGCGCAGATCATCTCCTCCACCGTATTTCTTTCAATCCCCAAAAGATTCGTCAGAAACGGGGTTGCCATGGCACCCGGAGATATGCAATTGACTCTAATTCCGTGCTGCCCCAAGTCCACGCACAAGCTTTTCATAAGTCCCACCACCGCGTGCTTCGACATGGCGTACGCGTGTGTAGACTGGCCGCAAGTCACTGACGCCACGCTTGAAGTGAAAAGAATGACACCTTTTTTAGCAGGGATCATTGCCCTAGCAGCATGCTTGGCGCCCAAGAAAGTACCATAGACATTCACATCAAACACTTGCTTGAAGTTTTCGTCATCAGCACCCAAAATAGTTGGGTCCAATTTGCCGGATACGCCTGCATTGTTGTACATGATGTCAAGCCTTCCGTACATCGACAGAGCCACGTCTACAACATTTTTCACATCCGAATCGACAGTGACATCGCAACGAATGTACGAAATGGAATCTCCGTCTGGGTCGAGTTCTTTGCAGAGGACAGGGCTAGTTCGTCTTGGATGTCGGCTATGACGACTTTTGCACCATGGAACACAAACAATCTTGCAGTGCTCTCTCCAATTCCACTAGCACCTCCGGTGATAATTGCCACTTTGCCTTCTAACCTGAAAATTGATGATGACAAATGTAGGACAAACTAGGAATTCAAACCCTGAACCTCGAGCTACCTTAACCAGATGAGCTATAAGCCCTGCTCGGACGCTAGATATCGAATGATGAAAATTAAGCGTACCTTTTAGGACCCGGAATTGGAGCTGGTGAGGAAGGACTGCTCATCTTAATTTCAGTGATCGATGCAAATATATGGAGACACCTATTAATGGTTTGATACTGAGGTGCTTTTGAAAAAAATAGGTATCAAAAAAGCTGGTGAACTTCAATTTTTTTTCAAAATTTTAGGTGAAAAAAAAATAAAAAAGCCTAAAACACGAAGCAGCAAAACTGAGTTTTGAAAAAACCGGTTTTTTTTTGTCTCTCTTCTGTCCTCTCTCACTCTAAGCTTCTGCGGATTTCTTGGACAGGAGCGGCGAGAGGTTTGTCGGATTTCTGGGCTTTGTCAAAATCTGGGTTGCTCAAAGAATGCTAGATTTGCACCTTTCTGCTTGACACCCAAAATCTCAACGGGACGGCCTCGACGCCTTCGCCACTAACACCATCGGTAAGTCCCGAAATCGGAGTCCATCATTCCTCATTCGGTTGATGCGACCCAGCCTTCTTTAGGATCTGGCAGAGAGAGAGACAGAGAGAGAAGGGGGAGAGAGGGGGTAAGCGGCAGAAGAGAGAAAATACAGAGGTTCTGCAAAAAAAAGTAAAAGAAGAAAGACGACCCCTTGCAGAAAAGAATAGAATTAAAAAATTATAAATATCTTAATTAAAAAAAGTAAAATAGTACAGCTGTTTAGTAAATAATTTATATAAATATTGTAAATGTGATAATAAAAGAAAATATAAAAAAATTATTATATATATTAAATATCTTTTTTTTTTTTAGTCATTTTGCACAGTTACACATGTTTTATATAAAAATTTTACCAAACGCTATAATATTGTATTTTTTGTTAAAAGCATTTTTTTTTAAAATTTACCAAAAATTCCACTGCTTTATTTCACAATCATTTATTCTCACATCACATTAAAAATAATTTTCTTTTAAAGCATAAAAATACCAAACCACCGCGGCATGAATCAAACAAGGAGGTGGATTGTTTGCCCTCCCATTTCCATACTTCCCTCATGCTCTCTTGTTTGTACGATCACAGTTAAGTCACGTCAATATTTTATATTTATATTACTTTTTGTTTTATTATTTTTATAAAAAATTAATATAAAATATTGACATAACTTAACCGTGATTACATCACATGAGAGCTTGAAAAGAATATGAAAATGAGAGCGCAGACAATCCGCTTCAATTAAACAATGTACGTGTTGTATGTTTATACGTACTCTACCAATATAAAAATCATTGGATAGAGTGACAATTGCTGTTTAGGTCACCGACAAGTTTACGTGGCCCGATTTGAATGCATGTGACGGACAAAACCTGGTTTTGAAGCTTTTAAATTTTGTTTGGAAGTGTTATTTTTTTTTTCATGCTTAGGTTTCAATGTTTTTTTTTTTTTTTTAATTAGGATTCCAATTGTACGTATAAATTAATCATAGGGTTAAGGCTCTGTTTAATATTGTAACCACCGCTATCATCATCATAATTAGAATTGCCGCCACCGTCGTTATAAGTGTTAAGTATTCATCCAAATCACCACACTCCACTATTGACATCACCACCATACCTTCATCATTGTTGCTACCATCACTACCACCACCTCCTCCAGTGATCCGCCACCAGCCACCACTACTCCCATCACCATTGTTGTTGCCAACCATCTCAACTTCAAACGCTTTTACACTACTTTTTATACTTACAACGTTTTTTAAAATATAGTTTATCAAACACTCAATTACTTTATTTTACAATTAATTATTCTTATAACACATCAAAATAATTTTAATAAAAATACAGCACTCCCAAACTAGTAATTAAGTACGTTTGCTTTAAGGAATTATTATTGACACTCCAAAAATCTCATTCTACACTCCAAACTTTCTATATTTAGAAAGAAAAATACATTTGTGAGAAATGTAGAATGAGATTTTCGAAGTACCAATAACACTTTAAACGAAGAAAAAACTTGGCGAGATATAAAAGCCAAGCAGAAACGTCCCAACTGCTACAAGATGAGGAGATATTGCAAAGCAAAATGCCGGGCAAGATTCACAGTGCACGTAGGATTATATTTCTATATATATTTTTTTCCCTGGACCACATTTTGTCCTGGATTGGATAAAAATGATGGGTTCTAATTGTCGGCATCCCTTGAGATTAATTTTTATTTTTAATTTTTTATGCACGTTAAATTTGGGGTAGATTAATCACATTTGCAGAATCAAATTGCTTTTACACACTGCCACCCCATCTTCCCTTTGCTGATGATAGTTTTGTTTTTGTTAGAAGTTCTTTACAAAAGTGTGTACAGGTAAAACGGTTATTGGAAACATATGAAGAGGCCGCGGGACAAACTATAAATTACACGAAATGTTGTGTCGCATTCAGTGCAAACTTGACAGAGTACTGATAAGCAACATCTGGCTAATTGTCTTAGCATGTCTAGAGGGGATTACCATGACCGTTACTTGGGTTAACCCGTGTTTGTGGGATGGGCTAAGAAGACAACGTTCTCGTATATTAAGGGTCGGTTATGGAAAAAAATTAAATGGGTGGAAAGTTTCCCTGTTGAGTACTGCAGGCAAGGAGATTCCAATTAAAACTATGGCACAATCAGTACCGATTTATACTATACAGACTTTCCTTTTGCCAAAGACGTTTTGTGATGAACTCAATCAAATGGTGGCTCAGTATTGGTGGGGCGTGAACATGGCAAGAGGAATATACATTGGATGAAATGGAGTAAACTTTGCTAGCCGGAGGGTGAGGGAGGTTTGGGTTTTAAAGACCTTTATGCGTTTAATCTAGCGTTACTACTAGCAAAACAAGCTGGGATGGAGGTTATTACAAAATCCCAATTCTCTTGTGTCCCAAATACTCAAAGCAAAGTATTATCCTACAACGGACTTTGCTCATGCTACGGTTAAGTAGAATGCTTCATATTGTTGGAGGAGTATCGTAGCTAAGCGTCAAGTGCTTTCCAGAGGTGCTAGGTGGCGGGTGGGGGACGGACGGATCACAAATCAGGATTTGGGGAGATGGTTGGTTGCCAAGGCCTAATTTTCCCATGGTGTTGAGCCCAATACCCCAAGGTAGGGACACCACCTGCACGGTGGATATGTTAATAATGCTGCAAGGAAGTGGAAAATGGAATTGGGAGGTTTTGAGAAATATGTTCTTTGAGGAGGAATTTAATTTAATTGTTAGTCTCCCTCTAAGTATTTTTAAACCTCCTGATATTATTATATGGTCTGAGGAAAGAAATGGAAAGTTCACTACTAAGAGTGCCTATCATTTGGCGCAACTGAGTGGGAGTGAAGTTGAGAATGAGTCTAGTGGATGCCGGGTAAAGTTAAGATTTGTGTTTGGCGAAGTTGTTCAAATGCTCTACCTACAAGAGTTAATCTTTTCAAGAGACGTGTCATGCCAAATGCAACACGTTTATTCTTTAATGAGGAGGAAGAAACCATCGAACACGTCATGAAAGACTGTCCCATGGCTGCTGTAGTGTGGTTTGCGAATCCGTTGGGACTCAGGGGGCGAGATCGATGACATGACGGTTGGAATGATTGGTTGGCAAACATGGCATCTTCTTTGGCACGAGAAAGTTTTAGCTTATTGCTAATAATCGTCCGCAGTATCTGAAAGGAAAGAAATGCGTTCCTATGGAATGGGAAGATCACGCCACCTATGGAAATTCAATGTATGACAACGTCTTCGCTACAGGAGTTGAAGAAATAGCGTAAGTGGAAGAAATCGGAGAATCATTGGCTTAAATGTAGTTTCGATGGGGCGTGAATGGAAAATGAAGGAAGCGGCGGGGTGGGAGTTACTGTTCGTGACCATTTGGTTAAGATGGAAGTAGCAAGGGCGGAGGTGCTGTTTGATCAAAAATGGGAAGCCAATATGGTTGAGTTTGAAGGCGATGCAAGTTTGGTTATTGCGGCTTTGAATCTGACTATTTTTGCCATGTATTGAACTCTTTTCCAATTCCGAAGTTTTGTTCATGCTGTCCTTTATATTATCAAAGGAATGTTAATAAGTTAATACTAGCAAGCGTGCCCACGCAGTGCTGCGGGTTTTGAAACTGTATAAAACATGTAGAAAGTTTTAAATATAAATGATAAGCCATAATGCTTATATAAATCTATTTACAACCCTATCTAAGATAAGAAACAATGAGTAGTTCTGAGCTTCTTTAATCTAATGGATTTGTTTCTTCAGTTTCTTCTGCTAGTAGATGTTTTCATTTATCTGTTAGAAATGGAAAAATGGAAGTTAATGTGAACAAATGACAGTTGGATTTGTTAAAGGATCATCTTGCTAAAGATCAGAACAATAAAAGGGCTTACAGAAAGTTAAATAAAATGACAGTTGAAAATTGTCGGCAGACCGGGTCCTGCATAGACGAAAACATTAGGCATTATTAACCAAACATGTAAAGTTTATGCCAAATTTTATATTATGTGTGTTTTCAACTATGTATGATAACGATGAGATAACAAAACATATGCATGGTTTGAGCTATGGCCTTAAACCTTAAATACTGTATGAATCCGAGTTTTACAAATTATTCGTATTCAAACCAATCAATTGAATTATGCTTAAACAAATTTGGTCTGAAGTGTTTAAAAAGTGAAATATAAACCCTCATTTTGCAGAATTGTTAACTTAGAAAAACGAATGCATAAATGGACAAATGGTGTTTTAGAGAAAAGTTTCTCTATCTTGATATTCAACACACAAAATGTCAAATCTAAAGTATTTAGCATACTTAAAATGGCTTCTGGAATTGATTTGTTCAATGAGATAATGAGCGAAAGACATAAAAATCAGATCGTACTAAACTTTTTTGTGCATTCATTGGTTCATTGTTAAAAAGATTTGCAGAGACGAGAGATTTTTACCTAATTTTTTAGAAATGATGGTGGAGCAGCAGCTGTCGCAGTCTTAGTTATAATTTGACGGTAGGAACTCTTCTATGACAACGGTCCACATGTGGAACAAAGACTTAATAAGCATTTAACCAAAGAGTGATCCAATTCAAGTTCAAAGGGTTAAATCTGCAACCAAAAACAATAAATATAAAAATTTAGAATGAACATACCAGTTGACGAAATATAGGCGAATCATCAAACTTTCCAAAATGCATGTGTAGAAGGATACAGATATCGCCTTCACCTTCGTCTTGAATTTCAGTGAAACATAGTGCCTAACAATTGTGGCATAAATTAATTTTAAACTTTCCATCACTCGTAAATTGTAATTAAATAAAGCAAATACACAGTAATCATATCCCAATCACAGAATTAAGGATTTTCAAATGTCAAAACAGTTATTTAAAAGGAAACACAAAATAAAAAACAGAAAAACTTGCCTGGCAAATCCTTCTCCAGGATCTTCCACTCTTCCTAAATTCTCTTTGCCACAGACAGAATCGTCGGAGCTTGGGAGCCGAATCCATCGTTCGGAACTGTCGCGGAAGTGGCCAACGATCAGGACCACGTCATTTTCAACCAGCTGCGGGCAAAGCAACGTTGAGATAAACAACAAAGAACCACAAAGATTTGATCTTTATTAATTTAGTGAAAACCCCAATTCATATAAAACAACAGTTTCCACCAGAATATTCATTCAAACAGCAAGCACAGAAATTGCATATAAAAGAAATTCAAAATTTGAAGAAACAGAGGTAAGAACAATACCAAATCCGGGCCCACCAGGTCCTGCACTGCTACTGCAGTGTAATCTGCTTCTCTGAGACCCCCCTAAATAAATTAAAAAAACCACAAATCCAGAAAGATAATGAAAATTTTTCTAATCTACCCCCCACGAACCCAGAAAATTAGTGAAAATTTTTCTAGCCGTTAAATTGGATCCTCAAAATCATCAAGTTTTTTCTAAAATCCAATTCTATCAAATCACAAATTTGGAGCACATTTTGACATGAAATAGGTGTAGAAGGTACTTGTGGTGATGAGGATTGAGGAATAGATGATGATGATGTGGGTTTTTTCAATTGGAAAGATCTGGAGCAAAGTGACTGGTGAAATTTGGGGATGAGAAGTAGACCAAAAAAGAAGAAATCACGGAGGAAGCAGAGATCGAAGAGAGCAGAGACGGAAGAGAGACGGCGAAGCTGAGTGCTTTTCTGCGGTTTCTGAGGCAGGAGTCGAGAGACTTCTATTGGACAAGAGGGCCAAAACCGTCATTTTACTGTGTAAAAGAACGAAATGGCAAGACTTGAAGAGCAACTGAAGGGCAAAATTGGAAGAACATTGGCGAATGAACAGTAAAAAGGACACAAAGGGAATTAATTGGAAAGTTAGGCGTTTGGTATATACTAGAAATATTGCCCGCGCGTTGCTACAGGATTAGAAACCGTATGAAAAAAATATGTTTCAAAGCTATAAGAGATTGTTAAAGAAGGTTAATGTTATTTGCATTGAAAGATGTTTGAGCGTTTTGAAAGAAGAGCAGAAATTGGGTGAATGAAGCTCTTGGAATTCTTTAAATCACTCTATAATAGTAAAGAGTGTGAGTGATGGATAGTGTAACAAAAATTAGTAAAGAGTGTAAGAGTATTATATATGAAACTATATTATTGGAACCATTTAATGGAAAGTTGTAGTGTTATGGTATACTTAGTTATAGTTTCAAAACCAATAAAACAATGCAAGACAGAATATATACACAAAAAAGTAAAAACTATTAGTTTGAAAGATACGAAACTATTGAGCTTGCAGAAAACGTGGAAAGCGATTGAGAAAAGGGAGCACTAAATTAACTGTTTTTTCTTTCCTTCCCTTCCCTCGCTGCATAAACAGTAGTAGATCTAGTTTTTCAGTTTTTTTCACGCCATTCTTCATGCCAAGCCAAAATCAACAACTAAATTTATAACATGCATGTTAATAATACCATGAAAAATTCCACTTCATTATACATGCATATTATTTTCTTAGTTCATATATGAATTGGACATTATCTCTTCCAAAACCACCAACCAAAATCAGTTCTCAAAGAGATTATAAATAGAAGAGAGTGGAAGCTTACCCAAAGACAATTTTGCGTGGTAGTGTTGTGCTACTCTGATCGCCAACCTGAGCTACTGGATGCCCTGTAACTAATAATCCAAAAAGCAACATTAGTTATCCACAGCTTGACAATTTCTTTCATGGTGTCAAGGATATATTTCCAAAAGTTCGTTGTCATTTGTTTATCTGCAATTGCACCTGCATCTGCATTTGCTGCAGATTATATTTACTCAAATGAAATGCATATCAGGGGAGAAGGAGAGAGCTGAGTTGGAAAGTTTGACTGACTGAATGTATAAAGCCTTGTTTCCCATAACAAACAGACAACTACATATAACCAATTACGCAACCATATAACTCGATTTCTAGACAACCAAGAAAGTGATTATAGAGAATAAACGAATATCAATATCATTGATTGTAATATGCATTTAAACAAAAAACCATAAAATGGCAAATTAAACCAAAATTACAATTAAAAAAACGAAACATCAATTATCTAGATATTTAAGATTATCATATGAATTACTAAAAAATAAAAATAAAAAAGCAAACTTCAAATTGAAATTCAAAAAATCTAAAAATTTTGCCTATCCATACACAAAAAAGATTAGATTGACACCTTTCAAAGAATTATTTGGAGATGGAGACATAGAGAGCTAGCACAGGAAGCAAAGAAGATCTGCAAAAGCAAATTGAGAGATCATCATATTACAGAATTAAAATAATTTTCATTTCCAATTGTATTACAAAAGCCTATGGTTTCATTCAACTCCACAAATTCACAGATTAATTCAAAAATTTCTTCACCCTCAGAACAAACTACGAGATGCATTTGAACAACTCCAAACAATGTATGAAAGAGATTGAGCTACAATTAGTTGATGTGGAGATTGAATTATTCCCGACATTCATTTCCAATTTTCTCAAACATACAGGACATACAGGAATTCAATGAAACAAATATACACCTCAAAACCCATAGCGAAAAAGCTTATATCAAACATACATTATTAGGGTTGCATATGAGTCTCTTCATAACAGTTTTAACGACCCAAGTACCACACCATTTGACATTTTTCAGATTCACCAAATGAACCCTGCAAGATTAAATGGATTTCTAACAGTCAACTGTACCATGTTGAGGCGTGTTAGAAACTACATGACATTGAAACCATTTTGTTTCTCACCAGTTTATCAACCGATACACATTGTAAGTATTGAACTGGTTCTGACGTCAAAACATTTCTGTTCTCCAAATTCGGCATATTCCAACTATGATCTTCATATCGTTTGTAAGAGGCTTCAAGTCACATATTAGTACAATGCTCATTCGTGTAAACCTGGAGCAAAAGCATACATATTGTTAGAAAGAAAATGCGTCTATACATCAAAATGTATGTTTTGCAATATGTAAATGTTTACAAACTTGCATTGAAAAAATAGCAAATTGACTTGTTTTAATTGGTTAAAAAAAAAAAAAAAAAACATTTTAATATTAGACATTCGAATTAAAAAAATTACAACATGCTAATACAATAACTTGTTTAAGTTTGATCATCTATAACATCTAACTAATATCTGATTTATACTGAAATTCTAGCAATCAAGCAAAGAAGTTCGTATTTGAATAACCAATTATATTTACACATTATATTCCTCTCTTTGGTCCAGCGCTTTGCAGACAATCCAACATTTTTTTTATCTTGGTACACCCATGTTTTGAATCATTTATGTGTCTATGCATTAAACAATATCTTGGTATAATTGAGAAAGAAAAAAAGATAAAACTGAAAATCAGAAAATTAGAAAGAAAAAAAAAATACATGCAAAGATTTAACCATAAGAAACCCCAGCATTCGAATCATTAGAAAAATCGAATTTGATAACATTGTACCCTTTTTTTTTTTTTATGGTAAAAGGAATTCATTTCATAACAAACCAAAACATAGAAGTTATAGCAGGTGAAGAAGGCTTCTAAAAGGATACGGAGAATCGTCACTTAGCAACTGTTTCCCAATTCTTACAACAAAAAGCTATCATTTTTTGGAAAAGAAACTGTTGTCATTGAAATCATCAGAAATCATCAAACCCTTTGATAGCATCAAATTTGTACAGAAATATAAATATGAAAAACCAGAACTCAAACTTAAAAGACAAAGTTAAAATTAGTAAATAATTAAAAAAAAAACCCGCATGGTACCTGCTATGGGATTAATCTAAAGAAAATACAATTTCCATTATCCAAAAATATAAATATCTAAACCAGAACCCAAACTTATTGTGATTGTGTGTGCGCCTATGGGTTAATCTCTATCCAAGGCAAGACTCTTAAGCATCAAAAGAATTCCTCCATAATTATAGGACACATTTGTTACAAATATAAGTATCAAACCGTGCATTTTCGTATATTTGGATGTTTGGCTTCCCGATATAAGGAAAGGTCATTTATCTATTTAATAATTGTTGCAATTGTAGCTATACTATATGTCATAAGTTTAGTCCTACCAAGCAATAGATTGATGTCTAAGATGGAAAAGATATGATATACACATAAATAAAATTTAAAATTTTCCATCACACCATTGTAATTAAATAAAGCAAATACACAGTATCATATCACAATCACAAAAGCAAGGATTTTAAAACGCCACAATATTTTACTATGCACAGTTTTTCAAAAATGAGTATAAGACTAACCTTTACAGAGCACCTATGAATCACTTCCAAAATGAGATACACAAAATCTGAAACAGCACCTATCCAAGGTTAAATAACAATTAGGCAAGAACAACAAAATGCGACAAACAAAATGAAAACACCAAAATGCCTAATTTCCCCCAATCGTCATGGTCAACCACATTCCATATAATTTTCTATCCATACGTGCATGCCAATAATTTATTAGCTTACTAAAATGTGACAACTTTTAACAAAAAATTATATGACATTTAGTTAAAGTGGCCATTTACAACCGATTAAAACACTCAACCTTAGCTGCTTTAGCTACATAACAGAAAAAGAAAAAAAAGTTAATCTAACTATAATTAAGTAATCTGGTTTAAGATATATACCTCATCCCCAACATTCATACCAAAATCGATATTGCACGGCATTTATTCTCAATCAAATACGGTCCACCTACACGTTTCGAAACTCCTACAGTGTCAGTAATGATTTACCTTTTGTTTTGGCAAAAGCCTTTTTTGCATACACTAACATTTTAGTCAACCAATTTACATGATAGGAACCATAAATTGGCAGCACAACAACAAAAATCTCACCATTACCTGAAACTACCATTCCACTTCTTTTCAATTGTGAAGCACCATACAATGTTTCATTACCAAATGCTCATATACATGATCAAACCTATTAAAGAAAAAACAGCGTTGTAGAATCATAAACTAAGAGGAATGACTTACATGCTTCTATCTTGGCAGTTTAGTTTCATGAAGCAAACAACTGCACAATGGGACCGTCTATGTCTTCAGTTGAATGTGAGTTGAAAAGACTATTCGCAATAGCTTAAACCAACTCAGTCCCTTTCGTTATACATTCCTTCACTAATTCATCCCTAAATACCATGAAAAAGAAACAAATCAGAATTTCACCTACTGAACAAAAACCCATCAGTATAGTGTGAAAATTTCACTATTTCACTTAAAGACTGCCACTTTACTGATGGGATTAATCCAAATAAAATCCCAATTTCCAAAAGTAAATTTTCAATTAATTTCTCAAAAGCAATAATTTCAAAATAGGCCAGAAGTATACAAAAATATTACCAAAAAATAGAGATATATTGAATAAGTAAAGAAAAATAACTTAGAAAAGGGGATGGAGGGGAAGCATGAGGGTCGAAGGCCATTAGATTACCCAGATCGACTTGACTATGCTGCTGCCGGGTCTCCATCGCTGCTTTCCTGCAGTTGCTTTTCATCCTCTCCATTCGAGAGTCCAGGTCTGCAACCCCAAAAACATACAGAAATGATTAGCTTCGGGGTCGGATTATCAAATCATGCGGTGACAGGACCGACATACACGCAAATAAAAAATTCATCAATTTGTTTTTTCTGAATCCATAATTCAGATTCGAGTTCGAATTCAACGGAAAAAAAAATTACATAAATCCATCAAAAATTTTGCCCAGATGAAAAAAGAAATAAAAGATGAATTAGAAGGTTTTAGCAGAGAGTTTACCTCAACAGGGAAAAATTAAATGGAAATTGAAGCTTCAAGGATGAGTAGGTATTTTGGATAAGCAAACCTTGCCGCTAGAAACATGCAACACTTTCTTGAAAAGGACAGATTAAAAGAGCAGAAAAATATTTCGAACCCAACCAAATAGAAGCAGAAATTAACAATTCTAACAGATAATCGAAGAACAGCAAAGATAAAGCCTCAATTGAAGAACAACAAAACCTACACAGAAAGAGGACGACAAATTTTAACACTTACAATTGAACAAACCAAATCCACAAATTTGGAAAAAGAACTGGCAGATGCAAGAATCAAATAACTCACCGGAAAATGATGAAGTTGCAAAACCACATCGACAGAGAAGACAGCGAGAGGGAGCAAACGACGGCGTAAGCCGAGAACCAAAAAGAGCGAAAGAATAACCGGAGAGGAAAAGAGTGAAAAGCAATAGAAAAAGGCAGAAGATGCAACGATGATTGACAGCTGGAGAGAAAGGGCAGATTCGACATTCCACTGTATTTGGAGGGCATTTTCGCCACTCCACTGTACGTGAACAGTAAACCCTAGTTTGGGTTTTAGTATAGAAAAATAATATAATATAATTTCGCCCTCAAATAAACGAGAGTTGTCATCGATAAACAACAAAGTCATTAACCCGAACTCATCTTTTTGTCTCAGCCGTCCAAAGTTCAAACAACGAAGTCACTATCAAATTACGTAGTCACTAATTTGTGATTAGTATTTCTGCGTTATTTAATCATTTTTCCGGACCAGACTCAACAGAAATACAAATTATGCTGGTTGGTTAATGAATGGTTAGACGTTCATGGAGTGGCTGCGGCTGTTGACATTGTTATTTACGTTCGCAAACCACGTATCGTCATGGGGTTCAGTGGCGGCCGGTTCGAGGTGGGAGGTGAGTCAACTCACTCGAGAGCTGATGGACTCTGTGCGGGAGCCCGAGTTCTTTGATTGGCTGAAGAGGGTTAGGAGGACAATCCACGAGAACCCGGAGCTGGCCTTTGAGGAGGAGGAGACGAGTCGACTCATCCGATCGGAACTCGACTCGCTCGAGATCGGGTACACGTGGCCGGTGGCGAAGACCGGGGTGGTGGCTTCTATTGGTTCGGGGTCGCAGCCATGGTTTGCTCTCAGGGCCGATATGGATGCTCTCCCGATTCAGGTTGGTCAAAGTTCGCTCACTCTCCTTTGTCACGACTTTTTGACAAGAGTTAATTGCAGTTTGCACCATTCTGATTAAGTCAATAACATTTTGTTCCCGGATTTTTAAAATTTTAAACTCTTGGCCCCTCTTGTTAGACTAAATGTTAACTTTATTCCTTCAACCGCACTCGGTACCTCTTTGCTTGCATGGAGATCATGAGATTCATAATAAATGGAGTAACTAACTTTATATGAACAACAAATAAAATTTTTCTAGATATGGATACATACGAATAGTGATATATGCACTATCAATTTAAAGTTCATGTAGGCAAAAAGTTTACCAACTAAGTACTGGTTTGGTACTTGCTTTTATAAAAAGTGGGTATAAGAAAAAGCTGAGTTCAAAAAGGTACTTGGTAAACACTTAAAACAGCTTATTTTCACAGTTTTGGGTGAGAAAAAAAATAAAAAAAATAAAGCTGAAAACGTGAAGCAGCAAAAATGAGCTTATTTTCACAATACAGCAGAATCAGTTTTTTTTTTTCAAAGCATAGCAATAACAAACCAATTCTAAGTGTCGTGTAAAAAATTAGCAGGCAGTTAATTTTTTTGGTCGATTGTACTAGTTAGTTGATAGCTCGACGGATGGAATGGCCATAAGTGTAACAATTTGTATCTTTATGGTAATAAGGTGCCAATTGTTAAAAGTCAGGGGCTAAACAGTTAGATACATTGAATCATAAGGGATTTCACACACCATTCTCTTCTTATGCACATCCATGTCTGTTTGTGTCACCTTGAATATTCTTTGATTTTGATCAACCTAAAGGCTAAAACTAAGCTGTGCAGGTAAGAAAATAGTGTTTGAAAATTACTTCATATTTTAATTTGACAGCACATTTATTGAATACAACATTAACAAAAAGAATGATGTTATTTCAATCACATATGTTGACCACATTGCTTGGTACATCTGGGTCTTGCATGCATGCATGACGCACACTTTTATTAGAGAGGCAGGCAATAATGTCGTCCGTAGGTGTCATGAAAAAGTATTATTGTAAAAATAAAAATATAAAAAGATTAAATAGGGTTTCTTGTTGTTAGGAAATGGTTGAGTGGGAGCATAAGAGCAAGAACCCTGGAAAAATGCATGCTTGTGGGCATGATGCTCATGTTACAATGCTGCTTGGAGCTGCTAAGTTACTTCAACGCAAAAGCAAAGAAATAAAGGTAAGCACACAAACCAGTTGAAGTTAATATATGCTCAAATCTTTTCCATTATTTTTTTATCAGTTATACACATTGTTTACACTTTGCATTTAACTTTACAATTTTATAGGGCACAATCAAGCTTGTTTTTCAACCTGCAGAAGAGGCCCGTGGAGGGGCTTACCATATGATAAAAGAGGGTGCCCTTGATAACATTCAAGGCATTCTTGGGTTGCATCGGAACTATTGGTTCGAGACCTGGTCTGATGCTTGCTGGTTCTGGTAGGTTTTCGGTCACCATTCATGGGAAAGGTGGACATGCTGCATCTCCACATTTGGCCACAGATCCGATTCTTGCTGCCTGCTCGACCATCATTTCCCTCCAACACATTGTATCTCGAGAAACAAACCCTCTAGAGTCCAGGGTATGTGTAATTACAAGCATCACCTTCTCCTTAGTTTTCTAAATCGTCGTCCTCGCAAACAATTGGCCAAGTCGGAAATTAGTTTAACTGTTGGACTGATTATTTCCGTCAAATATAGAAACAATGTGTTCGTCTATTTATTGAATAACAACTATATGTCGAAATAGTGCATCCGGTTTGATAATCTTTAACTGGAGACTTCAGAATACACAGTGCGGATCACCTAAAAGAGTACTCATTTCTTTTCATTTCTGAACTATTACAGGTCGTAACCGTGGGGTTTGTTGATGGTGGCCAAGCAGGAAATGTAATCCCAGAGACGGTGACATTAAAAGGCACGTTTCGAAGCATGACTTCCGAAGGTCTATACTACCTTCAGCAAAGGATTAAAGAGGTATTATCTTAGGTCTAATTTAATTTAAACCAGTCTACAATTGTTCTACCTTAACAAAGAACGGAAGTAATTTTTCAGATTAACATGCAGTTTAAAAGCAGTTACTAGTTGGAATGTGATCGAAATTTTGCTGTTTTATGAGACTAGACAGTTTGACATGTTACGTTATCAAGAGTCGAGAGTCAAGACTCTTAGTCTAGACCATTGATCTAAATGCGTGTGATGATTGGCAGGTTACAGAGATGCAAGCTTCGGTGCATCGGTGCACAGCAACGGTAGACTTCATGCTGGAAAAAATGAGGCCCTATCCTGCCACGGTTAATGATGAAGCAATGTACAAACATGCAAAGAGTGTTGGAGAAACTTTGCTCGGGGAACCAAATGTGAAGCTACTTCCAATGGCTATGGGAGCAGAGGACTTCAGCTTCTATGCAGAAAAAATGGCTGCTGCATTCTTCATGATTGGGACGAAGAACGCGACGTTTGTATCGAAAACAGATTTGCATTCACCCTTCTTGGTGATTGATGAGGAGGTTCTTCCAATTGGAGCAGCCTTTCATGCCGCAGTTGCACTCTCATATTTCGATAATGTTGATGCTGTTGTGACGCATTAGGAGCTTTTGACCTATATCTATTCATAGTGAATAACTCATGTTGGAACTTGAAATGTTTATATCCATTTATAAAATGAAGATTATATCATTTATGAGAAATAATTTCCGCACTTTCTTTTTCTTCTCATGCATGAAACATTTATTTTTATTTTTTCTGTTTTTTTCTAGTCATTGGATTGAATAAATTAAATGAGAATTAAATAACAAAAACCAAGAAAATGAAAGTGCATAATCACGTCACGTGGTTCGTATCTAATTGTATATAAGATGTAATCATAATGTTGTGTTTGGTAAGGTGAACTAACATTTGTGCATCTAGTGGTTAAGGGTTATCAAAGCCAAGTGATGGATTGCTTTGGTGGTTAAGGACTTCTTCCAATACCACAACACCGCAACCACCAAAACCGCGGGTTAGTCCGTGACACTTACACCCTCAAGATGTCACTGTTGCGTTGCATATACCACTAGCACAATGTTATGTGTTTTAACTTTCTCACATGGTATTGTATTATTATTTTAAGACGTGACAGTGATATTCTATTTAAATTATACAGAGTTGATCAAACCAACGTTAGATTAGTATGTGGAATCAGCCCCCAGTCAACCAGGGGAAAGCAAAAAAGTTGTAAAATCTCATAAACTTTTGGTAGAAAGTGCTTTTTTCTCAAATTTTTCCTGCGCATCTACTTATCCTAAAATTTTATTAGTTCTAATCCTTGTTTGCTCATAATTTTATTAGTTCTAATCTTTGTCTGCTCCTAGTTGTTCACATGTGCAATGGTCTTCCCCCTTCCCAACTGCACATGCGGAAAACCCTTCACACAAATTCCATTAAATTATTAGGCACCTCCTGCCTCCATTATTCCCTAATCTAATGTATTTAACTGACAAGCTCTCCCCTAACCATATCCACTAGATTTAAATTAGCACATAAAATAAACTGTGACAATATTCTTTGACTAACTAAAAGCGACCTTGGACCATTAATTAAAAATTCAAAGGGTTCTAATTACAGTCAAAGTTCACTGAATTTGGAGTGATTGTTAGGCATTACCGGTTTTTTTAATTCAGACCGATTGTATATAACTACGTGTTACGTGAAGAGAAAGACACATAATTGTAGATAACCGATTATACCGCAAAATTATTTGTTGGCTAGTGGTACATGTGATCCAAGATTGATCCGGAAGCAAAATTTTCCTTCAAACACACAAAACCTTGTAAAATTACTGTATACAAAAAACACAGGAAATAAGGTAAAGACAGATTACGATTAGCATAAAGGAAAGAGAATTAGAAAGGGCAAAAAAAACAGAAGCAAATATATAATGTTTCTATATAATTGAGACATAAATGCTAGAAGCTTTTGTACAGAGCAAGCTCACTAGATTGTCACAGCTTTCTTCGAAAAATCTACAAAACCAAAGCGAGAATGGCGTTGGTGCAGCGCAAAATGAGCAGCAATTACTGCAACTTAGCAGCTCCTGGTGATAACAAGCAAAAAGCATCGATGGGCCAAAACGCTTCTTCTCATCATTGAAATCGCTTTCCTCAAGCATGGCCTTTTACACCGCTACCCTGTATTTCATTATTCAAAGGCATTGGCAAAAAAGAGAAATTTTCACCGTTTATACCTTCTGCCATTCTGGCCTTCACCTCTCACTTCCGCCAAGTTTGACTTTGAACCACTTCCTTGCGCGCTGGGAGGCCTATCTTGGAATGTATTGGTAGGATCCCGTGATGGCCACGGCTGCCCCCATTGCCGCGTAGGACTAGCGTGAACTCTACCAGGTCCAAGCCTTGAACCAGACAACATTTGGTCCCTAAGACCCTTTGATGATTTATATCCTTGCATTTCCTCTGCACATCCTTTTCCTTGCCGTTGCCTTTGCCTCTCCAGTTCAGGAAACCTCTCCCAATCTATCCCGTCTCCTGAATTTTGGAGCCTTTCAGTTTGCATGCCCCATTCCACTCCATCTGATATGCTTCTTTGCAAAGAAGTGCTTCTTCTTGGTGGCTTCCCAGAAGTAGACTTCCTCCCTTTGATTTCTTCGACATCAGGTGCTGCCCACCTTGGATCACGAGTGGCTGCAGAATTGCGATTCAAGTTGTAGCTTTTGCTGTTGTTGCCCATACTTAACTCTATGGAATGAAGATCACTTTCAGCAGAATCCTCTTCGCATTCTACTCCGTCTTCAACTTCTCCTTCATCCTCATCTTTTTCTTCATCCTGACGGGAACCAAGATGAGCTCTACTTAGATACGCAGAAATTTCTTCGTCATTCAGATGAGTAGAACTGCGTCCTTTTTCTTTGGTTGTCTTACTTCCCATGAAGGCTTCAAGTTGACTCCTCAACATATCAACAGCTGCATTCTTCTCTTCAAGATGATGTTCCGCCTCAGAGAGTTTCACTTGTGCTCTCTCCTCACGCAACACGTCAGCAAACTGCATCATCTCCCTTTCCTTCTCAACCTCATCACGAACTTTTGCAGATTCCCTCTTCATTTCCTCTGCTTCATCTTTATCTTCAGTCATATCCCTGGCCAATTCATCACATACTTGTTCCATGATCTCTCTTGTTCTCTTCTCACTTTCAAGTTCTTTTTCCTTATTAACAAGAGAGGCTTTTGTCTCCGCCAGTTCTTTCCCAAGTTTCTTGTTCAGGCTTTCAAACCTCCTCCTCAGTTTCCTCTCTACCTCAAGTTCTCCAGCAACGGCCTCAATGGCAGCCTCAACAACTTTATGCTCCTTGCTTTTCCAAGCTGCCTTTTCTTCAGCAAAACACTTCATGAGGTAGTTGATCTCATTCTGGTCTGAGCGTTGTTCTTGGATAAGCTGATTGACCTGTAAACGAGCCCTCTCCAGCTCAGCATGCAAGGCTGAGATAAGGGCCACGCTTGTTGAAGGTCGATCTTCATTACCCCAAACACGGTTGATAATTTTCAGTAGCTCTTTAGATGTGGTCAAAGCATTACTGACATCCTTCAAACGTGTCTTGGCTCCAGCAGTAGAAGCAGTAGGTGTCTGGGCTCGAGATCTAGTCTCAACCTGTATAACAAGAAGATGAGAAAAAATAGTATCGTACACATATAACAAATCATACAGTTGAAATTCCAATAAACAATCATCTGATTCGAATTAACAAAAGTTAAAATCCGCATATATGATAACTTCAAATGAGCAAGAGTGAGGCACACTCATTCCTGCTAATAAAGTAGATCACTGACTCACCTCCATCAAACTGCCATTGCCATGAGAATCCAACATTCCAGAATGGTGGTCTGTGATCCTGAGCCGTCTCTGCGAAATAGGCGACGCCCTTCTATGAAAACTACCCGTTCCAGACCGATCCATCCTCTACAAAACGAAAACAACACGTAGCACAAAAATATTACAGTCAATCTCTCCACCAACATGCCTAACTTATGCTGACCAATATCAAAAAAATCAGATGGATCGAATGTACTTTAAATTTATGACAAGGCTTTCAAATGAGACGGATATAAAACTCCAAATTTACCAAAACGTTACAATCAACTGGCTATCAAACAAGAAGATCGAATTGCCGCAAGCACGATGAGAAAAAGACAGTATGCTGATACAAGAAATCTCAAAAAAGCTACTTAAAAACTAAACTTTAAATTAAACGCAAGCTACATTTTCCATCAAAATTCCCGCAAGTTTTCTCAGCAACCAAACAGAACTAGAAACAAAGAGAAAACCCACCTCGGAAACGGGACTATGAGATGGATCGGAGAGATGGGGCGGCAGAGAACCGGAGTGCGCCGATCTCGGGATCCTCTCCCTCTCTCTGGCTTTACGATTACTCGCCTCCATCTTCCTCAGCCGCCTCTCGTCCGACCCTTCCTTCACTCTCGGAGACATGTCGTTCATTTCCCAGAGCGTGGCGGCGAGTTTCCTCGCCGACACGGGTTGCATGCTGCTGCTGCTTGGACCTGGCGCCGCCGCTCTGGGAGTAGTTGGGGGAGTCCATGGCGCGCAATGCGGAGGCCGTCGGGGACCTGGAGCTCATGAGCTTCCACGTGGGCACGGGCGTGCTGGATCCGCCCCTCTTCCCAACGAGTATCGCCCGCTTGAATCTGTAGTTCTGGATGATCGACGACGACGAAGACGCCGACGACGAACACCCACGCTTCCGGATTTTTCCGGGGATCATCAGGTCCATCGCCAAATTGCTGTTCTGCCTCGGCATTTCAAAAAAATATATCAGAAGAAAAAGAAATGGGAAATTGGGAGATTTGGGCTCAGGGGATGATGAAACGCACAGTTTTGTTCATGGCGGAAACCCTAGAAGTTTTAGAGAGAGAGAGAAAGGGGGGGGGGGGAAGGGAGGAGAGAGAGAGAGAGAGGTTTTGATGGCGCCCACTAAGGAGTAGAGACTGTCAAGCTTGTGCAGGGGACTTTGTCTAAAGAGGTAAAAGGGAAGAAGGAGGAAGGCAGGAATGATTGCGTGAGGCCGGGATCAGCTGAGACTAAAAGCGCGGCGAGCAATTATTGGGCGGCGGTGATCTGCTTTTCTATTGGGGTTTGTTGTCTTGACGAATCGTGTGGTTGTGGCTTCTGCTTGGGGATTTGGGGTGCTTTTATGTGAGGGATTAAACAACGATTGTTTTCAAAATTTGAAGTGTATTTAGCGAAAATTGGGTGGATTTTTGGATTTTTAAGCTTTGGGTTCAGAGAAACACCTTTTTTTTTTTTTTTTTTTTTTTTCAGAAAAACGATAAGCTCACTCTTTTCACTTTTTTACTCATTTTGTTTAATAATAATCGTTATTTTTATATGATTTATTTAATTTAATGATTAAAAATAAATATAACCAATGAGAGAAACAGATTCTTTTATTTTTTTTATGTACTCCAATGAAAAAGTTTAATGACAAGAGTATAACAGAGTCATGAAAAAAATAAAATTGAGATATTATATTATAAACATTGAACTTTTTTTTAAGTTTCGACATTGAAATTGAACAAAAATAATCTTAGTTTAAAATTATCTTTCAAGATAAATTCCTCATCTATTCCATATATCTTGCAAAACAATGAACTAACTAAGGAAGGCTAGCTGGTATAAGGCCTATAACTTCTCGTATTATACTTCATCTGCATAGGGTTTAGGGTTTAGTGTCTATAAAACTTCTTTTTTTTTTTTTTTTTTATCAATTAGACAAATATAATAAAGCTAGCTAAGAACAAAAACACATAAGTCAAAGAATGTAAAGTATTCAAACAGAAGCTACAAAGTGAAGAAACTTCAAGATAAGTTCGTGTCTCTCCTGTTCCTCATGTGACTTCGCCGCTATATGTGAGTTGAGAGACTGAAGGGGTATGGGAAAATCATTTGCATAGTCACAATGGCTAAAATAGTCAACAAACAAACAAACAAACAAACAAACAAAAACTTTATTCTATCAAATGAGTCGGCTGTATAAATCACCAATTTACAATTATATTTTGAAAATTTGATAGATGTTATTTATACTTTAAATATGTCGTCCATATTTTAAGTTGTATCAATTCAACAATTGGTGTTGCTTTCTGTTCATTTAGTTCATTCTAGTTAAACTGTTAAAGCATTACCGTACTTCAATTATTTAGGTGAGAAGACTAATTCAATAGGGATTCAACGTGAAAAAGTATCACAAGATCAAAAGTCAAGAGACAAGATAACTTTGTCATTTAGTATTACAGTTTAGTGGTACTATTATTTACTCTTTAGTTGTATGTACGAGCTCTTCGATTCGATTCTCACCAAAAGCAAATTCAAACCAAATTATTATAAGGGTTAACCAACTTATCCACCTCTTAATATATATATATATATATAGAGAGAGAGAGAGAGAGAGAGAGAAATGCTAAGGAGACTCTCTTAAAGATATGCAAACCATCTATATATATATATCCATAAACTATCCACCGTGTTATTTGCACAATTCTTGTGCTAATATTATAAAATATTATGTAAAAATATAAAGTATTGCACAATTCTCATCTCAATTCAATAAAATATTATTATGTAAAGAAAAACACATACATAACAATGCATTATTGGACAAAAAACGTCACGTGACAATAAATATGTTTCATGTAAGTCATTCTCCCCCAATGAGACTTTGGTTTACCTTCATGAGGGGAAAAGAGATGCAAACCAGCTACATCCCACTATATTATGTGTTTTCTGTGTCTACATATATAAGAAGTCTCATGACCGTGAAATCTTTAGTCAATGATTGAATTACCAAAAGATAACGACTTAAAGTTCCTCTATATAAATATGTCAGAATATACCTTCTTTTCCTTCCTCTCCTTTGCTCCCTCTCCTCTTTTCCAACTCATAATCTTGAATTATATATCAGAGTGTTGAACATACCTTCTTCGGATCTAGTTTTTGGTGTGGGTGTTATTTTAAATTTGGGGTGCTGGCTTCCCTTGGGGATGAGCGGTGGCGACGACAGTTTGGGTTTTACTGCTTGAGTCTAGAGTTCTTTTATTGTTTGTTTTGTTGCCTACGACCTAAGTTTGTATAGGGGACTTTGTCTAAAAAGGTAAAGGGGAGAAAAAGGAAGGCGAGAATGATTGTGTGAGGCCATGATCAAGTGAGACTAAAAGCACGGCGAGCAATTATTGGGCAGCGATGATTTGGCTTTTCTATTGGGGTTTATTGTCCTGACCAATCGTGTGGTTGTGGCTTTTGCTCGCGGATTTGGGATGCTTTTACTGTGAGGGATTAAACAACAATTGTTTTCAAAATTTGAAGTGTATTTAGCGAAAATTGGGTGGATTTTTGGATTTTTAAGACCATCTTCAAATGAGATGTCAAATTCTAAGTAGACTGTTATGTAATCAAATTTGAAGATAGTAGCATGATCCAACCAATATGTCAATCGTATGTGGATTGACATATGAGTTTTCATATGTCCAATTTGACATATGAGAAAATGTGATGTCAAATAATTTTTGGTAAATTACAAAAAAACTACCTCAACTATGAGTCGCATAACAATCTCATACCTCGTGTTTTAAACATTGCAATGTCATACCTTATCTATAAATTTGTTGCAATGTCATACATCCGTCAACTTTTCTATTAAATGCTGACATGGCATGAGCGAGACCCAATCTTTTTCTAATTTGAAATAAAAAAATAAATAATTAATAATAAATTATTTGTTATTTGTTTAACAATTAATATTAATTATTAAAAAATAAATTTGTGGGCCTTCTCATCCCAATCTCTCTCTTTCCCCCCTCAAACTCTCCATTCTCCTCCAGCGCTTACCATATTTTCTACTCTGTGTTCACATAGAAGTCGAGCCCAGAGAACGGCCACCAACATACCATCACCACAAACGTGTCACTCTCTCTTCTTTTCTCTCTCAACGCTCAACTCCACATTTTCTTTAACCTCTTATTTTCTTTGTATAACAACATAGATGGACTCCACCACCACTGATGAGTTCATATTATACTATATATTTTTACATATTCTTAGTTATAGTTTATTAGTTATTTTGGTAGAATTTTGATATTTTGTTATATATTTTCAATGTAGGATATTCGACTTCCTCTGGAGCAAAGAGTGATCAAACGGATGAATTTTGGAGTGATTCTAATTTGAGGATGTTCGTGAGTCTTTCAAGATAATTATGTTATAATTCCAGATTTTTCTACCAAGTCGTTTTACTGTGGTGATCAAATAAAGACCCAGCGCGCAGCTTTCCCAGATTTACGTTTCTGGATGTTTTGGGTATTTTGAAGGTCAAGATGACATATTTTGAGGAACATTCCTTTGAGGATTTGTTAAGGACGTCTCAAGCTTTAAAAAGAGACATTTTGGGACCAAATTGGAGTTGATTTGGTTGGTCAAAAGTCTGATTTTCTGAGAAGTTCAAATTTCAGTTCAAATAGGAAACCTATTTAGCCATTAGAGAAATAGGGAGGCATTAATTTGGAGAACTTAACTAGGCTTTCACGATTTGTATTTCAAGGTGTTTTCTATCCTTTTTCTATTTCAATAAAATTCCTTTTGTTTTATAGTTGTTCGTAACTAATTTCTGTTTGCTAGGGCGAAGTCATGAGCCTTAACATGAATATGTAGTTTTATTAATTTGCTTATGAATGGATGCTTGCTTGCTTTGAATTATTAATTACCGTGATTAAACTATCTAATTGTCTTAGTGATTCGCGACCATTAGGGTTTTTAGACAAGTAATTTGATGCAATTTTTCTGTTAGAACATCACCCTGAAATTGAGAAGGGCTTCTAGTGATTGGTAATTATAAGTTCACGTAAGGCGAACATCACGCTCTTAAGGGTTGCATGGTTTTTCAAAGGGTTTTCATAAAGTTTAATGAGTCTTGCACATTTATATTTGATCTTAACATCACATACGAGTTGCATGTTAAATATACATTTTCGCTTGAACATCACGACGAAAATATGTATTAGAAAAACCTAACCTTCAAAACATATATATAGAAATTCGTAAGTAATTGGTAAAATTCTATAGGATTGTTAGGGTTCCCATCAGCACGTGTGGTCCGTGTGAAAAGGCTCAGCAACTTATGTTGTTCCAGCAGGTCACGGGTTCCATACTAGCGCGCTGCACTTTAGTGCTTTCTCTTTCATTGTTTTTCCAGGGCCTCTGTTTCTTGCACCAGTCGCCACTTCGAATCCTCCCCAGGTGCATTCTTTTCCTTCTTTTTGTTTTATTTTCTGTTTTGTTTTATTTCTTTCCTTTTTGTTTTATTTTACTTTTTTGTTTTTAATTGTCTTTTATTGTCCATTTCTATCATAATATTAGCTATTGTTTATTTTTATCGGCCTAATTTGTTTTGGTTTATTTTTATTTTATTTCCCACACCTTGAGAACTAAGTGTGATTTAAGTTTGGGGGTGGGAAATAAGAATTTTTAGATTTTTAATTTTTAAGTCCGTAAAAATTTTCATTCTTTTTAAGTTAATATCCATAGTTTATTTTAAATGTTAGAACAAATAGACATGGTGAAGATTAATCTCACAGTAGAGTCTTTTCTATTTATCGTTTCTTAGACACTAATTCATGAGTTATACTTTGAAAATTTGCAAGTGAACCAACATGGTTTGTGGGGAGTGAGATTGAACACTTACTTTTAGTCTAAGTGTATTTTAATTTTTGTTCTTAGTAAAGTAAAGTTTACTATGCGTTATAAAGTAATAATTGTTCCACCCGAGTCTTTGCTTAGTAACTGGGCCAGTCCTGCCTGATCAACAGTGATTCTCGCGTCAAACGGTAGAGTCTTGATATGGGGCAAGGTGGTTAGTTAGTTTCGTAGCCTTTCCAACTCGAGTTAGTAAGTCCTAAGGGGTATTCTACACCTAGTGCCCTAAAGCCTTTGTGGTTTGGGAGTCATTGACCTAAAACTCGTTACATGGGTTGGATCGAAAGCTTAAGGGAATTGGCATTGCATGACCATTATTGTTACTAGAAGAAAAAAAAAAGAAAAAAAAAAGAGGAGAAAAAAAAAAGCAATAAAATAAAATAAAAAATATATCAAGTTATTATGTGTGAAGTGTTAAAGAGGACGAAAGGTAGGGGTTTTAGTCGAGTCTTCTTAACTATGTTGGTTCCCCTTTACACCAAAGAAAGTTCATGAATTATTTTCTAATTGATTCTAAATGGCTTAGATTCTGTGGTGGGATTAGTTGGAACTTTTGAAAAGATATTCTAATTTTTAACGTTTTCTATGGATGCTAACTTGAAGGTAAAAATTGTCTTAATTAATGTTTGTTTAAGTTTCTAGTTTGTTAGTTTTTATATTTGTTTTTAAGTTTTGTTTTGCTTGAGGACAAGCAAAAAGCTAAGTTTGGGGGTATTATTACTTTATTCATAACGGTAACTAACTTTAACCTCTCATTTTCTCTGTACAACAACATAAATGGACTCCACCACCACCTCATGGTTTTTCGATGAAAATCCGTCAATTCCTCGTCAGATTGGATGAGACTAGGACCACGAATCACTTCCCCTTCATCCTAATGTTTGGATTCGAGCATGGGAGGCTCGAATCTACCTCGATTTCGCAAGAAACCACAAGCCCAATTTTGGGCTGACAAGCTCAGGTTTTTCTCAGGTCATTATCATGCCAAGTCAGTATTTAACAGAAAAATTAACAAAAAATGTGACGGAGGTATGACATTGCAACAAATTCATAGATAAGGTATGCCATTGCAATGTTTAAAATATAAGGTATGAGATTGCTATGCGACTCATAGCTGAAGTAGTATTTTGTAATTTACCCAATAATTTTCAATTATTTTATTGTGTGAGTCCCATCAATGCATAAATTATATATCTTGAAATTTATTTTAATTGATTTATCTTTAAAATTGGTCTTACAGATACCATTTATAACAAAAAAAACATATCGGTTGGAAAAAGAAAAAAGTCTGATATTGTCATGTAAGCCATTAAATTAATATTTGACATTTATCTTTTGACATCTCCTTTGGAGATGCTCTAAGCTTTGGGTTCATAGAGAAAAACTTCTTTTTTACAAAAATGATAAGCACACTCTTTTTTAGCTTTTTACTCATCTTATTTAATCATAGTAGCTATTTTTACTTGATTTATTCAATCTAATGGTTAAAAATAAATAAAACCAATGAGAAAACAAGTTCATTTTTTTTTTAATACTCCAATGCAAAATTTTAAGGACAAGAGTATAACGGAATCATGAAAAAAAATAAAATTGAGATAATTATATTATAAACACCGAACTTCTTTGTAAGTTTCTACATTGAAATTGAACAAAAATAACCATAGTTTAAAATTGTAGCTATGAAAATTGTCTTTCAAGATAAATTCCTCATCTATTCCATATATCATGCAAAATGATGAACTAACTAAGGAAGGCTAGTTGGTATAAGGCTTTGCTTTCATAATAGTACTATTGTAAAACCTTTTTTTTTTTTTTTTGGTCAGTTAAAGAAATATAATAAAGCTAGCTGAGAGCAAAAACACATAAATCAAAGAATGCAGAGTATCAAATAGAAGCTACAAAGTGAAGAAACTTCAAGATAAGCCCGTTCCTCAAGTGGCTTCGTCATTGTATGTGAGTTGAGAGACCAAAGGGGTATGGGAAAATTATCTGCATAGTCACAATGGCTAAAATAGTCAACAAAAATAAAAAAAGTTTTGTTCCATCAAATGAGTCGGCTATATAAATCACCAATTTATAATTATATTTTCAAAATTTGATAGATGTTATTTATACTTTGAATATGTCGTCCATATTTTAAGTTGTATCAATTCAACAATTGGTGTCGCTTTCTGTTCATTTTAGTTCATTCTAGTTAAATTATTAAAGCATTACCGTAGGTGATAGACTAATTGAATAGGGATTCAACACGAAAAAGTATCACAAGATCAAAAGTCAAGGGACATGACAACTTTGTCATTTAGTACTACAATTTAGTGATACTACTCTTTACTCTTTAGTTGGATGTAAGAGCTCTTCGATTCGATTATCGTCAAAGAAAAATTCAAACCAAATTATTATAAGGGTTAACCAACTTATCCACCTCTTAATATATATATATAGAGAGAGAGAGAGAGAGAGAGAGAGAGAGAGAGAGAGAGAGAGAGAGAGAGAGAAATGCTAAGGAGATTTTCTTAAAATAAGACTATCCATAAACTCTCTATCATCTTATATTATTTACACAATTCTCGTGCCAATATTATAAAATATTATACAAAAAATATAAAATAGCGAAAAATCTTACTTTTGAAAGAGTATTCTTTACGTTTCTCATATAAAATAGGCATATATCAACCTTACGCTAACCCTCAACCAAGGGCAGATGTACAGTTGGCCTTTGATTGGGATGTAGCCCAATATTGTGTTCATACATCTGATTGTCACGGAAAGTAAATAAGTTAATAAAGACTTATAAGAAATTATACTACGAAACCTAATTTTAAAAAGGAATAACTTTTTCTTAATTGAAAATTATTCCAACCATGTCTAAACAAAGCAACCCACTCATTGTCTCATCCTATCGTTCTAATCTTCAAAATAGGATCCTCTCCTAAGCATAGGATGGGGATCCTCCTGACCACGAAATCCGAACCGTTCAATTTTAATTCAACAGTTGCAATTATTATAACTTTTTAGGGGATCCCCTGTTTAAAACCGTTAGATTAAAATTGAACGGCCTGGATTTCGTGGTCAGAAGGATCCTCATTCTGAGCTTAGGAGAGGATCCTCTTCCCTAATCTTCAGCCACCATAACAGTACAATTCAACAAAATCATTTTTAGAAAAATGCTCCAATCTGTCACTACTATAATTCAGAGTGAACGAAAAATTTACTAGCTAAACCAATAAAATTAAAAAGAAAATTGTTAGAAATCCTGATCCTAATACGTAAATAACTTGCTCTAATAGTTGTGTTAGAATTCAACATAAAATCAATTGACGGCAAACAAAGATGATTTAAACTATTTATCCTTGATGGAACCAACCGTGGTGTTGGTTAAAAACAGAGCTGCATTCTATTTTTCTGCAGCTACAGTCTAATGCTAAAAGGCTACTCGTACTACATATAATATTATGTAGAGCTTCAAATCAATTGGATTTTGCATACCAATGCCATCTACATAGACTTGTCTGTCGTGTATTGTCTAACATTTTTCTTGCTTCAAAATGTTTCTCTTTCTAGAGTAGGAGACCTAAGCTTGTCGCTATGTTTTGCCCTATAATGAAAATAACTTATATAAAACAAATTCACCATTACGTAGTGTTTTAATTTAATAAAATATTATTATATAAAGAAAAACATACACATAATAATGCATTATTAAACAAAAAATGCTACGTGACAATAAATCTGTTTCATGTAAGTCATTATCCCCCCAATAGGACTTTGGTTTACCTTCATGAGGGGAAAAGAGATGCAAACCAGCTACATCCCACTATCCTATGTGGTTTCTTTGTCTCCGTATATAAAAAGTTCCGTGACCGTGAAATCTTTAGTCAATAATTGAATTATCAAAAGATAATGGCTTAAAGTTCTACTATATAAAATATGTCGGAATATACCTTCTTTTCCTTCCTCTCCTTTGCTCCCTCTCCTCTTTTCCAACTCATAATCATGAATTAGATATCAGAGTGTTGAACATACCTTCTTCGAATCTTTTTTGGTGTGGGTGTTATTTTAAATTTGGGGTGCTGTCTTCCCTTGAGGATGAGTGGTGGCGGTGGTCGTTTGGGTTCTACTGCTTGAGTTTAGAGTTTCTTTTATTGTTTGTTTTTGTTGCCTACGGCCTAAGTTTGTGTGGGCTACATTGTATCTTATGTTGTAGCTCTTCTTCGATTAGGGTTTTATGTTTTGTTTTAACTTAGTTCATCTATCACAAATTGTAATTTTTCCAGATCTTTAGTGAAGTTTACTTTCTGACAAGACAGAGGAGGGAAATATATGCATTGAAGGTGAAGGACAAGTATACCTAGGATTCTGTGTTATGTGTGATTTCTGATGAGGAAATTAAAATCTAGACAACGATCCAACCAAACATAGAGGTGGATTGTCTGCCTTCCCATTTTTATACTCTCCTCATGCCCTTCTATGATGTGTGGTCATGATTAAGCCACGTCAATATTTTATATTAATTTTTTTATAGAAATAATAAAACAAAAAGTAATAAGAATATAAAATGTTGACGTAATTTAACGATGACCACACAAACATGAGAGCTTGGAGAGAGTATGAAAATAGGAGGGCAGACAATCTACCTCCACCAAACATTTCTACACCAACTCAAAGTCTAAAAACATCCATATAAATCAAAATTCAAAGGACTTAACAGTAGCAGGTGAAACAAACCTATCACTCCCTGAATTACAAGTTAGTAACTTCTCTACCCACCATTCCGTATTTACATTTTGTTGAAGGGGTCTCATTTCTACCAAAAACTATTCAATAGAACCAAATCGAACACCGAATAAGCTCAACTCGATTAGTTCAAACTATTAAATTATGTACGTGCAAACTTTATATATATATGATCGGTTGAGTATTCGATTCTTCGTAACTTACAAACTAAACAACCAAAATCTGCTAATTTAACATCTGATATACGATCTTTTCAATTATATATTGAACATCAATTTCCAAAGATGTTAAGGTTTTAATTTATTGGTCATTTTATCATATTATTATTATGATTATTAAAAGGAACTGTTATTAGCATTTCAAAAATCTTATTCAACACTTCTCACAAGTGTATTTTTCTATCTAATTATAGAAAGTTTAAAATCCGAAATGAGATTTTTGAAATACCAATAACAATTTTTTTTATTAAAACTCAAGAGAACTTTATTTAGTTACCATATTACTCTTACTAACATGAAGAGTTATAAAACAACTTCAATCTTACCATTTATTTGTATCATTTCTCTAATATAGATGAGATCCACATATATTTATAAACCCTATATTTATCAGAGAAATAATACAAATAGATGATAAGTATCTGTGTCTTCATAGCTTACCTAATGCAGAGTGTTTGAGAAAAGACATTGAAAAGTACCAGCACCTCGACACCAATCCAATGAGTAGGATTTTCTTCTCTCTTTTTTCCCTCATGTTTCATTCCTTCCTATTTGAACGGTCACAGTTAAATCATGTCATCATCTTATATTAATTTTTACAAAAACAGAAGACAAAATAAAGAATATAAAAGAATAAGATGAAAAGAATGGAAAGAGAAAAGAAGAGAATCTTAATTATAATCTCACCCCACAAAAATCAAACATTTAGAATTACACGTTCGTAACCTCTCTATGCCCAACCCTCTCTATTCTTCTTTTATTTTTGGGTCTTATTTCTCAATTTTTTTTCTAGCAAAAAGAAGTCCATATTCCAACACAAAAAGTTAATCAACATTCCATGATTTTTATCCATGACAGGTCACATTCTTTGGCGGTTGGCACTATTCTTTAGAAAGCTGCAGACTTTGGACATTTCTCTCTCTCTAAGTTGCCAAAGCTTCTCCACACACTTGCTAAAATTCCAAATCTGTCTGCCACAAACATGAAGATAACAAAACTCAAAGATTCCTCAATATTTCTCTGGTTTTCTTTCTTCTGTTTGCTGCTGTCTCCTTCCACTTCCTTTGCCAGAACCACGCTTCCTGCTAGGTTTCCATCTTCTCTCGTTTCCCCTGAAAAGCTCTCATCACTTTCTTCTTCTGGAAAAAACCAAATTTACAGAACCAGATACTTCACCCAAATACTTGACCATTTCAATTTCTACCCCAAAAGCTACCAAACCTTCCAACAAAGGTATTTGATCAACGACACGCATTGGGGAGGAGCCAAGAGCAATGCTCCGATCTTTGTTTACACAGGAAATGAAGGAAATATAGACTGGTTTGCACAAAACACTGGCTTTTTGTATGAGACAGCTCCCCACTTCAAAGCCCTCATCGTTTTCATTGAGGTAGGATTTTGTTTCCAAATTTAGATTTTAAAGAGATAATCCTCTTTTAAATTCAGTTGGTTAAGATCGTTTGTCTCCTTGTATCTGAAGTCCAAAATTTGATATATTTATCCTATGTATTGGAAAATAAAAGAAGATATAAGACTCATTTTCTAGATATCTAATATATTTTGTTGTCAGACTATAAAGACAGTTACTTTAATCAATATTTTTGAATAAGAATTTAATCACATAGCAAGTCATATCGTCTGACAAGATAACATATTTTAGTTTTTGGATATAATTTGAGATGACCACATTGCATTGCAGCATAGATTCTATGGGAAGTCTATACCCTATGGGGGAAACAAGGAGGTAGCTTATGGTAATGCAACCACACTTGGATATTTGAGTTCAACACAGGCACTGGCAGATTATGCTTCCTTAATCATTGATTTGAAGAAAAATTTATCAGCAACTGACTCTCCTGTGGTGGTCTTCGGAGGTTCCTATGGAGGAAGTATGTCAATAATTAAATAATCCTTTTTTCCTAATATGTATGATTTGCAGTTGATTAAACAGCTGGCATGGGATTAGGGAGTTAATAGTGGGATTTGGATCCTCTCCTGAGCTAATAGAGAGGATCCTCCTGACCCATCATCATGGGTCGTTGGATTTTTATCCAACGGTTATAATTATTATAACTTTAAAAAAATCATTTTGTTTGTAGCCGTTGGATATTTATTCAACATGCCCACGATGATGGATCAGGAGGATCCTCTCCATTAGATCAGGAGAGGATCCAAATCCTTAATAGTGAGCGTCAAATTTAATCAAAGTTGTTAATTAAAAATGCAGTGCTGGCAGCATGGTTTAGGTTGAAGTATCCGCACGTTACAATTGGAGCCTTGGCATCATCGGCTCCCATCCTCAATTTTGAGAATATTACATCTCCGTACAGCTTCAGCAACATCGTCACTCAAGACTTTAGGGTCCTCTCTCTCTCTCTCTCTCAACATAAACATATACATGGGTAAATTCAGAAAAGTAGTCGAGTTTAGAGACATGTTAAAACTTTTAGTCCATTTTTTCAAGAGAGTTTTAACGAAAAACTTATAGTACTGTTCATTTTAACGAAAAACCACATTTTTACACTAAAAAGTCAAACCTGATACTATTTATTTTACCCTTTATTTTGTCCTTATCATTAAAACTCAAAGTTTTCAAACATTTTTTATTAATTTTTTTTTTCAACGTTTAATATGTTACTTTGAGGGGTTTGAGCATTGTTCAAGGGATCTCAAGGGAGTTTGAGCATTGCTTGAGAGGTCCGGAGAGGGCTCGAAAGGCTATATTTCTTAATTATCCTAAATTGATACTCTAAAAGTTTAGTTTTCGAAATCTGTCATGTGTTAGTTCGTAAGTCAGAATTATTAACGTGGTCTAGTAAGAGAATATTTTTTAATTTAGGAGATTTCGTACTAATCAAGCATTCAAGCTACAATGTGTGTTCCAACAAAAATGGAAAACAAAAAGATACAATTAATGTATGTGTTTAGAGAAACGGATCAGGATTTTCTCCCTTTCTCATTCCATCCCCTCCTCTCACATTCTCTATTTTGTATTTCCCTTTCTATAAAAAAATTAATATAAGATGTTGACGTGGTTTAGCCGTGACCGTTCAAATAGGAAGGGAGGAAAGGAAGGGGGAAAAAAGAGATGAGATAATCCTACTATAAGAGAAAGAGATGTTAATTAGCATATTCCAGATTTGTAATTACAGCCTGCAAAGCTCATGCATCATAATTTACTTTAAGAAACTTTCCTGAATAATTATTTTATTGTTCGAATTGCGTATTAATAATTTTAGAGTGAGAGTGAAAATTGCTACAAAGTGATCAAGGGCTCATGGGAACAGATCGAAAGCACAGCAGATGAACCTGGAGGGCTCGAACTGCTCCGAAATTCATTTAAAATATGCAAGTATGACCCATAATATTAAATTAACAAAGGTATAAATAAATATTTATGAAAAAAAACCCTACATATTCATTAAAATTTTCTTTTCTTTTATATTTCAGGAATTATATTAGTGCAGATGATCTTGAAGGTTGGCTTCAGTACCGCCTTCACTTACACAGCAATGACTGATTATCCTACTCCCTCCAATTTCCTAAGTCCCATGCCAGCATTTCCAGTCAAACAGGTAAAACAAATACTCACAAAATATATTTCTTTTTGTATTGTGAAATGACTTTTCACGCAAACATTTTTCTCTATCTGCATATTCTGATTTATTTATGTCCTGTTATTTGCATTGATTTTTAATTTAAAAGTGCTACTAAGTCCATCTTATTGTCGTATCGTTTCCCCACCTAACCAATATTTCCACTCCTAGCTATATGTAAAAAGAGAACAAATAAACCAGGTACAATTAACCTTTTGCTCTACGAAGATAAACTTTAGTAAGCTTTTTATGTTTTATTGAACTCTAATCTCTTTGTCTTTTTCGTCAATTTTGTCGACCAAATCAGAAAACCCATCTGAAGAGTGCATAAGTTGGTATTCCGTCTAATGCCGACAAACCAAAGAGTTTTAATTTGTTCTACTTTTCTCACTATTTGCATCTTGTCAGCAATAATTTCTTAAATTCAAAAATTGCATAATATCTTGCTCAATCGAAGTTCAGTTCACTATTCGATGTGATATGAGTTGCAAGCACCAAAAAAAGAAGCAACTAAAATATTGGATCTTTCGCTTGGTTTTGAGTTGGACTGTGAGAACAGTGATGTGCCAAAAAGATACAGGAAGAGGTGTGGCCACCTACATCACTTCTGTTCCCAAACAAAAAAACTTTTTTAATCTTTTGCTTATATGTCATTCGATGTAATTTTGTACAAGAATAAACTTGCCATTAAATTTTTTATTTAAAAATGAGTAGAATAATAAGACAATATGGAAGTACAGTAGCACTTTAAAATCTAAATGTTAGAAATTAAATTCGCATAAAAATGAGTGTTCGGAAATGACTTTTGCATTGAAGAAGGGTATATTTGTAGTTTTGATTTAACCTAGTGGTGCAGATGTGTGCGGCGATAGATGATCCAACGACTGGAAACGATACATTTAAGAAGTTGTACGGTGCAGCTTCTGTATACTACAATTATAGTGGGAAGGCCACGTGTTTCGATCTTGATGATGACTCTGATCCTCACGACCTTGGAGGATGGTCTTGGCAGGTAGGGGAACATTCCTCCTTTTTCTCTAAATTCCAAAATAAAAATTAGAGCTTAATTACAAAGAAAAAGAATACAAGTGAATGAATAATTCAAATGCCATGTATATCTTTTCCTAAATTGGGTGGCTTAAAATATCTTTTTGTAAAATAAAATAAAATGAAATGAAATTACGTATATCATCGTAAATTAATCATAAAATAATAAACAAAACAAAAAAAACAAAATCATGTATATGATCTTAAACTAATCATACATCTTATAAAAAAAACAAAAAAAAAACTAATCATACTAATTAATGTAAATGTTATTCAGAACAGTAAAACTATTTATGAAATATAAAATCTATATTTACCACACAACCACACTATGATTGTGAATTCAAATTCTCACTAGATCTCGCAATCATGGGACGACGGATCAAGTAATCTAAATTATTCAAGAGACGGAGCGAGGAATTCAGATTCTTAGTTTGTGAGAGGTGGGTAAGTAGAATGAACAAATAAGAGTTGTAAAATTTAAAATGAGTGATACAAAATTTCTTAAACCATCGACTTCAAGCTGTGAGATCGTATCCGGATTTCAATTCAATGAATGCGAGTGATTGATAGTCTAAAAGAATCATTTATGAACCCAATAAAAAAAGGGAAAACACTTTCGTGAGTTGGAATCAAAAGATCTTCACCCATTATGAGAGAACATGGTGGGGAGTATCCAAGGAAAACATGGTCTCATAATCAAAAATTGAACCATGATATCATTATTGATATAACTAATCATTATCCCTTTGGAGCCTAAGGAGTGAAAACCTTGTTTTACTTTTAACCTTTTTGGTTAATTTCACGAGTTTCCAACTAAAAAAATACAGTTTGAGTTTAACCCAAAGTTTACTCTTATCAACACCATCATGATCGTCGTTGTCAGCATTATAATGTGCAGAAATTTGATAAGATGACCACATTCATGTCACGCGTTGTTGAGAAATTTTTTGTATACACTTCAGAGATGTATCAAAGTGTTTTTATAGCACTTCTGATGTGACGTGTGCTAAAGTTGTTTATACAGATAGTCTTACGAAAACCCTAGATGCAAAAGCAAATCAAACAAGAAATTACAATTTTCTGAAAACATCCTTAAAACTTAAATTGTTTTTTAATCCTTCAAATATCGTCAAAATGCTAAAATCCACCTTATATCGCTGCAAAGCGACGAGTTCAATTCGTCTCGTCATTTTCTTCCTACAAAAATATCATAAGCCTGAATCGAACATCGAGAACCTAAAAATCACTATTCAATGTAGGCAGATAGCCTAAATTTGCCTTTCGAATCAACTCTTCCAGCCCCTCGTCATTTAAGAACATGTGTATATATCTACAGTGACACCCAAGTCTTTCTCGTGTTACTGAGTTTAGCTAAAACAAATTTGGTGCAGGCTTGCACAGAAATGATAATGCCAATGGGCGGAAACACCGAGGAGAGCATATTCCCAGCTTCCGAATGGAAGTACAAATACAGAGCCGCTTCATGCATGAGGAATTTTGGCATTGAACCGAGGCCCCTTTGGATCACCACTGAGTTCGGCGGCCATGTGAGTATCCATATTTTCTATCATTTCCAAATAATTTTCTATAGTTTCTTCTTCTTTTTATTTAATTTTATTTTTGTGTTTTAATTTGTGGCAGGATATTAAGAGGGTTTTAAAAAGATATGGAAGCAATATTATCTTCTTTAATGGCTTAAGAGACCCTTGGAGTGGTGGAGGGTAATTAAATATCTTTTTGTTTCTCTATTTTCACTACGTTAAAGAGAAATTTAAGTAGAATCACTCTATTAAGATCATTCTCACGCAATTTTAAAATGCGTCGTACATACGAATGACGTGATCAGAGTATCTGTTAAAGTTTTAATGGATGGTTTTACATGTTTATTTATTTATTTATTTTTTTATTTTTTTTTCTTCAGGGTGCTGAAGAATATATCCAAGAGCATAGTAGCCATTGTTGCAAAAGAAGGTTGATATCTACAAATAGAAATATGAAATTATAAAAAAATTAAGGAGAATTAATGTATAGTGTTAACTTGTATATTTGTGGTATTGGTTGTTGGCAGGTGCTCACCATGTAGATTTGAGGTTCAAAAACAGTGAAGATCCAGAATGGCTTAAAGAAGTGAGGAAACAAGAGATCAACATCATTGGAAATTGGATCTCCCAATATTACCACGACCTTGCCCAACTATATTAATCATATCATACACATTCACACTCAATCAAACCTCATGATTTGCCTTCAAAAGGCGGAATAAATCTAAAAGGCCTTCTCATTTTCTTTAAACAATGACCTTTACTTTTTTATACCAGCGATATTGACGAGGGGCAATTTGAACACGGGATCTTCGGTGTAAGGGTAGACACTATTAACTACTTAATTTACAAGCTCATTGCGAATAATGAATATCGAAGAAGAGAAATTCTAACATAGAATCTTGGCTGCAAGAGTAAAGCACTTTTAACTACTTGACCTACATGCTCATTACAAATATTGAATATTTTGTCTGTAATTTGGGTATGTTGATACTAAATAGGGGCGTAACTTGAGTTAGATCCGAACCCAAGGAAAGTGAATATCCACTATTCCAAACAAATGAACCAAACCGTGCGAACAAACTTCACATTACAAAAACGAACTAAAGCCTAAAAGCAGGCCCAAAATAACATTCAAATTCAAGAATTACGAGAATTCGCAAGTGGTGAATCGTTCTAATGAGTATGGTCTTCCTTCAACTCACTGTTTGTTCAAACCCTCTCATTCTCCTAGTTTATTTTGGGGAGAAGAAGAATTGTGGAAACCCAAGAGACGGGATAACATGTTGGAGACTTGGACCTACTTTATAGGACAGGTCCAATAGGTAAGATAATGGCTTATCTTGCCCGAGCCTGTAGTCAATAGAGCCGGTGCCACAGACCACAAACTCATTCCAATAATGGAAGGTCCAAATCCTAAAACTTTGGGCTCAGCTTACACAAACTCATATCTAATAGCTTTGTATTTGAAATTAAATTTTTGGAGTTATACACTGGATTTTATTTTCAAATAATAGACTTACAAAGTTTACATTTAAATACATTTTTTTAAACAAACGATATTATCTACACTAAAAGGAGAAGGAGGTAGGCTAAGCCTTACAATGAGCTAGCAATAATGCGGTTCAAATTCGCTTTTGGCGAGAATCGAACCTAAGACTTCTCACTTACAAGGGAAGAGGAATACCACTAGACCGTAGTACTAAGTGGCCACACTTAAACACACTTACAAGCCAAAAAAATAAAAAAAATTTATATTTCTAAACAGTAATCACTATTTCCTAAGCCAAACGGATGGAGTTACACAAAAATATCACCCTTTAGAACACAATTTACATGCTCTTGCCCTTACTCTCCTAAAATCGGTGAACTTAGAGAGGGGCCAATGGCATGCATGTCCGATATAAAAAACGTGTACATACTAATTGTGGATAATGTGTTGAGATATAGATAGACACGCCTTTAAAAGTTAGGCAGGGATCAAAGGAAAAGGTCATTTGAGTGTTCAAACTTCAAACTTCTGAAGATCGTCTATCTATCTTGAAAGTGAAATCTTTCTCCCATGATGTGAAAGTCATTGATATATAAGTCATAACCATCCACGACCTTACATCATTATATGCTAAGTATTATTAACTTAAAAAAATGATTGCATATATGTGTTATATGGGTTGTTCTATGCCGGCACAACACATCAACAATCACAATCAACTTATATGCGTAATTGGTCTCATCTTTACAATCATAAGTTTTTAAATAAATGCGCTAATATTAGAAATACATCAATAAAATTAAACAAAAAATGCAAATGCTTTTTTGAAAAGCATTTGATAAGTTCACTTTTAATTTTTTATGTCAAACGTAAATCTCATTATACTTTAGTCATAGAGAGAAACTTTATGAGACTCACTTAATCGCGTGTCATTTTATTATTGATTGATGATAATTCATCACAATCACGAGTGTGACATTTTCTATTATGTTTAAGACTTTGAAGAACATGGGATCTGTTGTTTTCATTTGGCATGCGCGAAGACAAATTCGATCATTGATTTGGTGAGTGATGCCGTTGTACATCTCAATGTCGATCTCATTCCTTTATTGTGGTGGCCATTTACACAAATGTATTAAGGCCAAATAGATAGAATTGTTATGGTGATCATCAAATCTTGCCTAACCAGCTGCTATCAATATCAAGATTTAGTAATCTTTGTAAGGTTTAAAGATTCATAGTGTTTTTTGTATTCTTTCAGCTTAAAACACCTAGTAAATCATCTTTCAATAGGGATCTAATACAAAGGGCAGGAAAATAAAAAACAGTTAAACCCAACTCCTAGATTAGCAAGGTGGTGTTGAGCAAAAAATAATCCCAAAAATTCAGAAGACGACATGTGGATTTTTTTTTCTCAAGATAGACAAGACCGCCCTCATTAAGTTGGCAATGCTCTCAAATACTTTCATGCACAGTTCAGTATCCTTGAAGGCCTAAGCAGCTGATGATGACTACTCAAAGCTCCCCACTCATGGCATGGAAAAGTCAAAGACATTAAAGATAGGATTAATTACTAAATTCTATCTTTAATACTCTCAATTGAAGATCAGCTCCATATGTGTAAGGCAAAGCCCTAAAAATATGGCCGGGGACTCCTTCCTATAATTACCTCCATCTCCACCAAATTTTAGTAAGTTTTTTGTTACGCATACAATCCCTAAACACTCACTCTTTTTTAGAGAAACTAACTTAGGCATCGGATTCATGACCAAACACCTCCACCTCGTGGGCGCGTGAGGCGTTGGTCTTTGATCAAAGGTGGTGATTGTTTTGTAGATACAAATTTGTTAAGATTGAAGACGGCGAATTTTTGTTACCACATTCCGCCTACATATCAGACACCTCTAGTTATTCCTTAACTAGGAGTGTACTAATTTCTTGCTCAGCATTAGAGAGGGCATTCCTGTCTTCTTGAGTTCTTGACTTATACATGTCATTATCTTATTAACAGTAAAAACACACGTGTAATCTATATATAGATAGGTTCCAACTTTATAGCATAACAATTATCAAAACAGTTGATACCTAATTCGTGCATCGGCTACTTGTGGTTGTGTAACGCCTGCTGCTGCTGCTGCTGCTGGTGCACCATTGCAAAGATTTTGCAAATACCATATCCTCTATGAAAGGCAAGTTGACAGAGTCCCTTTCACAACCCATGTCCCATCTTCCTCAAATTCCTTGGCAAGTTCAGGGTCATGGCCCCTAGTTGTAGGGTTCTTTTCTTACAACTTCCCTCTGCAAGAACCTACGGTTGATGGTCCCGCCCCCATATCTGAAAAACCACGCCACCACCGTCCACCACCACCATCACTCCACACTACAGTTAATTTTACAGTGCTACAGTATCACATGCCACGTGTCAGAAACCCGATTGCGTCACCCATATGCTTCTGATGTTCCAATGTTCACTCCTGTTTTTCCTCTATTTGCCCGAATTCACCAAGGTAAAAGGGGGAAAGGTAAAAACATATGCAGATATGCAGAGAGAGTATGCACACCCGATTGGCCTTATGGGCCCCACTGTTAGGGCCCACTTTAGGAAAGAAAACGTTTGATCTCGTGGGCCCTGGTCCTCGCATGCCGTTTCTGATATCAACCTCCCGTTTAAGGGCAGGCCAGAACCCCAGAGTTTGGAGACGTGGCCTTATTCCACATAGTTTTTTATTTTTATTTATTTATTTTTTAACAAACGATATTATTTATAATAAAGTGAATATAAATATCACTAAGCCTCACAATGAGTTAGCAATAATATGGATCAAATTATCTTTTGGCGATAATCGAATCTCAAACCTCTTATTTACAAGTGAAAAAAAATTCTATTAGACCATACTACTAAATGGCTGTGATTGAATTGGTGACACATTAATTTTTCTCCTGCTAATGACATATGCCTTGGGAAATTGCGACTTTTTATATAGCTTATAAGACCAGCTTCTTAGCAGAGTTATCGTTAACTATAATAAAGGGAAAATTTTATTTGGACCCAATTATTTTATCTTTACATCCAACTAAAAAGTTTTATCCACTAAACTTCCAAGTTTAACTTTAAATAAATAAATAAGAAAATAACAATCGATGTTTCTATCTCTAAACCTAATGACCCAAAACCTAGCACACTACTCCACCACTCCATTATTTCTGGCGAAACAAACTACTATCCCATTGGCATTCTCCTCGGACCTGGGAACCACTTCTTGCAATGTCTCATTCAAAACAATAGTCAAGAGGCACCCAACAAACAGACCAAATGGTATCACCAATTCATAGTTTCTGGAAATGGAAAATATGATGTCTGATAAGAAGTTGAAGGTGCCCAAAGTAACATATGACCATATAATGTTTTTTTTTCTTTTTCCAAGCAATAATAGCTGTTCCAGTGCTGTATCTGCTACTTTTCTTCACGAGAGCTCTTTCACTGGAGGTACGGCTTCCCACAACTTCCCCTTTACAAAAGTGCTTTTGATTTGCAGCTTCTGCTTATTTTCTTTGTTGGGCTCTCCAAATTGTGCCGTGGATGAAATTGCTTTTACACGACTTGGATTTGGGATATATAACTGGATACAATATTAATAATTTACTCCTAAAATTTCAATAAATAATCCCAATTGAAAATTTTGAAGCCCATGGTCGGTGATGATCTTGTTTTCACTTGGGTGATGATCTTGCTTTCACTTGGGTGGGTTTTACCGGAAATAATGGAAGAGTGCAGTGGTGTCCTAGGTTTTGAGTTATTGGGTGTAGAGATAAAAACACCTATGTTTATTATCTTATTCTTATTTATTTAAGGGCAAACTTGAAAGTTTAGTAGAGAAAATGTTTTAGTTGGATTTAGAAATAAGACAACTGGATCCAAATAAATTTTTATAATAAAGTTGAGTTAAGTACTAACCTAGAAATCGTGAACTCACCATTTATATTTTCTTGAGTTTTCACTCTCTAATATAGGATCCTATACGGTAAAGTCCCTACAAAATCTGTCATCCCGTTTTTGTTATACTACACTTAATTCCTGCAAATATATATATTCATTAAAAAACAACTCATTCATTTAGTTTTGTTGGCTTTGATCTGGTTGGCTGCTTGGAAGTTGGCTAATATATAATAGGTTTTTTTAGTCAAAATGGTCCATGAGATTGTCCTCCGTTAAAAACTCTGCTAAGTGTCCTGGAGCTCTTGGTTGAAAGTTTGGGCTCAGAGCTTTGAAACTCAATCGTTTCTTAACCAAATTCGACCCATAACATATCAAAATGAAGATAGGAAAGTATAGAACAAGATTATAACTATTTGGAAGCCCCAATGGTTGCCGAAGATGGCCGGAAAAATAGCCTGAAAGGTGACTAGTCCGCGGGAAAACTGGAAAACTCGCTGGAAACTGGATAAACTTTAAACGTTCATAACTTCTTCAATACTCAACGAAATCGAGTGATTCAAAAATGAAAATCATACTTATAGACGAGATGAAGAGAATGGTACCTTTATCGATCACTAAATCATCTTGGTTTGGCCGGAAAATGGCTCGAAAATGACTATTTTGGTCTCGAGTTAGCCACTTTCGAGCCATTTTCCGGCCAAATCATGGAGAAGTGGCTATCGATAAAGATACCATTATATTTGTCTCATTGAGAAGTACGATTTTTATTTTTGAATCACTCGATTTCATTGAGTATTGAAGAAGTTACGAACGTTTAAAGTTTACCTAGTTTCTGCCAAGTTTTCCACTTTTCCTGCGGATCAGTCACTTTTCAGGCTATTTTCCGGCCATCTCTGGCAACCATTAGGGCTTCCAAATAGTTATAATCTTGTTCTACACTTTCCTATCTTCATTTTGATATATTATGGGTCAAATTTGATAAAGAAACAATTGAGTTACGAAGCTTTGAAAATTGCCTAAACTTCTGGTCAAAAGCTCTAGAACACTTAACGGAGTTTTTAACGGAATGACCAAAATAATAGATGGTGGACAATCTCAGGGACCATTTCTATTGATTTTCAATTTCATACATCAAAGTGATGTATTATACAAATATCAAAAATCATTTTAACCAAAAAGCCTATATAATATTTATAGTTGCATTTCTTTGAATATTTTTTGTAACTTTAATGTGCCAGATGATCATGCATGCTTTGTTTGATTGCTGTATTTTTAATAAGCTCACTAAAGAGGAGGAGAGAGAGAGGGAGAGAGAAAGATGATGGGTGATGAGAGAGACTGGTGTTTGGTTTCTAGGATTTTAAATGCTTCAAATTGCAGGCCAACTAGTAATTTCTCGGGCAAATTCATTTTTTGTCTGATATGTCAGACCTTTCGCCGACTTTTCGTAGCATTTCCTTTCATATTACATTACTTTTTATTTACCTTCTTTTGTGTTCTAATTATAGTTCCTTTTTCGTTTTATATGTCAAATTCCCTTTGTTTTATTATTTAGCAGCGAATATTTCCTAAACCCTAAAAATAGGTAGATTCTTATAATTTTGCAGTGGCAAACGTATGGTAGTTTTAGCTACGTTCGCATTTGAAGTGTCCTACAAATACAAAATTAAGTGTCTCGTTTATAAAGATAGTGATAAAGTAGATTTAAATTTAGTTAAGCTAATTAAATAGTGTGTTCACCACTATACAGTCACGTTGAAAGTGTTCAACAAATTTCATCGGCCACAATGATTAAATTAAAAATTTGAGGCGGACCTAAAATTTTCGGAGATATATCATATGTGTTGTATCCATTTCCTCGTTTTTCATATTCTTATCAAAGAGAAATGCTAAGGGGACTATATCACATTGGTGATCTCCATGAACTATCTGACACCTCATAGTTTAACGTCAATTCTCGTTCTAACATTATAAAACAGTATACCAAAAACATGAGGTGGCAAAAAATCTATAAAAAATTTCACTTTTTAGTGAGTCTCCTTGGCATTTCTCCTCTCCTCTCAAATTAAACCCAAATCTCCTGGAGTGAAATCATCAAGATTCAATAATATATAATTTTTAAGGTGGCATCACTAAGAAATTATTCGGTCCAAGAAATCGGCTCTATAAATTTGCAGGTGTCAACGGTTACCAGAATGTGTGGTCCATTACAAGACGTGTATTCTTCATGTAAGGACCAAGGTCCCCACTTTGAATACAAAACATGTGGGTGGATACAAAATAATGCTCATGTAATACACAAATCTTGTAAGTATTTTCTAAATTTTAAGTAATTTTAGTTTTTGACATAGTTAATATTTTACAAGTAAATTTATTTAAATAACAGATTACAGAGTTCGAATTTGTGCGGAGGAATGGTACACAATTTTAATCAACTTGATAGATAAAAACTATTATTAATTATGTAGGGGTTTCTTGGTCAAATTGTATCTTGAAGTCTCTAAAATAATTTTTGATGAAGTTAGGGGAAACAACAAACATTCGTTTTATATTTTCGATTGATTTATCGTATCAATTTTCAAGGGTGTGTTTGGGGATTCAAATTATTCTAGCATGCAGCATGTTAATATTGATAACGTTGTTAATTTTTAAAATATGTTGGTTTTGTCAGTAAGATAAATTTAAAAGTGTATATTGTTACTTTAAAAAGAACTGGGGCGAATATCTGGAACTTTGCCACCAACTTGGTAGATCCCAAATGGTTCTCGGTCCCCATGCATGTAGCTTTATATTAGGTAAAGGGTGATCATTATATGCCATGTGTTTTACTTCTCACCTCAGGTTTTACTTCTTACACACCCCTCTTAACTTCTAATCATCTTATCAAACGAATTGAAGAAGTTTAATAGAAAAAAAAAAAAATTAACGAGAATATGTATGCAGTAAAGAGGGGTGTATGAAACCCTAATTTATAAAGACAAAAATCATTGCTAGTTTGCTAGAAAACTGAAATGCTCTGCAGTTTATGCAGTATGCTATTGCTATTATATGATGCATATAAAATATATCATTAGAGTTGGTCGGAAAACTCTCTAATCGTGACTGAAAAATGTAAATAATTATTTAAATTTACATATCTTTTTTGTCAGTGAAGCAAAAGTGATTGAAAAATCTTTCGAAAATGTGAATGTATTTCATTGCAAATGCTCTTAAAACGGGATATCATGAAAATGTAAATGCAGTATTGGTATTTGCAGTTTATTTGTATTTTCACTTATATTTCATGCATTCTTTCCTTGAGTGATTATAATTTTAATTAGGAATCGTTTAATAACCATTTCGTTTTCAGTTTTTAGCTTTTGGTTCCAGTTTTCATTTTATTTAAATTCGAAAAATAAAATCTTGTTTGGTAACTACTTTGAGTTAAAAAAAAAAAAAAAAAAACCAATAATTTTTTGTGGATGTGCTTGGGGTTTCAGAATCAAATCTATTTTCAATTTCAATTTTGATTTTGATTTTGTTTTTTGATTGAAAAAACTTTAGGGGGCAGGGGAGGCTATTCCATCCTAGGGCTAGTGTATACCATAAGTCTTTTTGAGAACTTAGAGAGGGGTTTTAGCCCCTTTTTGATTTTTATAGATCGTCCACCAAGAGGGATTGCAGGGAGCGGGACTCGAACCTAGGTCTTGGTCTAGCGAAGAAAATGATCCTTACCAACTTAGTCAACCCCCGTTGGCATTTTCAATTTTGATTTTCATGCTATATGTATGTTGGAGTAACGAGACTTTAAACCTTGTTAGAGACTGATGTTGAAAATTTTCTAAGTGTCTAATTCTAGGTTAAAATTAAAATCAAATGAGAGTATTCATGCATGTTTATGGTGCTTTGTCAACAAAACCCTAGAACATGAACAAGTCATCTAAATCGATTTGTATAATTTAAAACAAAATCCTTTCGATGCATCTAAGACTTATCTTCAAATCGTCACACATATTTGAGCTTTGATTTCTCTTACTGTAGCTTATCAATCAAAACATTTGGTAATTTGTAATCTATCATGTTTCTTGTTTTGCAATTCCTATGATTTCGTATGTTAAAATACGATTTTTACGAGTTGAAATACAGTGTTTACGAGTCAAAACAATGGGTTTGACATGAAAACCTCAGAATTTTGCAACTTGAAAGGAATTCTGCCTCGTCTAATGGACGAACCTGAAAATTTTGGAGGATTATGGGGAAAATTAGTGAACATAAAATTTGGAAACTACGAATTTTGGTTTTGTCAAAATTCAGTATGGTTTATAGATTGTAAATTTTCACTAAAAGAGGAATATATACTTCAATATTCTGTTTATTTATTCAAAGTGATATATATCCACGGTTGTAGGGCTAATTCTCTCGATTAATTCTGAGTCATCACATTGTCATCAACTAGTTGTTTAAGAATGTGATATATTTATATGAGAACAAAATAAGAATAAGATATTTATGAAAGAGTATCAAATAGGTGCCATGCATGCATGTCCATTGAACTAGAAATATAAGTTGAAATGAAGAGATGGATATATGCGTACCAACCTTGAGATTTTGATACATTGTTTGTGGCCTTTGAGGCGGTACATGTTTGCCAGTTTGGCCAGTCCCTCCTGTTAATGTACTGCTGATGCATCTGAAGAAGCAGCAGCATGAGTCACATATGTAAATTGCAATAAAGTAATCAATTATGATTAAGCATTCCTCATGTAAACTATAAATACACACACACACACACACATATAACCTTAAGGGAAGAGATCTTTATTTTTTTAATAAAAATGGGGATTAGTTGTTGAGTCTACACGATATCAAATTTTAACGATCCGAACTGTCTATTTTTCAAGTTGCACCTCAAAGATCATCCATGCAAAATATTAGCCAAATCGAAAATATTTAAGACATCTAATTGGGTTTAAAAAAATTAACGAATACTTTGTTATATAGCAAACAATAAAATTTTATCTTGATAATTAAATAGGCAAATGATTTTAGATTGAATTGAATTTTTGCAAGGATGATCTATGAATTGAGACTTACAAACTAGACTGTTCGGATCGTTGAAGCTTGATGTGGAGTAGGCCCCACACTTAGTTCCCATTTTTTGAAAAAAATGGAAATCCCCTTACATAAAAAGCGTATATATGTGTGTGTGTGTTACTCCAACCCAGTATTTGTACAAGCATAGCATTTTCCAGAAAACCCAGCTGTTTACCTGACAAATATCTGATCATCATTTTCTATTTAAAATATATATATTTTATAGGAACCGAGTCAAGTTTCTAAAGTATTTTGGAGTATTTTATATTTCAAGAGAAAATTTAATCATCGTATCTTTAACAAAAGTTTAACGGTTAAAAATGTAGAGTATAAAGTACGTCGAAGCATGGTACTAAATTCCAAAGCTGAAATTGGCCAATAAATACATAAACGGTGAATGATTGATAAATTGCATTTTTCGTGATAAGAGCATCCTAGTAAGAAAATGCAAATGTCACATGCAGAAATGAAATCAAATTTCCATCCACAAGAGATTTAAATGTGGTTATTTCTCCGATGGGAGGGATGCAATTTAACCCTATAAAAAAATGCCTATTGAAAAATTTCCAGCCAAGAGATATGTATGTATGTCCATATACAGTATCGACTCGAGATGCTCTGTAATTTCACACTTCCTGTGTCTTGCATGCAAATATTAGTACGGCCTTTTATCTCTGAAACCGTGACAGAAATCAATGCAAAAAGAGTGGCCTGGATTTTAGTGGGGGTTGGGAGTTTGGAAGGAAGTTGAAAGTATTAAGAGATTTTTCAATATGACGGGAATACGAGATGGTACATCATGTGTCATTATACAATTTCTTATTATGTACATAAAAAAACATGATGTACTATCCGTATTCCGGTATTAAGAAATTTTTTTTCCAAAGTCTCACGGATCGGTCTTACAGAAACCAGGTGGTGTACTTGGGAATTCAAAAACCCCAGAAATGGAAAAATGTTAAACTACGTATTTGTTATCTTACTTTGATATTATAATGTTTTTTAGCTAAAATATTTTTGAAATTGACATAATTTTTTACTTTAACTTCTGAGATTTGAAATTAATAGAAATAATGCTTGAGTTTGTCTATCATTAATCATTTTGATCATTCTAAAACATAAAAATAAGAAATTATATTAATCTCAAAAACCATTTTAATTAAAATTCATCTCATTAACTTCCTCCTATATCCCAAAGGCCCCTCTTGTTTCCTGGTCTCTTTTAACAAGATAAACTATTTTTTATTGAAATAAAATAAATATATTTGCAGGCGAATTATACAGAGATTACATGGCAGAGCTGCCTCACCCACTGATAGCTTTCTTTATGGTCAAGGATTCCCACACCTGGCCAAACGACATCTTTGAGGGACACTCAATTTATGAAAAAGATTTCCCGTTAGTTTCGACCTTTACGTAAGTGCCTCTCTCACTTGACCATTTTTTATTCTTAGGTTAGTTTTCGTTAAAGTAAATTTAAATTATATTATTATTAATTTATTATGAAGTTAAACAATTTTTTTTAAACAAATAATATTATCTACTGTTAAAAAAAATAGAAATGGCCTTAGCTTCATAGTGAATTAGCAATAATTTGATTCAAATTCACCTTTAGTGAGAATCGAACTTAAGACCTCTCACTTATAAGTGAAGAGGAATACCACTAGACTGAAGTACTAAGTGGCAAAAAAAAAAAAATGTTCTTCTTACAATTTAAGATTTGTACCAAATTAGTTTAAGCAAATTTAGTTTTTTCATTTTAATGTTCACTATACAATACATACTTGGTTTTAGAGTGTTGTTGTATGCGGCTTTCATTTCTTGTTTTCTAGAACTCAACACTTACCAACTTGGATCCTTACTCTACCATTGTGGGGTCTTTAATTAGGTTTTCTTAGAGTAAAATGTAGAAATATAGAGAAAATCCGAATGATGACTTTGAGGTACGACTTGAATCGTTTCCTTAAAGTGTTATTTGTCCCCACTCGAATGAGTTTGCTAAAGGGCTCTTGGCAAGTCACTTCCAGGATACAACAAAGTATAAAATATTCGATTAGCAAAACCGAATTGTATTCCCTTAGAAATAAATAGAAATAAATTGTATGAATGTGATAGAGAGAAAATAGAGTAAGGAATGTAGAAACAAATTTATGAAAATAGTGTGTGAAACATTAGGTCCACAATAGGTATTTATAGGCATTAAAGCACTTGTTCATCGAGTTCTTTCATTTTAGTTGAAGATATACAATCCTTCTTAATAGTGTTGATCCAAAATACATGTCTTTTATTTAGAATTTTCAGAAAATAAATATCGTACTCTTCGTCAAAAAGAAAAAAGTATTGAGTTTTCCTTTGTTAGGCAGTTATTGGCCTTCTTTCGTTTGACTGATATTGCGTAACCAATCAATTATATACACCGCCGTTGTGACAGATGAGACGTGTTGATGGCATGTTTTTAATTGAGTCAGATTAAGGCATATTGATAATCTTGTCTTTCCTTGCTAACTCGTTTACGCGCCGTGAAAAACAAGACAGTTGATTGATCTTGAAAACTTATCAGCCTCCTAACTTCAACCTAGACAAGACATTACTCGAATCAGCCTCAAGTTGTGCGATGACTTGAACTTGTCTTGAAATCTGTAATTCTATCTTGATCATTTTTGTGTGGACTCCTTTTTTTGAAGTTTTTATGTTTTTCACTCTTTGCACAAATATGAACGCTCAATTAGTGTTATAACATTTTGGAAAAAAAAAAAAATTAGTGTTATAACATAACTAGTTTCCAACTTAATTAACTATGCGCAATATCAATAATTAAATTTTCGATTGTCTCATAATTTAGATGCATAATCCATTAATGAGATGAAGAAAATTTGAAATTTGAACACACTAACGCTAGTTAATTATAGGTGGTGTTTTAGTCCATTTAATTACTACCACCTGGTATTACGGTCTAGTGGTATTCCTCTTTACTTGTAAGTGAGAGGTCTTAGGTTCGATTCTCACCAAAGACGAATTTGAACCACCTTATTGCTAGCACATTGTGAGGCTAAGCCCACCCCTCACCTTTAGTGTAAATAATATTGTTTGTTCAAAAAAAAAAAAAAACCATGAATTATTAAAATTCCATGACTAATTTGTTAACTTAAATAACTATTTGCAATAGCAACAAAGCCTGAATTTGTATCAAAGTTGATCAACGAACACTATTTCATCATAGGGTGATCCAGCGGTTGGAGATGAATTTCAGACTTGTATTTCACATGACATGTCTGGGATTCGATACTTGGCATGGATGAAGGTAGACGATGACAACCAGAGGAGGCTGAGAAACCTCTGGGAATCTTCTCGGCCCCCATAATAGTGGATTGCCATGAAAAAGCTACCAACTAGTCTTCTTTTTAAAGAAAAAAATTATATATAATATGTTTCAGTATCGTACAATAATTTTGTATTAGCTTTTAACGATGAATTATTAAAATCCATGACTTGTCCCATCAACATATGATTGAGAGATGAATTGCATGGTACATATCATGATAGGAATGAGTAGTAAGGTAAAGGACACAAACACACACAAATCCAACAACAACAACAACCACCACCTATGATTAATGTGTTTCATGCATGTTCTACTTACTACTTAAAACTATAAAATTAAAACCAAGTGGTAACAATAATCCAATCCAATCGGACCTTTTTGTTGGGGGATGAAATGAAATTGGGTGTTGTGAATCTACCTGGAAAATTGAGGTGGGATTTGTCTGAAATTCATGGGGAGGAAGAAGACATAAAATCCCAACTAGAAATTAAAGATAATATATAAGAAGATATTATTAACTAAAAGAAAATAACAAGACACCCAGAGAGACAGAAGACTGAGACCCCAGTTAGTGTTTTGTTAGAGAAAGAAAGAGACGGGACTAGAAATGTGAGGAAAGGATTCAAACACGACTATACCTGTCCCAAAAACAAAGGCTATTTGTATTTGTGTTTGTATTGTATTGCAACAAATCTTATCCCATCCCATCCATCTCTCTCTCTCTCTCTCTCTCTCTCTCTCTCCCCCGCATGCTTATTGGAAAGGGAAGGGATCTGTGGATTTATTTATCCCACCTCCTCCAATCCCCTCTTAAATCCAGGCCGGAATGGCCAAACACCAATAATGCTATGCTGCACGTGATCAAATTACTGTTCTTCTTTACAGCTACATTTCATTTCCCCCGGCCTCCTTCTCTCACAAATATTGAAAAGCAAATTTACCATGGAAGATCGATAGATTATACATCCTTCTTGCCCAATGCCTACTATTTTCAATCTCGGTTTTCATTTGTTTAATTTATCGATGATTGTCAACAGCTGATAAATGCGAATTACACACTACGTCAACAGCCAACATCTATTAGGGACTATTACGAGTTAAATAAGCCTTCGAAATTGGAATAATTCACTACGCACTTAGAAAACAAATTTCTCTCATATATGTTCTATCCAAATGTCAATGCACGAGCTAGCACTGGAAAAATTTATAATACTACCATTATATAGCATTGATGTTGCCCAATATCCAACCAATTGTAATGACAATTGTCTTGTGTGTATAAACGATTGTTAATCGTAATTAATACTTGTGTGTTATGCATATGCATGAACGGTTGAGAACTGCCATAATCATTATGAATCAAACTTCTTGCATAAGTAATTTGGAGATAGGACAGACAAACTTGTTTGTTCATTTGAGTTCATTGGTTTACGAGTACTATTAAACTTATCATCTATTTGTATCATCTCTCTACAAAAGTAAGGTTCATCAAGACATGTGGGTCCCGCACCCTCTATTAAAAAGATGATACATGATAAAAATAGCATTTTTTTTTCGTTAACTATCTAGTGTCCTGATACATATGGGTGGGGTGGGGTGGGGGGGGGGGGGGTGAATATCTCAAGTGCCCCATAGATATGGTCTAGAGAACCAAGTGCTAGGCCGGGTTGGCCGTTGGATGGAATTGATGAAGAGCCAGGTGGCTAATTATTACGTCAGAGGTGTCCTACAATTTGATTTGTTTGGGAATGTAGCAATAACATGGGGTGTTTCCAAACAAATAGTAATCCACATTTGCCACAAAGAGATTCATCCAGATACATGCTCTGCCCAATTCAGAAAAAAAACTATAGTCTTCTTCATTATAATTTACTTTTACACAACAATGTTATCCATCACACACAAAACCGACCACATTACTATCATACTCTGTAATAGTCATAGACTTCAATATTATATGTGAAATTCACATACATTAAAGAAGGGGTAGATCCGCCGCATCACTTTTTTTACACAATTTATTTTTTGTGATGCCTACTTTGTCATATGTTTTAATGATCTGAACCGTTTATCTTTTAGAACATCATTAATAGATAATCTTTGCAAAAAATTAGACAAATCCAAAATCATCAAGGCATTCATTTGTAGTGAAGAAAATGGACGGATACAGTTCAACAAAAGAAAAAAAAACAAAAAAAAAAAAACCTAAACCCTTAACCCAACGTTCATATGGTTTCAGATTTGGGTGTTTTCGATAAACATGATTTTTTAAAGTCATATAAAAGGTAAACGATTTAAATCGCTAAAATACATCGTAAGGTGAGCCCCACAAAAACTTGTGTAAAAAAAAATGATGCCGCGGATCTGTCCATATTAAATGTTTCTTAAAGAATAACTTAAATGATACATGAATATAAATCCATGTGAAACGATTTAAATCGTTGAAATACATCATAAAATGAGCCCCACAAAAATTTGTGTAAAAAAAATGATGCCACAAATCCATCCGTATTAAATTAATGTTTCTTAAAGAATAACTTAAATCATACATGAATATAAATCCACGTGAAATCATGTGTATTAGACACTATCAACAATACCGTAATTTTGTGTTTTTTAACAGTATTCAATTTAAAAATCCTCCTCACTCAAAATCCCAACAAAAAACACACAGAAAGCAGTAGGAGTAGTAGTAGTAGAATATGGGAATTTTACACTGAAAATAATGATTGAGTTTTTCCCTCACGCAAAACCTTAAAGTAGTACTCTTGTACTTACATTTCTCTCTCTCTCTCTCTCTCTCTCTCTCTTATTTCTCTCTCTAACATTGTTGTCAATATCTTGGGGGTAGCTAGCTTCATCAAATACTTCTCCTCAAACCCGTAATCTGCACGCCTATTCCCTCCCCTTCCCTCTCAGCCCCACACTCAATTTCTCCATCTCCATCCCCATCTCTATCTCTCCTTCTCCAAGAAAATGTCCATAAACCACTTCTCCTCAAACCTCTCAGAAACCCAGCGGTGGAATGCTAATTCTAACCCCCACCGACAAGAAGACCCCTCAAGACACCCACACAGCAGAACCCATTTCATTCCCCAATTTTATCAAGACACCCACCACCCCAGCCACGCCCACCACAGTTTCCAACCCTGGCAGCTCAACTCCCAAGACCCCACCACACCCATGTCCCCCACCCATTTCCATACCCCCACCGCCACCCTCAATTTCAACCTCAACCACCACGACGCCGTCGACCCCAACGAATCAGACCAACTCCAGTCCCCGCCGCCGCATCACCGCGTCAACTCTGACGACTCCGACGACGAAAAAGAGCCCATGTTCGAGAAGCCCTTGACCCCGAGCGACGTCGGCAAGCTGAACCGCCTTGTGATTCCCAAGCAGCACGCAGAGAAGTACTTCCCGCTCGGCAGCGGCGACTCGGGCCTCCTGCTGAGTTTCGAGGACGAGTCCGGGAAGTCGTGGCGGTTCCGCTACTCCTACTGGAACAGCAGCCAGAGCTACGTCCTCACCAAGGGCTGGAGCCGTTACGTCAAGGAAAAGCGCCTCAACGCCGGCGACGTCGTTTTGTTCGAGCGGCGCCGGGCCAACACGGATCGACTCTCCATCGGCTGGAGACGCCGCAACGCGGTCCCAGCGCACGATAGTGGGGCTGGAGGGGTTGAGAGTAGCAGTGGCGGGGTTGGAGGGAATAGTAGTGGTGGTGGCGGGGGTTGGACCAGGATGTTCTATTCTGCGCCGCATCACGGCTCGTCTTATCCTGCGCACCAGTATCATCATAGTGTGGCGCCATACCCACCTGACTGTCTACATGCAGCAGGTAATTTATATTCTTTTAATTTAATTTTTAATTACTTTGTAAAAACATAAATATAAACGTTTTTAATTCTTGCTTATACGCACGTGAAAGTGCGTGAAAAACACATTCCTATTACTTGGGGAAAATGTGCTTGAGGGTTTAGATTCTAATTGAATTGTGTTTATGTGTGATAGTTTTTTATTGAGGAAAAATAAATCGAACTTAGGATCTCGGGTTCAGGAATAAATTGAATTTAGTTGTATCAGTTGACCATGATACACTAGAGACATGTGACCGAAACAAATAACCAAGTACATTGGTCTTTTGTATAATTAGGGTGAGAAATTGGGGGTATGTATTTAATTTCATGCATGTTTTGTAATAATTGTATTATTGTTGCAGGGTCCCGTGTCCAAAATATGAACCAAACAGCGTCAGTTGGGAACTCGAAGATACTGAGACTATTTGGAGTGAACTTGGAGTACCAGCAGCAGGCAGCTGAGCACCAAGAGTCGGAACCATCGACCTCAGATGGCTCGTCGTCAACACTGTCTATGTCGAGCCAGGGTCCGACTCACGGCCAGCAGCAAATGTACCCTCGTGCTGCTTATAATTATGCCGACCAACGCAGGGTACGTAAACCCCCTAAAGTATCATTACCGTAATAATCATATTATAATTATGTGTATTATTATATTTAAAACCCCCATTTTGTTTCCTCTCACGAGTCACGAGACAGATTATTTAAGAGCAAATGAGTAAATTATATGGTCTCCTTTCTCCCCAACAAAACGATCGATTAACTTAATCAGTATGATAGTGAATCTCTAATACGAATATCAATCTGATTGTTATAATGAGTATCATATCAATTAACGATCCAGAATCCTATGTTATGCCATGTGATATCTATGTGGGTAGGAAGTCGAACACGTTTGGACATTTTTTTGCAAAAATGACAACTTTTCAGCCTACAGTTGAGCCAAAACAAAGGTTGGACCCAACCCATCTTTTTACCAAATTAATTAAGGTCAGTTTTTGCCTTTGAGTTGATTTTCTTCTGAATTTTTGATTAAAAAAAAAAAAAACACCACCATTGCAGAGCACGAGGGCAGCTTTTGTGGACTGGACTGGTGTGTTCATAGCTTTCATGGAGCTTCCTTTTTTCCTATATCTATGTTAAGCTACATACACAAAATAGCTGTTATGCCATGTGGTATATTTCTAGGCACCGACTCCTTTTAAGGGCGGTCTCATGTGGACTATTTGTCAGCTGTTATATGATCTTTGATTTTTAGTAATTTTCCTAAAGAAAACATAGGTAAGAATGCTTCGATTACGTTACCTCTTACCTCTCTCTACCGTTTCTTTCACAAAACATAGGTGCTCCTGTATTTTGCTCTTACTTGACTTCATGTTGTTTGGGAGCATTCTTGCTCACCACCATAAACTATGGTCTATGATCACTCTACACCTAAACATCTGTCACGTGTCTTTTCACTTAACTTTGATTAATTTTTTTTCAAAATTGAAAAAGTAACATTTAATGTGAAAGTTAACTAGAGTTAGATAAAATGATACGAATTAGATAATTAGGTGTATATGGTAAACATATACGATAGTTATGATGGTCAACAATAATGCTTCCTATGTTGGTCTTTAATAGTTAGGACGGTTCAGATAATTAAGTGTATGGTAAACATATCAGATAATTAGACTCTTTACTAAGAGCTACTGTAATAGGACGGCTCTAAAAAGTTTCTCTTATTCTCTAAGGTTTGGTTTTTTAGTTCTTTTTTCTTATGATTCATTTTCCTTAGGGTTGAGCATTCAATTATTTTAAGTTTCTCTTATTTCTCTAGGGTTTGGTTTTTTAGTTCTTTGTTTCTTATGATTCATTTACCTTAGGGTTGAGCATTCAATTATTTTTGCAATATTTGGAAAATCTTTTCCTACTGTTGCCATGTTACATAATTAGTAGTCTAAGTTAAGGATGGTGGTTCCCACACTCTTTTTTACTTCTACACATCCCTTTCAATTTTTGATTGTTGGATTGAATGAATTAAAAAAGATCATACGGTCAGAGTTACTAAAGAGTGTGTAAAGATAAAAATAAAAAAATAAAAAAATACTGTGTGAATAGCATCGCCTTAAATTAATAGTGTGATATTTTTTTTTTTTTGGTTGAAAAAAAAAGTAGTGTGAGATATCATAACTTGTACCAAACACTTCAGATTACAGATTGCACAGATCTTTAGTGGCAATTATTTAATTCTAAGCCGCCCAAATATTAATTGATGGTTTTGATGTTGAAGTTATAGTAGGCAGCAGTAGGCTTCTTCTAGGATCGAAGAAGGATAAATTTTTCAATGTACTCAGAATACTAGCACATATATCATATGTCGACGTACCACTCTATATTTCAAATACATTGAAAAATTTCTTCAAAAAACTTGTGTTAATTAATGCATGGGATATAGGTGATTTTCAAAACCCTAGAAATGAAAAAATGAAATTAAAGAAAGCAACGAGTTTGCCATTAGCACAAGGGTTTAGGGATTTGTGCTTATTCACTATACGAATCTGAAAATTCAAACTTATGTAGTGGTTATAAATAAGGTGGTGAACATACACCACACTAAATGGTGGTGAACAAAAATACTCCCATTTATAAATGCATTTAGTATACAACTTTCATAAATAATGTGTTTATTTTCAAATTATTGTTGGCCTATTAAGTGATTGAAGTCCCACTTTCGTTGATCGAAAAGAAAAAAAGGGAGAGCACTGATTTTCACAAAGAAAATTGCTTAATAAACTCTAAAATATAAAATTATCTAACACCTCATGTTTTTATACAAGTTTAGTTTATAAAACGTCTCCTTGTACCATTTATCTTTCACAAATGCAATTGATTGATTTGTGTGTGTTTGTGTAACAGGAATTCACTGGTTTCTCTGGAGATGTCAACCCCATGAGATCAAATCGCCGAGGATAAAGATCTGCCGATGTGACGTCCTCTTTGATTGATTGACTTCAAATATTTTTATTTTTATTTTTAAAACACACCACTTGGGATCCCCTATATTAATATTCAGTGCCCACAAGAAGAAAGAAAGAAAAAAGAGGGTACACATGGAATATAGTATCAGAAAAAATCCCAGATTTTCAGGTCAAGTCTGGGACAATGCAGGAAGAAGAGGTGAGGGGGAACCAAAAGGACGGTGCTGCAGGTAACGGGGGTGGAGAGAGAAGCTGGTGGGGTATGCTTAGAAAAAGTAGCTGGGGAGTGAAGTCATCGTTGTTTCTCCTTCCGTGGAAAATGGGAAATTTGGTTGGAGGAACCTGATATGTTAATTTAGTATTTGCCAGCACTGTTGAGATTCTGCCCGAAGATTTTTGATAAATAACAATGGAATGGAAGGAGGGTATCGGATATGGTGGTCGAGATGGAAACCGGGTGGGTGTATGGGTGGGGAAGTGAGTTCAGTGGGTGCGAGTTGAACAGATGAATGGGTGACAGCAAAGCCCGGTGTCTTTCATTTGGTACTGGAGAGAGAGAGAGCTCTCTCCAATGACATCGAACACTATACTCTCCTAAATTTCTAGTTTAACCTTTTTGTTACAGCTAGTTGTTTCATTTTCTGATTAATCCCATGTAGCTAGCTAGTTAAGCTCTTCTTTTGGATGTTGTAAACACTCTACTTCTAGAATTTGAATAGTAATGACAAGTTTACAAAAATTTTCCTTATTGAGATTGAGTAGGACCTAACAAACGTGTTGTGTACGTCATGTTTGTGTCGTTTTTGTATCATACTCGTTATCTTAATATGTTATGTTGTGTCAAACCGGGTCCGATATGTTAACGGGTTTTTAACAAGTGAGCTGATAACAACTTAATTCGTTAACGAGTCGTGTCATGTCGTGTCAGGTTAATGGGTCATGTCAGAAATTGTCATGCTTAATGTCTAGACCTGGCAAACTATATCTTATCAGGTTCTTAATAAGTGATCCGATAAAGACCCAACTCGTTAACGGATGGCCTCAATAACGAATTGACTCGTTAACAAGTTGACCTGAAGCAATTATTTTGGTGCCATTTTGTGTCGGATTAATGGATTATGCAAGAAATTGATAGGTCTAAGACTGAGTTCCACTTGTGTAACGTGTTAATTTGAAATGATAGTGTTTTAAAATATTGTATATCCGAGTTTATGTATCGACCCATATATAGTATTTACACTAAAAAAAATGCATGATGACTTAGAAGTTATGGCGACAGCAAGAATTGAATTGTTTCTTGTTTTATTGGCAATCAACATATCATTTGGTTTGGTTGTTTTGCAATTAGGTACATGGACTCCTTAATTTATTTTGATCATTTGATTACATGACATGTTTCCTTGGGGGTATGAGCTCGAACTCTTTAGAGAGCCTATGCAAGGAAACACTCCCTTATTCATATGGCACTTGTCATGTAATTAATCATATATCCGATATACACACTCAAGTATTTTCTATACTTAGATAACATGGGTAAAAATACTCACAATATAGTTTTATCAAGTACTAAACGATATAGTTTTATCAAGTACTAAAGTTATGAGTTAGCTAAACATAGTATCGTCAAGATTTTAGGAAGACAAACTGATCTATGGTAGGGAAGAGAGGGTTTGATTATCAATATTTTCCACCAACTTACAGTTTTCGGCCTGCAGAATATGGCATGGTTGGGCAAAACAAAAATTCTTAGTCATCAAGTACATGAATCATATTTAATTAGTTTTTCAAAAATAAAATTCTTGTTTTCTTCAACAAGTAATCTGCACAAATGGCTCATGATTTACTCGGAATAAATAAATAAATAAATAAACAGAAGTCATTCCTTTTCGCCAATGACCCGAACAAGCATGTGTCACACTCGAGAGAGCTGGGGCAAGACAATAATTCTAGGTCATCCATCATCAGATCTGATTTTTTCAGCAACCTCAACCTCAGTTACATGAATTTTGCAGACCATCACCATCACCTGGATAATGGGTCAGGAATCCCAATGCCACTACAATACTGCTTGATACGATTAAAACCACCATTGCAGTTTTCTCAGATGTCAACTCAGACATCCCAATGCCTGCCCTAATATGACAAATTTTGAGTCACCAAACCAAATACGAAAAAATAACCCATCAAATCGATTGTTTTTGATCCACTGATTACACGAACACATTGATTTCAGTGCAAAAAGACTCAACTAGGCCATCTAATCTAATAGCATTTTCAAGAGTAAAAATTTAGGCAGATTGAGAATTCGAAATTTGAAGGTCCAAACGGTCAAGGTCAAGGTATTTTAGATCAAAATAGAGTGCAAAACATGAAAAATAAATAAATAAATTTATTCATTAAGACATTTCTTCGAATATTTGATGGGTTTGCTATCGTCAACTGAATATATTTTCTCACCATCCTCATAGTGTATGAGACAAATGTATGCATTTTGTTTAGGGTCGTATTCTATAGTTACGATTCTACTATATATGTCTTTTCATTCTATCGAAAATCGATTTTACGGTATTCTGGTGGCAACATGCTATGGGGTAATGGTCTCGCTTATGGAGTCAAATCAATACGTTCTAAGAAGAAATATTTGAATAATCTCATCGATATCATCGATTTCATAAGTATCATACCAGATCTGAACATTTAGCGATCTCATATGTGTCAATATCAATGGTGACTTATTATTTCGATAAATTATTTCTTTGGACAAAAGAAGATTATGTAAGCACTAACTAGTTTATTTAGATCGGGAAAATTGTATGGTTTTTTGAAATCATGTGCTATGGCTCGAATCCATAGTCAATCCTACTTTGAAGAAAATGAGTCGTAATAAAAAGTTAAAAAAAGTAAAAATAAAGAATAGGATCATAAAATAATCATGAAAATTAGAGCGTTTATGTGTTGTATTAGAGAACCCAATGAGATTCATGTTGCAGACATGCCAAAGCAATATGTTGAGTGATATAGAGAGAATTTGTCAAATGTTATCAACGGAACCTATTGAAATATGCCTAGGAGGTATTGCATGAAACACTTAGTGGGCACAAAAGGACCCATACACAACATTCAGGGAGTCATCAAAAAACCTTTAGATGTATATTTCCCACTCCGAGTGGTCATGGGACCACCTTGGTCTCAATGCACATTAGTTTGATGAAAAATGTCAAATAAGTAGAGAAAACAATATTTTATACTGTTAAAGGAAGTAAATGAGCTTTTGTTCATGATTTCCCTCTCAATTGAATAAAAGAGTTCACTAATATGTTCTAAGAATAATTTTGGAATCCAACTAGAACAATAGTGGCGTTCTTCTGTTTTTCTAATGGAAAATCTCAAGTTTCGTTCACATGAGTAATAACATTATGTTAAGTTTAATATCTATTTATAATTAGCTCATTATGTAATTTAACTCAAATTTCTTATCTCTTAAAGTAGAATATCGTTGTATAAAAAGAAATGGCCTTACACTATAACAATAGTACTAGAAAATTGACACTACACTTGCTATAGTCCATAACAAGGGCTCATCCAATAGTTAGAAAAGAGCAATGTTAGGAAGACTAACTATTTAGTCTAAATTTTGTAAACCGTATAATGTGGTTGTTGATGATTGAATTACTACTTAAGTGTGGATTAACATGCTTATTTTCTATTAGTGACATATCACATGGTTTGCATTTGATCTAAGAAGTTGATCTACCAAGTATTACTCGTTAGATAACATCCTTTCTACTAATCGATGGATTGGAGCATGTCGAGCGACTGGTCAGTGCTACTTTAATTCAAATATATGTAGTTTGATACTCCATATATAGTATAAAAAACGCTTCACAACCATGTTCTAAAAGCTAGATATTGAATTCAATGGAAGAGACATATTCCACATAAAATTTTCTTTTAGAAATTTTTGAATGGTTGTCAAACCATTTTAGAAATGAAAACTTAATTAAACCTCTGTAAATAGTGGACAAATTTTGAAATTCGATTGGCTTACTTTCCTACAAAATCACCTAATACAAATAAACTTTCTATTCCCTCCGCAATCCACGTCATTGGATTAAAACCAAAGCGCCAAGAACAAAATTCTGCAACTTTTGTTCTTAGTTTATACTTGAGTGTTCTTTTATTCTTTGAGTATTGAAGTTTGTATTAGGAGTGAATAACTTTTACAACTTAACGTAGTCTTCATCCAAACGTCTAATTCGCAACTCTCTTTTGCACATAAATTGTGAGGATGAATTAAATCTAAAAGACAACGTTATGTGCCTTGAAATAATCTTTTATCCTTCTCGGCTATCACTCATTAGCTTTAAATATCCAACATTTTTATATAGCATTATGCAGGGGTTTAATTATCTGATGATTCTCAATATATCCAATACCAATATGTGATCAGAATTCAAAAGTTTGCGTACGATCTGTTCTTTTAGTCGGTAGAGACCCAAATCTTATATTATATGCTACCATTCAGGACTGTCTTTTACTCATGCACGTACAAATCCAACAACCTACCGTTCAGGACAGGACACTAGAACGACCACAATCTCAACTGATCGCAACCCCCATGTTAATCTCTTTCGACAAACCTTAATCTGATTACCTGTTAATGTCAATTAGTAAATGCTGGCCAACAACCTTAATCTAATTACCTGGTAATGCGTCTGATACAAGTTGCAAAATATGTCAGACAAATAGTGGAACCATTTAGGTTAAGAACTTTCATATGATAATTGTGAGGGCCCATGAGGATGGAGAGTGATAACCCTAAACCATTGACCTTCTCAAACATCTCCAGGAGATGGAGGAGATGATGGAAAGAGTCCAACGCATGTTGGCGTAGTAGTGGCTCACTACTCAACTCATTATCTTTCTCTCTCTCTGTCTGCAAGTGGTGGGGAAGCTTTAGGGTCCCCAGAATCCAGATGTATATTGTGTCTAGCTATTATGATTGAAGTTGAACTCCAACTCAGTGCATAACCAATCGAAGGAATGAAGGGACGCTTCCTGTATATTTACTATATAGTTTGTCCTGCCAGAGAGCCAGATCGAATATAATCATGCATTTGGTTTGAGATATTTAGATATCACCAAGTACAGTACAGAAACACCATGTGAGTCTTTTTCTTCATAATATTCCCACTGAGCATTTCCTTTATCTTAACATGTATGACAACAGGCTTTCAATATCATTGTTTTTGACCCTTGGGGGCTTAGAGTCAACCTCACCCCTCACCTAGCTCACTTATTTTGTACCAGCCATATGAAAGAGCTTCATTTTGTGACTTCAACCCCTGTGTGTAATGTGAGTGTGTATGCTTACCGTTCTATTGTAGCAAGAAATAGACGATAGGGTCCTCGTAGATTCATGTAATTACGGTATAGGACCCTTGTATTCTAAAGCAAATAATAGAAAAAGAGTGAAATATATACGGTCGAGCTGCTATATTGTGAATACATGATCCTTGTGATAGTCATTTACCTATCATATTTTTGCTACAATCAAAAGGAATCCCGGCTAAGAAGCTCGTCATCCTTCTATGAATCATCTTCATTGAGGGATCTATCAAATAATCTTATTTGAGGGACACTTATGAGACCCACTCTTTAACTTTTTCAGTGAAGTGAGCTATTTTTATTTTAACTCATCATTCATAGATTATCCAAGCAAAAATTTAGACAAATCCAAAATCATAATGATATCCAATAGTAACGAAGAAAATAGACGAATGTTGTGTTTCAAAGAAACATTAAAACGAAAACCATTAATCCAACAATCATATGGTTTCTTATTTGGCTATTTTTAGTATGGATGAGCTTTGAGGGAAGACTTAGAAGATATATGTCATTGGATCGTTGGAAAACAACGTGGAGTAGGCCACACAAGGGTGATTTTTTTGTAGAGATGATATTTGAGGAAAGACGTAGTAGATAAACAATTGAATCATTGAAATGTAATATGGAGTGAGCCCTACAAAAGTGTCTCTCAAATAAACTTATTTAAGTGATCCTCAACTAAAGCTCACTATATATATAGTAGATTTGGTATCCAATCGATACCAACATATATTTAATCATTTTGGGTATAATTCATATTATTATGAGTAACAAATCAATTAAGGGTATTACCTAGTTGTAGGTGTACGAGAAGGAATAAAGACGTGATTGAGTGACTGTGGGATAAACAACCAACCTTATGTTTATCTCATACATTCATTTTTCAGTATGCCGTATACCCAAAACCAATGAGACCCACCTATTTATTCATCCTTTAGTTTCCTTACAAATCCATTAATCATGCCCTAAAACAAAACCACTGCCGGTCAGGGATTGTGAATCTTGGAACTGTACTGTTTGATGATCTTCTCCATATTATATGCAGGTCATTTTCAGTGCTTTAGCCATAAATCGATTATACTGTGCTTAAAGTAGTATTGATGTCCTTCCATTTTATGTCCGAAACCCAATTAAGTTGTCCGGCATATACAAATATTTTCAAAGAAAAAAACAAGCAACAAATGCCATTGTGTTTATCTGGTTCAGTCTTATTCAAATATTTATCAGATGGCTTTACTCGAGATTCACTTCAGCAGAGATTATATCAAGGACAATAATGGTATCATATGTGTAAGCAGAACTGGGGACATATATATGTTGAGGAATCGTCCAGGCTGGATCAGACATTCCTATTCAAACCAAATAATCTGGTCAGATCTAGATATATAGCACATAAACCTGCATACAAGTTACTGCAGACTGTACTGCTGGGAGTACCATATAGCAATCATACTATAATTTCGTACACGTACATAGATTCTTAGATTAGAGAGCATCTCCAAGGACAAAGCAAATGTTTGAGGTAAATTGGTGTCATTTGATTTGAAGATCTATTGCCTTCAACATTGCACCGATTAAAAACCTGTCACGGACAAGGGATACTGAGGCAAATAGTTAGCCAAATGCCCTAGACATCACTTTTCTAGTGAAGTGTTGTCATGTTGTTGATATTGACACTATCGATACTTTGATATTATTAGCAATATGCTCGCGATTGTTGATATGTCAATGATAGCTTAAAAGTGCAGTTAACTTAACCAAATTAAAAATGAAATCAATATACATTGACAAACTATACATAGAATTACTGGCAAGCTCAATAATAACAACATATATAAATTATACATGCATATAGATTACTTAAATTCAAGGGTATACAAATGAACAGTGACATGACAAATTCTCTTACATTAAGAAACAATAATAAAACCTTATCCTACTAAGTGATTAGCAATATGAATGTGGTTAGTATTTTTCCATGAGGATATGGATACGGAGATTTATATGTAAGTTTCTGAAGAATTACATTGACTGGTTTGAATAGATCTAGACCACATAACATGCTCTCAACTCCTTTGAGGGTTCACTTTACAGATTGAAGCAATTTGTGTTGATGTGGTATACTTGTTTAAGTGATTATTTGATTAGTCAGAGATATGAATAAACTATGCCCCTTCATGTTAAATTAAGAAGTTATACTCCGAATTGCTAGAGTTGCAATTTATGTCAATCACATGAATCTCACTAAGACTCTATAAGAGCTTGAGAAAACTACCTCGCACTTGAAGATGAAATTTGAGATAAAAGATCTAGGTGTTAACACTCAAAATTTGCAAGTCAAACCGAGACGAATCCAGATGGACACTCGCATATTTTAAACTTAACAAACAAAGATATTTAACCCTTGGTGGGCTTAGGATGTGGACTGAGAATGACATGGGCACAATGTAAGTGGTTCACCCTACAAAATATGGGCCACGTTCACTATGTTGCATGAATTCTATTGATTGTAAGATTAAAAATAGCGCTCGGCTAGTACATCAATTTCTCTATCCCTAATCGTCTGGGCCCAACATTGGGGGTGTTTACCCCTTTTTATAGGCCTTCAATGAACCCCTATTCCTTAGGCCATTCCCAATGAGCATTTATTGTGCCATTACGTAAGCTAGCTTATTGACACTTTTTCACCTACCACCCCAACATTCGTCGGTGAAGTGATGGTTGTCCAGTAGAGTGCACGCCTGGCCAGCATAAAGTAGCATATTTCTCTCTGTCGGCCTCGATTACTCAAGCTAATTTGTCTGAGCACCACCTGGACCGCTTTGTGTCCCATCCCGAGTCCCTACTATTGACTTTGAGTCATCAAATGGTTTGAATGACATCTGAGTAGACCTTTCCCTGAAGACTTGTGCCACAGAGATGTCAGCCTGCCCATGTGTTTTTTTCGGTCAGTATTCAATGCCCAACCTGGTTGGTCGGCATTTACGCGCTCGGACATATTCCTTTCCAAGCTTCCCAAACCTTGGGCATCCTTGGTCTCTTGGGCTTCGTAGGGCTTTTTTTCCAATCCGATACTTCCTCGTGGGCCTAAAAATGCCCATCATTAACACTTGGAAAAACTCATTTATGTCTTGACCTAAAGTTCAAACATTATTTTGACTATATTATGGTTCACATATCAAACTATGGCCTGAATGTGTTACCTTTTGAGTATACCTATGATCATCTATATGCTAGATGCATATGAGACCCTTGAAGATGTTGTGGAATCCGAAGTTCTATATCTAAGTTCAACTTTGTGCTTTGGTGTACATAGCTCATTGCATCAGACATGACATATCATTATCTATTGGTAAAGAAACAACATTGTGCCTACAACCCGCTATTGAATTGGCATTAAAGACGTTTTTTGGCTACTCTGAAGGTACAACGAAGTTGGGCTTATCCATACGCACCTCGAGCGGATCCAACCCCTTGATTCTCAGAATGATGTATGCCTAGTTTATTATGCTAATGCTAGTTACTTATCAAACTTGCACAAGGAACGTTCCCAAATGGTTAAGTCTTTATCGTTAGGGATACCACGTCTTAGAGGTCTAAGATATAGACCTTAATTACGAAATCTTTGAATCATTTCAAGGCTCACCTCACCTCACTATGGCACACGTGAGAGACGTAGTCGAGCGCTTTTGTTGAGTATATTCGAAATACCTGCTATTTTTCATCCATCGTTGAGTCCCAACTACGATCCATGAAGATAATGCCACATGTATCGACTAGACGAAGACATGATACATCAACAAAGCCAACGTCAAGTGTATTACGCCTCATCACATCAACAAAGCATCACTGAAGTCAAACAATCTGATCCCATGATAACCTTGCTGACCTCTTCATGGAGTCACCGCTAAAGTCAACCTTCCAAAAGTTTGTCTTAGGAATTGGTATGCGTAATTATCCGGCCATTTACAATGCTTGTAGTTCTCATTTGAAAGTTTTTTCAAACTCAGGAAGAGTATCCAGAAGCATACTCACTTGACCTTAATTTGCTCTTCTTCCCTACGATTAGGAGCATTTTTCCACTGGGTTTTTGCTACCTGATAGCTTTTAACGAGATACTTGTCCTGGATAATACCCTTGTGTGCATTTTAGTTGCATCTTGAAGCCATTTAGTATTGACTTAATGCAATTTCTCACTTTCTTCTTTAAACTATGAATTTTTCTCACATCTTGGGTTTTTAATAGCAAATTTTTGTGTATTTTATTACCTGTGCATTCTTCCGTATGTTTTGAGACTCGCATTCGCTCATTATGCCAACTAGATGAGACGTCTTCATAAACTATTTCTACATGATTACATGAAGACATGATGCACCATTATTTGTGTATTTCCACACTCAAAAGGGAGTTTTGCAATCCTAATTTAATTAAGAATGTGATTGTGTAAATGGTTCTAAAATACGTTAGGCACTAGTCAGACAACAAGCTGGGGCCTAGCGCCTAAGCGGGGTCTAGGTGGATGCCTAGGCGGATTTAAATAAATTTGTTATATATTATATTAATATAATTAATTATTTTTTTATGTACACAATATGATGGCCTAAGAAAAAAAAAATTATCCAAATAATTCAGATGACATATATATATATATATATTATATAATATATATCTAAACTTTTAAAAGATAAAAGCCCACTTAGTGGGTGGTTGGATAATTAAAATCTATTGACCCGTGCACTACACCTCTCACATTTCCTAAGGTAGAGCCCAAATAAAGTAAAATACCCTTCCTATTAAGTCTATTCGGTTCTTCTTCTTCCTTGGCCCTTCAGAACCACAAAGTGAAATTGCAACTCACGCCGCCACGATTGAAATGTCAAATACCCCTCTCTCTCTCTCTCTCTCTCTCTCTCTCTCTCTCTCTCTCTTTGCATGTACTCTCTATTCCCTCATTTGCTCACGGACGGAAAGCTGCTGAAGCTCGCCAAAAGATCGGAAGTTGCAGATTCAGAGTTGCTGCGAGTTTGAGATTTGCAACTGCCTAGACCGCCTAGCGAGCACCTAGACCGCCACCTACATCATCTCCGCCTTAAGTGAACGTTTTGGTCGAAATCGGATCAGAACTCCGCCGTCTAGCTCCTAGGCCAATTTTTAGAACACTAGTAAATCCTAGTAACAATCTTTATATGATTCTATAATATCTTTTAGATAGTTTGTTGACTATAATGTGTTACTTGAAATGCAAAGATTTTCCCTTCTTTACCACTATAAAGAAACACACAATAGGGTGAGAAATCACATCACATAATCTATCCAGGTCTCTTTTCTCTATGCTTTATGCGCCTTTCTATCTTTCTATAATTCTTCCATTAAATAGGCCTACAACATTTCCATGACAATCACTCTTCGCATGAGGAAAATATATATGTCATTTACATTAAGAAGTCAAACTGAGAAGCTGGTGAAGAACTAGGGTATTTCTATTTCATCAAATAGATTGGTTTTGGTCAATGCAAATTCTTTGAAGCTACACATATCCCATATTTTTTTGAAGCATACTTAAATTAAGAATGAAAATTGTATCTTTAAAGTATCTTTAAAGGAAATGTCAAAAAATCTACACTCGACGATAACAGTAAAAAAAAAAAAAAATCAATATTTTCCTACCTACATGCCAATTCTTATGTGGCATGATGTGAATTGACAACATAGTGGTTGCTTTCAAATTTAACAGCGAATTCAAATCCATTTTAATTGATTAATAAATGGTTTTTTTTATCCTTTTTAAAAAATCTATTTAATACAATTATGAAAAGTAAATAATAGTAATATAGTTTGACATATCAAGTGGAGAACAAAACTTTAAAAAATAATCGAAGTGCTACATAGGCTTTCAAATTTAGATTTTATATTTATAATTTGGTATCTCCTTTAAAGATGCTCTGTCCTTCTCCTTAGTTTCCTTTTATTCCCATGAAGTTTTCAGACATCGCTTCCTTTTTAGACTGATGCTTTCATTCTTGATTTTTACAATTGAATTTTGGATGACTCATTTTGGTATTTCATGGTATTGATTTTATGATGTTTTTGCTTATTTCTTTTTTTAACAATTTTTTTTCCCTAATTTAAAAGGAAAAAATTTCGAAATGTCACATGATTTTGTACCTATTTTTCAATTTGTCATATAAAATAAAATTTTAAGCAATTTGTCTTCCGAAATCATCAATTTGTCATCTTACCCTAACTCCGTTAAGTTTTCCATCCAAAATAAGCATGTGCCTTGCACATGACTTGTGTTAGAGTTATTTTTGTCATTTTAACACCCCACTTCCTTCTATTAAGTTGCATTCGATCCAGGTGTTTAGTTTAGCATATCATGAAATCAAATTTTATATGGGCTATGTAATATGAGAAACGAGTTGAGGTTTGGTGGCAGAAATAAAGTTGTAGATGCATATACGCTGCTCGAACACAACGATTTGCATGAATACTCACAAACACAAAATTTAAGGGTTTTACTAAAGAAAAGTAAATAACTTGTAAAAAGATCTTAAATGATAGAAATAACATTGAACACAAGTCATGTGCGACTTATTTTGGATAGAAAACTTAACGAAGTTAAGATGAGATGACAAATTGATGATTTCAAAAAGTTGATATGGCAAATTGCTTAAAATTTTAGTTTATATGACAAAATAAAAAAGGTGTACAAGTTCATATGACAATACAAAAAATTTTCCAATTTAAAAAGAACTCGCTCTAAGAAAAAAAACCAACTTTCTGAGTGCACGTATCCGATTTAATTGTTTGGCCTTAAGGAAGAAAAGAATCCAGAAAGATATGGTAATCTTGCAAACATGATGTGCACGTTAAGGAAAGAAAAGAACGTACCAAGCTTGTTAGGTAAGTACGTACAAGTATCATGGAAATTAAACTGAAACCCAACATCAAAATAAAGTTTTTCACAAAGAAAATGACCACCCTATTGGATCAAAAATAATAAATAAAAATTGACCGGCTCTATTCCCTATTTGTGACTCAATTAATCTTATCAATTAACCATGAATATAAAATTAATTAGTACCATAAATATAGGGTGGTTATCATCACACACTCCTCTCAAATTTTTACCATCAAATCAAATAAATTGAAAAATATAGTATAACTCTCTTTCCCCCTCTCTCCTCTAACCCCCAAGATTTGTTCAAAATACGAGTTTTTGTTTCTCCGAATCTCTTCCAATGGATCTCCAACAATCTCATCAACCTCAGAAGCTCCAAAATTTCCCCTTTTCATTTCTAATCAGAACAGAACTTCGTTACGCAATCTCTTTCTTCCTTCTCCTAGTTTCTTCCTTGTTTATTCTCAGTCTCGTAACCCCATTCGACTCTCAGTTTCTATCCGATCATTTGAGTTTCTTATCCCAAATCCTACCAAAAAATAATCACAAGTTGCCTCCAGGAACTTGTGATTATTCCTACGGCAGATGGGTCCGCGACAAGACTCATCCGCTTCAGTCCTACACCGAGAACTGCCCGTTTCTGGACCCTGGCTTCAGGTGCAGCCAGAGTGGTCGAAAAGATGAAGGTTATCGGAGATGGCGGTGGCAACCGGCTGGCTGTGATGTTTTGAGGTGAGTTTGTAGTGTAGTTTTCGGAAGGCTTGGTTTTGAATGATACTGCACACTGCCATGCATACATTTTAGGTTAAACCCTTGAAACCATATAACCATTAGGAGTAGAATAGTCCTTAGAACTGAACGTAAAAGTAACTGTACTAGGACATTTTTGTGATTTAACTTTAAAATGTACATTTTTTCGAGTGCGGGTTTCTATTTCATGTGGTAGAGCACTTACTCTCGCACTCGTAACAAAAGTTCGATTTTTGCTCTCTACCCTAAATTAAAGAGTGAAAGATTTTGAGCTGCTATAGTGCACTCATTGGTGTTACGAGATGTACAAGAAGAGCTAATAAAGCAAATGATGTCCTAATCTAGTAGTTTAAGAGATTGATTTCAAAGGTTAATTAGTGCTTAATAGAAATTAGTGATAATTTGATGGACGGAGAAAATCAAGGAACCTAATCAAAGAGATTTTCTTCTTCCTTCCCATGATCTCAGATTTAACGCAAGCGACTTCTTGGAAAGAAGCAGAAACGGACGGATAGTGTTTGCCGGTGACTCCATCGGAAGGAACCAGTGGGAATCCATGCTATGCATGCTTGCAGAAGGGGCGTCCAACAAGTCCAGAATCTATGAAGTGAATGGGAACCCCATAACAAAACACAAGGGTTTTCTGTCGATGCGGTTCCAGGACTACAACCTCACAGTTGAATATTATAGGGCACCCTTCCTTGTGGTTGTAGGACACCCACCCAAAAATTCACCAAACCAGGTCAGGACCACAGTTAAGCTCGATCAATTCCATTGGTACTCCAAACGCTGGGTTGGAGCAGATGTTCTAGTTTTCAGTGCAGGGCACTGGTGGAACGAAGGCAAAACAGCAAAGATGTACAACACTAGCTAGTTCCTTAAACTCGCTCCTGTGTTTCCAGTCTAGATATTTGACATGTTATGTTGTTAGATTATTAATCTTCCACACATCTAAAAAGGGTTGCACCTTATCAGTGATCTAGATTAACAATTTAACAACATAACAAGTGAAACCGTTAATTTACTCATTTTTCGTTATCTCTTCACAACTGGCCGTCTTGTGTTTCAGGGGCTGCTACTTTGAGGAAGACGGCAAAGTGAATTTGACAATGGGAGCGATGGAAGCATTCAGGAGGTCTATACAAACCTGGAAATCTTGGGTGCTCAAGAATTTAGACCCTCGAAGGACTCGGGTTTTCTTCCGAAGCTTCTCTCCGGTGCATTACAGGCAAGTATCAACAGCTTTCTGACTATGAAAACTTCCAATTACATACTTCAAACCAAAAGAATGATAGGCAATTAGTGTAACTTGGTGAGCTTACAACTTGCTGTTCCTTAATAGTTGCTGCCAAACATGGCGTAAAAGTAAGGAATTGATGGTTAATGAATCGATGAGGTTTTAACATGCGAAGTTGCAGGAACGGCACATGGAATGAAGGTTGTGGGTGTGATACCTATTCGGAGCCAGAAACAGACTACAAAAATCTTGCAGCTGACCCAGTGAATAATCTCTACATTTCTGAATCAATCAAACAGTTGGAATATGAAAACTGGAAGGTCCAGTTCTTAAACATCACGTATCTAACAGACCTCAGGAAGGATGGTCACCCCTCAAAGTATCGTGAGCCAGGAACTCCGGCTGATGCTCCACAAGACTGCAGCCACTGGTGCTTACCCGGAGTGCCTGACACATGGAATGAACTTATTTACGCTACTCTACTGGCAAAAGGATTCAGAACCAAGTAAAGAAAATGTTGGCATACCTCAGATGTGAGAATTTATTTACGGACAACTGTACATAATCAGCATTGGCTTCTATTCAGGCTAGTTCCTCCACATTTTCGTTGGAACTGTCTTCACTGCTTTCCATTTCCTTCAGTTTCTCAACCTGCCTCAAGAGATTCAACCTTTCTGGACCATATGTTGATGGTATCTGTCAAAGAAACATTAGCACGTTAACAAACACAAGTTTGGTTCTCATGAAGAGTGAAGGAAATGAAACTCTTGGAACTAAAAGCCACATACCAGAGCTGGTACATATCTCTGAATAGCAGCCAACATTGCTGCATGTCCAACCGCAGTGACCTGCAAGACACAAGTTATCTCTATGTTAAGTTCCAATAGGGTTTAGAAAAAGTGTTTGGCAAAACAGCGAAATTGTTCAATTTTTAATTCAAGGTACAAATTCATTTTTATTTCTTTTCTTGGCTTGAAGATACTTAAAGCCAATTATGAACCCCCTTCCACCATATCAAAGGAACGGCATATACGTTATTCACTTGTAATGGCACAACAATGCAACATAAACAGAATATCTGAAGCACACCTTGTTATATGACCATAAACCCCCTCAAATGATAAACCCACATTAGCTGGATGAAGAACTATGATGAGAATCCTATCATTTTATAAGTTTTTTGGCCAGAATAAAATATACGAGGAAGAATTCTCACTGGAAGAAGCATTAAAACACCGATAGGAACAACTGATGCTAAGTCGGTCAGAGTTCTCTGTAGAACTTTCTTTTCTTTTTCTGTCAGTTCATCTCCAATCAAGACCCTTCTAAGCAACCCCATAGCAGCACCAACGTCAATAGCTAGCAATTGAGTTCCTTGCCACACATCCTGCTCATCAATTTTGAGATGAAACAAAAAAGAAAATTAATGAAAAGGAAATTACGAGCTGTGGAGAAGTCCTCCTATATTAAAAGTAAGAGTCGACATCCTGCTCATAATTTAGTACAAAAAATAATGAAGACGTCCACAGGCCATTAATAGATATCCTATATCCTAATTGGTTCGGTGGCAACTAAAATATGCGGTTAAAGGAGGCGTGGTCCTCATTCTGAATGATTTTCTAGTCAAAGTATTAAACAATTGGAGCAAAACCAACATTGAAGTTCCTTTTCCCCCCTAATTTTCTTGGCCCAAGTGTAGGTCAACAATGTCTAACGAGTTAACAACGGTCACCATTTTTCATACCGTGCTGGCTTGTTTTAGCTTGTCAATCGATTTTTCAATGACATTCTCTTTCTTCTGAACCCGGAGTAGTTGAGCAGCTCCGACATCATCCTCATAGTTAGGAATATCATCAACAGACTTAAGATCCTGATTAAAAAAATCCATAGCAACATAAAAATTTCTTAAACCAGTAAGAGTTCAAATGACAGTCTGAAGTAGGAATTGTTTACTGGTCAATTTCTTTCTTTTTGTTTTCTCCTGAATAATATGGTATCAAGTTGTACGCAGTGTGAGATTTTACCTCCTCATTTTCTGATTGATCAGCACTCCTTTGCACCCGTTTTTCAAGTTCTATCAGCTCATTCTGTAAAAGTTCAAAACGCTGGATCTTATTTGATTCTGGCTCTTCAAATTCAATACTTGAAGCACTCTGCTCAATAAGTTCATTATCCTGTATTAAAGGATGCAAACATTAAGCAACTTGGTTTGAGATATTGCACATTTCCAATTTCCAACAACAAAATAGATACATGCTCCTGAATCAAGTGAGGCAATAGCAACAGGGAACAATCTCATAAATGAGAAAGCCAAAAAGTCAGTTATAAAGGATTCTCGGCACTCACAAGCTAAGCACATGCCTTTATGGGGCTTTTTTTTCATGCCACAGCTATTCTATCTTCCTATTAAGGGACAACAAGACAGACTAGGAAACCACAAGTCAATAATTGAAACCTAACTTCTCAACCGCATTTTTATAAGTACTACAAAAGGAAGGAACACAAAATAATATAACACAGGGCTACTAAGAGAACCAGCTACGAACCCAAAGTATTTATCATGCTAATGCAAAGAAACACTGCTAGTGGCAAATTCAACCTGAGTGTTCTATTAATGACCTTGCCCTAACCGAAAAAAACATGTCGGAGTAACATTAAGTGTTGTTAACTCTTGGTCAAAACAGATCTAAATTTGAGCCAGCTGCATACACAATCTTATTTTAGATACAAAAGTTCCAGTGAAAAGTTAATACATTTGGATATTAGATAGCGCAATACTATGTAAAAGTCAATGAAATCCTTGTGAAGATGGGCCATACAGATTGATCCCCAATCAACTCATGATTGGGCTTTCCAGTTGGACAGCGCATTAAGGAGCTCCACAAACTGCGAGCGTTACTGACAGCTCTAGAAATAATTTTGAAATGAGATGTGCTTATCAGAATACAACCAAAAGGCAAAAAAGAGCTAAGTCATATGGAATAATAAAAGCTTCATAATATGTAAGAACTTAAGCTTCATACCTATTGCCTCCATTTTTTCTACTTTTCCTTTTAAAGAACTGTTGCTGCTTGTTAGTAGAAGACTGGGAGCGATTACCTTCCTGGATGACAAGAACGAAAGTACAACTAATACAAGTCAGAATTCACAAAATCCAATGAGGGTAAAATGTCTCATAAATAAATATACGAGTGAACCTAAGAATGGAGCTTAGCATACGAGAAATCTACAATTATAATGCATGGTCTGAACAGAGCAACTTATAAGATACAGTAGGTAAATTTGAGAGGAAGCCAAACAACATAATCTAAAAATGCAGGAAAGCCCCATCACAATTGGTGGTTTACATCCTTGAGTTATCTCTCAAATACATTCACCTATAACTATAAGATACTTTGTGGCTAATTATTAACGTATATCTTCCATGCCAACATCAAGGAGCCAAGACATCTATCTGTTATAGAAAAAGATGAAGAAAAAAAAAATGTCCAATAATGAACATGTACTTTGACATCTATACGTAGAAAATCTGAATAAATTGAAAAGAAAAAAAAAACGAAAAAACCCTGCAAAGTTCACTAACTATTAATTAATAAATTGGTTGAATGGTGTGTTGGTGATCAAAACATTACAATCATCATATGAACAAAATAAAAAATAAAAAAAAAAAAAAAACACCTGCTGAAGAGAAGCTGCTTTTGCTCGGAAAGATGCCTCCAGAAATTCAGCCTCTTTTTTTAGCTTCCTTATCTTCTCAAGGTCAGAACAAGCAGCTTTTATATGCTCTTTTCCTGAGTTCGAACTTGACACATGTAAATCCTGAAGCAACTTTTCTAGTCTTATCACGGCTTCTTCAACACTCTCCAAGGCCTGACACCAAATGCCAATTCCACAAAACGATCAGAGGCATTCAACAAGTTCCTATGTGGCCCCAGTACTATCCCAAATATTGCCCAACAAAAGGACTGTTAAATAGCTTTCGTTTGAGGTGCTAAGTATTGAAAGGAATGAGTAACCCAAAAGGACCATTTATGCATGAGTAACCCAAAAGGGTATATGGAGAAATAGTGGGGTAAAAACTGACAAAAAATTGCATAATTATACTGCACTTTGCAATGAACACAACATAAAGGGGAATAGGCGCACCTTGTCAAAAGTATCCAATTCTTTCCCAGCTAGTGGATGAGTTCTAGGCCTAGTCCTCTCAGCAATGTTATTGCTATAGCTTTTCATATTTTCATTCCTGCATCGCAGTTTAAAAGGGGGGTGTGTGTGTGTGTTAGAGAGAGAGAGAGAGAGAGAGAGATGATATTGCTATATTCATTAACTTACTTTAATATACCGCGTTCTTCCATACACTCCACCAATTTGTTGTGCCTAACCATTGAAGACAGAAAAAAACCCATTTTTCAAAAAAAATGAAGCCATTTACGGTTCAATCACTATGCACCACATGTTTTGCATACCCTCTAGACAAGAATCTCGCTGCCTTAACATTAGAAGGGTCCTCCAGCCATTTACTGTATTTGATAAAACTCTGCATCCACTGAAAACATACTTCTAAGGCTTGGGGAATTGCTTCATAATTGGGAGGTCCTTCCCATTTACTTTTATGTCCATGTGATTGTTTTGGGGTGCCTGAAATGCCTGGATAAAATGGAAGCCAGTCTAGCTCTTCACAGACTACCTGTGGAATTTACGCATCATTAGATATCGTATTTAAACCACAAAAGAGTATCCACAAGATAGTTATGACAACACATGCTAACCTCTACATACAATTGATAAGAACTTATTGATGAAAGCTGAGGATAGTATAAGATGCTGCCCCCAATCAAGAACCTGCACATATTGAAAATATTAAATCCACAAGGACCACAACCAAACCAAGAAAGCACTTACAAACTTATGTATCATCTGTAAAAAAAACCAGGTATACCTAACAAAGCCTCCAATCGGTTCAGCCAACACATCAAATCCATTTGCCAATAGAAAGGACTGCGTGCTTCTACCCAAGGCAATAAAGAATCCAAATATAGCCAGATCCCTCTCCAATACCTACACTAATTCAGTATTAGCCGACAATTACAGCATCAACATAGTACAGCTTTGCAACCACATATACACAAAGGCTCACAAGCCCCAATATATATAAGTAATCATCTATTATAGATATCATAAAGATAAGGCCTTTCTTCTCACTTTTTCAAAAAGACTTAAGCAATTTCATTATCCAGTTCCTATATTAATTTCGTCCTATTTCGCCACATCTTTATATTTATTCTCCTACTATTTTGACTGGCCAACCTTCATGTCTCTTAAAGGAGCTCCTGAGTGGAGTATCAAGTATGTTCTACATATTCAATGGTTTGACCGTTAAGTCAAATGTTGCACATACCAAGCTCAACACTTATGAAAGAAATATAGTAGGAACGGCAACTTAAAACTCCATGTTCCTCTGTTACAATCTCAGATTTCCTAATTAGACAGTTCTGTCACAAAAATAGCACATACTGGTGAGTAATATACTTTTATGCTGGCTCCATTACAGTTGATATAATATTATAAGGATGATAAGCCTGACATTCATGACTTACACTTATGCATTACACCCCTCTTAACCTGCAAGTCTGTTAGCTTCAAAACAGTTTCTATTGTGAACTTCCAATCAATAAGCAGCCTATGGGAAGGGTTCACAGGCCTAAACATTGTCCCTGAGGTTACCTCAATACTTTCAGATGTTGTTAGTCTTGACCATATTCGCTCTCTATCTATAGCTCGCTGCAGCTGCTTCTGTACCAGATTCACCCAGAAAACAACTTCTTCTGAACCTTGATCAATTTTTACTCTACATGCTGCAGCTCGAGGACCAAAATGAACAAGGAACTCCCTGTGCAGATCTATATCCTTTATAGAAAGATAAGCCTGGTGTATAGGAACAAAATCAACCACCATGTCCATGAATCTACCAGTTATATCTGGGATTGTCGAAAAGAAATGAGGGCAAGAAACTTTTGCTTGCCCAAGTTTTGTAATTGCGGCATTGCATGTCAGTGCAAGCATGAGGAGAGATATGTCACTAGCATTGCTAGACCCCAAGTGTGTTCCCTTGCTAGACCTGGAAGCAGATTGAATGCAGCATTAAATCTACATAATCTTCAGATCCATCTAGAAAAATTAATATACACACTAAACAATAGATGATAACATACAAATTGGTTGCAGCAGTATAGCGTGGGTTGCCTTCAAAATAATTAACAAAGGATGTTACCACCAATGGCACTTGCTCAGAGAAAAACCACTCATAAGCTTCAGGTTGCTTGGCTGATAGTTGATCCCGGATTAAGCTCTCAAGGGAAGCAGATTCTCTTAATAAACTGCATCAATGAACTAATTAAACATATTGAAAATATTAAACCAAATAAAAGGAAATATTAGGGCTAATAAATCTATAAGCGACCAAAAGTTGAAAGAAAGAAAACATCAGTTACATTTGACTTTTGCGTGAATGAAACACATAACTGAAATTTCAAAGTCCTAAGTCTAGTTTTCCAATACTGACAAACAAATCAGAGCATGAATTTTCCACTTTCACGTTGAAAAATTAGTCCACTCAATTTTCGGTTTAAAAACATAAATTTGTTTCGTGTACACAAGCAGTAAACGCCATAAGAAAGTAAGGTGGTTGAAGCTGATATTTAAAACTCACCTAATTACAACTGTCTGTAAAAGAGATCAAAGTATGCCATTTTTATTGAAGTGAGAAACTGTCAAACGTCCTTAGATCAATACAGAGGAAGAGACTCATACTGAAAGCCCAAGTTTAAAAAATACATCCTTATTAGCAGCACTGGCAGGTAAACAGTTTGAATGGACTAGCTAGAAAACTGATAGGACAAGCTTCTAGTCAGTCAACTTCTACACATTAATTTCTGAAATACAAGTAATGTAATACCTCCTTTGGACAAAAACATTTATGTCTCTGTCTCTACCATCCCCTCGAGATGCAATCTCGCTCGCTGCTTGCAATAAGGAATACACTGAAGCCTGAGAAATCAACTCTGGATATTGAGAATTATGAATCGATGCAAAATAATTGGCTAAAAAGGTTCACCAGTAATACCCATCAAATTAGTCCCACAAAAATGACGTTGAAGAAGGTTAAACCAGTTCCATATATAATATAAGGCAAGTAGATTTCATGATATAGAGTAAGATAATGGATAAGCTAATAAGACTCGTATTCCTTGCAGAAACATGAAATACCAGTCTTACTTTACAAATGATTAAACTTCTACTAAATTACTGATTCAACAGGATAAGTGTGAAAGTCATGCTATGCGAGACACAACCTGGAAGTGAAGAACAAGTTCAATAACACTATGAGACTGGCATAAACCAAGTAGGAAGGACTTTTGAGTTTACTCATGCATAATCTCAATTACAAAAAAATTAACAAGTGTTTTCCTTTTCCAAGAATAGTAGTAGCATGCAGCGAATCATAAGATGGTGCATGCATGCTGTGGCCTTAACAAAGACATTCTAAAGTTCATGACAACCTGATAAGATAGTGTTTTGAGCCAGGCGTTTCTGTCTACGCTAAGCCATGCAGTTGAAAACCAAGAAGATGTTGACAATGAACCCTGTTCCTTCATGGCTAACTCAAAAACCCTGGCTGCTTCATGTAAAAATTGGACAAGTCCATCACTAGAATCTTCACCTTGAAATGATTGATTAAGCTTGACTTTTATCTCCTCAACATCCCTACTGGTGCTAGCTTGGGGACTCCCATTGACCGTAACACCATCATCAGCAGATGCAAGTGGAACCAGGCTATCCATTCTTCTAGATTTTAGAGAATGTAGACAGTGTTTCCTATTGCCCTCTGCTCGGAGATTAAGACTGTAACAATTACTGTGCTCTAACACAGAAAATCTTATAAGGCACCTTCTCTTTGAATAAGCCCAGTTACTTAATAGGTGATCCAAATCAACCACTTTGTTGCAGGAATCATGTATTCTAGCTAGTTTAAGCAAATTCCATGGATTTGAGGAGCTGCAAGTACCAAGCACAACAATAAGAAACAAACAAATAAAACATAACAACACTCCAAAGTGTTAGTGCTAGTGCTAACATTTAATAGCAAAACAATACGCACTTCAAGGTTGTCAAGCCAGTACATAAACACACAAAAATCCCAAAACCACATAATCAACTCCAATTTTTGAAAAGTATAAGGATAACATGTGAACCAAAGACCTATGGATGCTCTAGTTAGAATATGCAATTATGAGACAGAGGCTCAGGGAATAAGGGGTAGAGGAATACCTAGACTTGGAAAGAGACTCTAAGAAAAGACATGGAGTACTTGGCGCTAACAAAAGACTTGGCGCAAAATCAAGTGCATAGGTGTTCTAGGATTCATAGAGCCGACCCCACTTACCGCAATAAGGCTTTGTTGTTGTTTATCAGCATAACATAATACAATACAATTTACAGACGATGCAGAACGGTTCCAATTCAAAACTCATCTGCTAGAAGGAATACATTCTCACTTTTTGCAACGACCCAACAAAACGAAATCAAAATTCTTGACTTGTTACATCATCTACTGCTCGGAAGAATTGAACAACTAACATTAAATTGGATTAAATCAAAACAAACCAACATTCAACGACACATCAAATGCTTAACTTCCTACTGCTCAGAAACATTGAACAACTCATTAAATTAGATTAAATCAAAATAAACCAACATTCAACGACATGCCAAATGCTTAACTTCCTACTGCTCAGAAGCATTGAACAACTCACATTAAATTAGATTAAATCAAAATAAACCAACATTCAACGGCATGCCAAATGCTTATCTTCCTACTGCTCAGAAGCATTGAACAACTCACATTAAATTGGATTAAATCAAAACAAACCAACATTTAACGACACATCAAATTCTTATCTTCCAACTGCTCAGAAGCATTGAACAACTCATTAAATTAGATTAAATCAAAATAAACCAACATTCAACGACATGCCAAATGCTTAACTTCCTACTGCTCAGAAGCATTGAAATTTGAACAACTCACATTAAATTAGATTAAATCAAAATAAACCAACATTCAACGACATGCCAAATGCTTATCTTCCTACTGCTCAGAAGCATTGAACAACTCACATTAAATTAGATTAAATCAAAATAAACCAACATTCAACGACATGTCAAATTCTTAACTTCTTCTCTACTTTCAGCTTATCACTACCCAACCATTGATATACCGCAATTCACACAATTAAACAACACAATTCCAGTTCGTAATCGATATCGAAACCTCAGAAACCCTAAAATCCTAGAAATTAAATTTGCCAAAATTAAAATCAGAAGAAAAAAAAATGCCGCGCAAAGAAAATGTGAAGAGAAGTGGAGCACCTTGGAGATAGAAAACCGTTGTGGTACAGTTTAGTGGCCATGTAACAGCTGAGAGATGAAAAATTGGAGGGAAAACTTGTTTGGTTGCCGAGAAAACCACCGCGAAAATGGCGAGAAAGTCAGAGAAAATTATTGGGGGAAGAATGCTTTAGGATTCTCTTCTCAGTTGGGCGGGGGCTGTCTGGGTTGTTTGCGTACACAGAAGAAGAAAAGGTGACGTGGCAAACGGGAATCATCCGCAGACGTGGAGACAGGTGCGATCACATAACAGATTGTTGGCTGGCTCTCAGGATCTCTCCAAATTCTTTTTTTGTTGAAAGCACCTAGTGCAACCATCCTTTGGCCCAATGGGCCTTTACTGGGCCTTCTTATCTAGATGAATAAACATGGGCTTTCGCATTATTGTTTTTTCAACAATTGTCGTTTATGATATGTAAGCTCAAATTGTTTGGGATTCTTTCCAATCTCTACGCATTTTACCGCTCCACCGGAAATACCCTTTGCCCTTATCGTACTCCACCTTGGTAGTTTCGACAGCCTATCCAAGGTTGAGCCTTGGGATCTAATGGCGGACTGAAAAAGCCACTTACAGACACTTTACACCCAATCATTTCAGATAACGCTTGCATCCTCTGTATTATCACGATTGTTGGCACTGAGTTAGCCGATGTTTATTCCCCAGATACCGTCATTGCTTCTTATCCACAAAAAGAAGTTTACGACTCGTAGACCTTCTAACTCTGCGCGGCATTGCTCTGTCAAGATTTCTCCTATTGCAAAAAATTCCCCACTGCTACCTCCCGTAGGAGTATAGGCCGTGTCTCAGTCCTAGTATGGCTGATCATCCTCTCGGACCAGCTACTGATCATCACATCGGTAACCTCACCAACTAGCTAATCAGACGCGAGCCCCTCCTCGGGTAGATTCCTTATTTTGCTTCTCAACCTATGGGGTATTAGCAGCTATCTTCAACTTTTGTTGCCCACCCAAGGACATGTCTTATGCGTTACTCACCCATCCAATTTTATAAGAAATGTTATAGGTGCCAACTCACACCTTTTTTGTCAGTGGTTGGGACAGAGGTTTTGATTAAAACTGTTGCGGCTGCTCTACCTATATATACCATGTCATGTTTTCAATTGCCTATCCAATTGGCAAAAGAAATTGAACAAGTTATTGCAAGATTTTGGTGGAGGGATCAAAGGACAAAAAAGGGTATGCATTGGATGACTTGGAACAAAGTCGCAAAAAAAAAGGTATTTGGTGGTCTTGGGTTTAAGGAGATTATTGATTTTAATTTAGCTATGCTAGCTAAGGTAGGGTGGCAGCTCATCTGTAATCCAAATTCAAGTTTGGCTAGAGTACTTCAAGCTAAATACTACCATTCTTCATCATTTATGGATGCATTAATGGGGAGAGGTACATCTTGGGGTTGGAAAAGGATTTTACAGGGAAGGAAAATTTTGAAGGTGGGTGTACGATGGCGGGTGGGGGATGGAAGGTGTATTCAAATTGTAAAGGACTTGTGGTTGCCTATACCAAAGACTTTTCGAACTCACGTCATGAGGAGATGCCTACTCTTGTTGCCGATTTAGTGGATATGGGGGGTAAGTGGAAGCGAGAGGTGATTGAGTTATGTTTTAGTGAAGATGAAGCTTGGACAATTTTAAGTATGCCACTTAGTCGGTTTGGATATCTGGATCGATTGGTGTGGCATTATACAAGAAATAGAGTATATTCGGTGAAGGCTGGGTATATGGTGGTGCAAGAAATGAATAAGAAAGGTGAGCTCAGACGGAAATGTGTGGGTCAGTCTAGTATGGTTGATAATAGGGATGTGGTTTGGAGGGACATTTCGAGATTGAAGGTTCCACCAAAATTATGTCTTTTTATTTGGAAGGGGTGTAAGAACATTTTGGCAGTGCATATAAACTTACAGCGGCGGGGGATTCGTTTGGAGAATACTTGTCCTTTTTGTGAAAATGAGGTGGCAACACAAGTACATATTTTCTTTCGATGCCCATTTGCCCGTGCTTTTTGGTTTGGTTCCCCGCTTCAATTAGATGTAGCTACGGTGGCAGGGGATATTTTTTGGAATGTTAGAAGTGGTTATGTGCAAAATATGGTAAGGAGGGGGAGGCTTGTGAACTGATGCGATGGGTGGTTGTTGGTCTATGGAGGATATGGAAATGTCGTAACAGCTTGGTGTTTGAGAAGGTTGCAATAGAACCCCTTGTCGCTATACAATTACTTAAACAACAATGGGAGAAGTTGGTGATACGTGACGAAGCACAGGTGCAGCAATCTCCCCGTGGGCAGCAAGTGAGAAGAGAGGGCTCTCACGGGTGGATCAAGCCACCTTTTGGAACTCTTAAAATTAATTGTGATGGTGCTTGGTGTAGTCAGACGGGTATAGGTGGTGTTGGGTGGGTGGCTAGGGATTTTGTCAGCATTTTCAATGGTGTTGGTGGTATTGGATAAATTCCTTGTGTCTCAAGTATTATGGTGGAAGTGAAAGCAATGCGGGCGGCTTTGGTGGCTTGTGTGGAGAAAAGCTTTACCTCTATACAATTAGAGACTGACTCCCAGGTTCTTATTGATATGATTCATGGCTGTATACAACCGGAGGCGGTTTTGGATGGTATCTTGTGGGATATAAGTATTTTAAAGCAACAATTTTAAGCTATTGAGTTTTTATATGCTCCTCATGCTTGTAATGAGGCTGCACATATGGTGGCATCTTATGTCGTGCGTATGGGGGGTAGTCATTCTTAGGATGGTTTTGAACCAGAGTGGTTGTTTAACACTTTGACATCTGATGTAAACATTTTGATTCGTATTTAATATTAATCCAACTTTTGGCAAAAAAAAAAAAAAAAAAAAAAAACTCACATCTCGAGTTTTTAAATCCTAACTGTTGTGACATTATTGCATTTAGTTGTGTTTTTTAATTAAAGCAACTTAGTTGTTGTATCATATCCAATAATTAACCAAAATCAAATATGAGATATTTGACTAATATACACAGCTTCCATTGTAACATCCCACATCGCCTAAGGAAGTGGATCATTTAAGCCTTATATGTATATTCTCATCTTTAACTAGCACGAGGTCTTTTGGGAGCTCACTGGCTTCGGGTTCCATCGGAACTCCGAAATTAAGCGAGTTCGTGCGAGAACAATCCCAGGATGGGTGACCCACTGGGCAGTTCTCGTGCGAGTTCCCAGAAACAAAACCATGAGGGCGTGATTGGGGCCTAAAGCGGACAATATCAAACTACGGTGGAGTCGAGCCCGTGATGTGGTGGGGGCCCAGGTCGAGGTGTGACAATTTGGTATCAGAGCCTAACCCTGGCTGTGGTGTGCCGACGAGGACGTCGGGCCCTTAAGGGGGGTGGATTGTAACATCCCCACATTGCCCAGAGGAGTGTATCCTTTAAGCCTTATATGTATATTCCCATCTTTAACTAGCACGAGACCTTTTGGGAGCTCATTGGCTTCGGGTTCCATCAGAACTCCGAAGTTAAGCGAGTTGTGGGCGAGAGCATTTCCAGGATGAGTGACTCACTGGGAAGTTCTCATGTGAGTTCCTAAAAACAAAACCGAGGACGTGGTCGGGACCCAAAGCGAACAATATCGTGCTACGACGGAGTCGAGTCCAGATCGGGATGTGACATCCATGCTTGTCCATCTATATTATCTTAATCCTAACATGGAAGTCTTGCTTACATTAAGCGTAGGCTTTCACCTTCCTTGCCAGAATAAACATATCTTTTTTCAAAATTAAAAATTAAAAAGAAAAAAAAAAAACGTGTCTTTATTTTGGTTTTTATTATTCTTCGAGTTTCTTAACTTACATTATCCTGCATGTGAAATTTTGTTTGTCTAGGGAAACAAAAGGAAAATAATTTTATTAAGCTCGAAATACATTAACATTTGCAACAACGATATCAAAGATGCCAAAAAGCGGCTTAGAACTATTTTATAAGAGCATTTTCAAAGAAGACGTCAAAATATCTAAATAAGCACTAATGGTAAAAAAAATAGCAATAATATTTTTTCAACTGAAAAGTTAAATCTGATGTGGCATGACATAGATTGGTAGCCTTCACCCTTGTTGCCAAATTTGACAATAGCTTCAAATGTTTTTAGTTGATTATTAAATGCATTTTATTGATTTTTTTTATTTAAAAAAATTGAATATAATAGTTTAATGTAATAAAATAATAATTTAATTTGACATATTGGTTAGAGAGCAAAATTTTAAAAGATGTCAAAGTGGCACAGAGGCTTCAAATTTAAATTGGGTAGTGTTATTCACACCCCTTTTACCTCAAGTACACCATTGTTAATTTTTAACCATTGATCTTCTACATTTCATTTAATCTGATGGTCGAAAATCGAGAGAGATATGTGAGAAGTGAAAATGGATGTGTGGATAATGGATAGCACCACCCATTTAAGTTTATGTTTAAATTTTGACATCTTATTTGGATATGCTCTAAGAAACTCTCTCTCTCTCTCTCTCTCTCTCTCTCTCTCTCTCTCTCTCTCTCTCTCTCTCTCTCTCTAGAAGCAGTCACGACATGGGCTACTTTGTTTCCTCGTTTCAAACTTGAAAACAACGGCAAAAAATTGGGAAGCTGTAGTTTTTTTATTTAGAACGCATAGAGATAAACACAATATTATATCCATTAAGATATAACTAAAACTCAAATGTCATTCACTTTATATAATTCAATATAACTATAATTCATTTGCATAGCAATGGTCTTCAAATCGGCGCATATAAATGCATTATTAATAAGTGAACCTACACAATCCAATCAAATTGTGAATATATATTAGAACGTACTTTTTTTCTTTTCCAAGTGCTAATATTATATATATATTATTTTATTTTATTTTTGAGTCATTAGGGAGACATGAAATCTGATTTAGTCATTAATTAATCTTGCTATGTTCCCTTGTCTTCTATAAGGTTCTTGGTCAGACGAGCATCTTTCACTGAAGTAAACCCAATCTTTGGAAGACGTTGACTTTCTCATCACGATTAATTAGACTTTGTAACTTAATGGCACGATGGTCGTAAGGATAGATTAAAATGTTTCTGTGAGTCTTTTTGACTCTCAAAGTGATGGATTATCATGTCGCATTTCTGTATCTGTGGCCATGCACCGTAGCCCTTCGGACTTGCGTACGCTTTAGGCTTCAGTCACTGCCTGCTGATGCTCAATTGCCTTGACGTTGGAATTGTTTACTTCTTGTTTGCTCTAGGGGCTTTTCCTTGTAAATGGCCAAACTCACAGCGTACAAAAGCCATTCTCTCCTAGTCCCATACGCCTACCCTTGAATTTTATCCTCTACTACTTGTCTGAGCAAAGCAATGCCAACACTAAAACCCAACGAACTAACAAATACAAGTAGAAAACCCCCACATAAAATAAGTTGAGCTCTCTCAATCAAAACTCACATCTCAACTAATCTCGAAAAATACTTGGTTTTTTACATATAAAGAGTTGTTCCTTATTGCACATATATTAGTATTTAACCTTAGTGTGACATGAGTTACGTTTGACTGTATATCATTAACTTAAAAGAATAAAGCTCGTTACATGTAAGAGCTTAGCATATAAAAATGAACTGATAAAATAAGGTAATAATTAAGCACAGTTCTTAAACTATTATAGCCGGTGTCAATTGACATCTGTCGTCTCCTTAATCTTATGTCGCGAGTTGATTATAGTAATTAAATTTAACAAATTCAGATCCTATCCAGATCTCGTAGTTCAATGTTGATGGACTGAGAAATCTAAACAGTTCAAGCGAAAGATCCGGACCTAGTTTGTGTGAAATGGGCCAAATGGGCTAATGGTGAGCTAAGGATTTAAAATGAGTAGGTCTGAATTTCATGACGGAGAGAAATCACAATCAAGTGAGGAGATCCATTCAAATTTAACATAATTATTTTGTTCATGACGAAGAGGAGTCACAGTCAAGTGATTCATAATAAAGACGGCAGAGGTGGTGGTAGAGATGGTACCACCAACATATAACAAGGATATGTAAATCTCTATTAATTTGATAAACCACATGGATGGATATATAAATCTGCACAAGTTTATTGACATTCAACCTGCACATGGATGTATCATATATTTACCACCAACCATAGCTGCGCTTATTATTATCAGACACTTGACTGCCCACTTAATTAATTAATCATATGGGCCATACAAGTTCAATCCCAATTAATTCATGCCAATTTCATTGGAGGCACCTCAATCCCAAGTTGATTTGCTTAAAATAATAAGAGAAATGCTAAGAAGACTCTCAAAGTGGTATTCTTCGTTAACTCTCCGTCATCTTATATTTTGTGTCAAAAATATGAGGTGACAGAGTGTAAGATCCTACATCGCCCAGGGGGTGAGGATCCTGTAAGCCTTATATGTATATTCTCATCTCTACCTAGCACGAGGCCTTTTGGGAGTTCATTGGCTTTAGGTTCCGTCGGAACTCCGAAGTTAAGCAAGTTCGTGCGAGAGCAATCCCATGATGGGTGATCCACTGGGAAGTTCTCGTGTGAGTTCCTGGAAACAAAACCGTGAAGGCATGGTCGGGGCCCAAAGCAGACAATATCGTGCTACGGTGGAGTTAAGCCCGGGATGTGGTGGGGGCCCGGGCCGGAATGTGACAATTTGGTATCAAAGCCACTCTGCTGTGTGGTGCGAGTGTGCCGACGAGTACGTTGGGCCCCTAAGGGGGGGTGAGGATCTTGTAAGCCTTATATGTATATTCTCATCTCTACCTAGCACGAGGCCTTTTGTTAGCTCACTGGCTTCGGATTCTGTCAGAATTCCAAAGTTAAGCGAGTTCGTGTGAGAGCAATCTCATGATGGGTGACCCACTGGGAAGTTCTCGTGTGTGTTCCCAGAAACAAAATCGTGAGGGTGTGGTTGGGGCCCTAAAGCGGATAATATCGTGCTACGGTAGAGTCGAGCCCGGGATGTGGTGGGAGCCCGGGTCGGGATGTGACCCAGAAACAAAATCGTATGGTGTGGTTAGGGCCCAAAACGGATAATATCATGCTACGGTGGAGTCGAGCCCGGGATGTGGTGGGAGCCCGAGCCGAGATGTGACACAGAGAGTTCCTAAAGTGTCCCACTTTTAGAAGTCTCTTTAGCATTTCTCAAATACCACTTGATTTATAAAAGCAACGTTCCTTTTGAAAAAATGAAAATGAAGCGTCATTGTAAACAAGAAATTTTATGCGATGAATAACATAAAAATACATTTATAAGAATAATATTTATATTGATGGATTGAGGGTTACAATATCTTTGGTTTATTCTTTTATACGAATATTCCTCTTATTTCGATCTCCAATATTGAGTTTGATCTAAGAGTGGTGAGCACTTGATCTTGAACCAGGATATAATTTGGTAAAGCGTTATCGAGGTTTGATCTTGAACAAATTGGGACGACAAGTAGTGTCGCGTGGGGGGTGATCTTCAGCTTTGGTGGTGGATGAATCAACCTGTATCTGTTACGCTTGTTGATTCTCCACGAGCTTGATGAAGAACAAAATAGTGTTTGTGTGTTTGGTGTTTGTTTTGGCTAGGGAGCTTTATGGTTTCTATTGAGCTTACTTTGTTTCTCCTCCCCCCTATGAATAAGTGCCTAGTATTTATAGGCAAATAATTGAGCTTAGTTTGGAATACCAAATTTCAATCCCATAATTTGTAGAATTAGATTTTTTTTTATTTGATTTAATTTGGACTAATTGATTTAATTTAGCTCTTCACTCAATTAGAATTTAGGAAATAAACTACTTGATATAGTTTGATCGAATTAGGACTAATTTGTCACGTTTTGTACTTGATTTGGCCTGATATAATTTGATCAAATTGGTTGCAAATGTTCACACGTGTCATTCTTGATAACTCATCCAGTTTTGATAAGTCACATGTTATGTGTGCAATTCTTGAAATTATTCTTGATAACTCATCCAGTTTTGATGAGTCACATATTATGTGTGCAATTCTTGAAATTCATAAAGTGCACCACATAAATTTTGTCAAGTCCAAAATTTAATTTATTAGTAAACATTTATTTATGGAAATTTCCATGTCCACCTTTGTTATTAAGACGTAAGAAAATTATACTTTGCATACAATCCTTAAACAAAATAACCTGAATAAAGTCAGAAAGTTCTTGAAACCTAATGTAAATTGAGTTTGTCATACTAATGTAGTTCAACTTCGCTTTTGGTAAGAATCAAACTAAAGACATCTCACTTACAAAAAAAAAATATCGTTAAACCGTAGTACTAAATAATAAAGCCGAAAATTTCTTGAAACCTAATGTAAATTGAGCTAGCATGTGACCAACAAGTAGGGTTAACACTCAGGGTGTGACTAACGCCATCTCCATAGCAGTAAAGTGTGGTCATGATCAACTCACTCGGAAACATATTTCCACAGCCAATATGTCTCTTCATTTATATTAAGAGTTGTTGACTACGGAATAGTCTGGCTTTAGCAGGCACTCGATGTATTAACCAACTAATGCATGACGACCGATAAAATTTGAAAATTAAACAAAAAATTTGGTTTTAAAGTCCACTTTATCAAACAATCTCTAACCCTACATTCATGGGCAGATCCATATAGGGATCTAGGAGGTCCCGGGACCCTCCGGAAGTCCGAAGAAATACTTGTGATCGACCTTCAAGACCCTCCAACAATTTAGGCAGGTGTAGCAGAGAGGCTTGTTGCCTCCATAGACGTGCATGCAGCAGTGCTTATAACGAAGAAGAAGAGGTTTCTAATTTTTGTTTTAATCCTCCAAATCGTCGCAACCTCCCAACTTTAAACTCAAGTTACCCCATCCCCTAGCACCATTTGCCGTTTCACCACCTCTAGATGCCTAATTTTATTTCTTCCAAATTCATTTAAGTTTTTTAATACTAGACTCTAGTCTCAACTCCCAATTGTAATATATATGTTACATTAACAAATTTCATCTTTGTAGATTCATTAATTGATACGTTATGTTGCCAAGGAGAATTTGTTGGTTTTATTACCTTTGAGATTAATCTTGATTATTATTATTTTTTTAAAGCAGGACAATTAGCGGCAAGCCACGGTTATCCACCCCTTCTAAGGGACTGGAAGACTCACAGAGGCATTTCAGCTTTCTCCTGGCCACAATCAAGCAGCTCACAAGTTTGGCGCCTCGAATCTGGGACCTCCCTGTTTTTTGTATTTTGAGAGCCGAAATCCGCGCCCTTACCACTGGGTCACTTGATGTAGTTGATTAATTTTGATTATTCAATGAAATAAATTCAATAAAAATTTTTGATATGAAACCAAACTAGTCTATTTTTTTTTTTTTAACTTTTATCTTGGGACCCCCCCCCTGATCTTGAAATTTGGATCCACCACTACACTGCCGCGGAAAATGACTTGTTCATATATTTTAATGCAGAATGAATGATCAAGTTTGAACGTTCTGCTGCCTCTGTTCGACAACTCTCCGAAAGCGTGCTTCTTACCTATTGTCAATTAAGTATAAATATAAAAAAGTTGCCACCAAAATGGAACGATTACTTATAAAAATAAAGACGTGTTACTGACAATCTAAAAAAAATGTTATTAACTCTTATTTAGTAAAAATACAAAGAAGAAAACGAACACAAAAAAATGCAAATTGATCATTTTGAAATGTCAATAAAATCCTTTTTTTTTTATTATTATTATTACAAACAAATAAATTAACTACAATATTTGTGTTCACCCTATGGTTGCATCCCTTTGTTTCCCCAAGTGTCGTTCACATATTAAAACGTGCACATGTCGCAAGCAAAACCATTTATTCATTTCTTAATCATCTTTTAAAAATAATTTGAGCAAAAAGTTAATTAAAATATTGTTTAGTAATCCACATACGTATGGTACAAATGTAGAATTCTTTATGAGAATTTCAATTGTTATAAAACTCGCTTTATTTAATTTACACTAACATATAGGCACACACAAAGTTTGTGAGAAATTTTTTTATCTTTGTTTTTTAAATAGAAGGAGAAAGAAAGGGAATGATAGAAAATGTGGAAGTAAGAAGTGTTTTTTTTAATATAATTGAATATATTCAATATAATATGATGATAGGGTGATGTAGCCAGCCTGCCTACAATTATCAAATTATTATATTGTATTATTCAATATAATTGAATATACAAATCAATCAACCTCGGGAATTAAAAATCAATCTTAAATGCTCCTCAACCTATCCACTTATTAGAAGGATTAAATTAGGGAATTGCTATTAAGGCTTTAAAATTTTCATTTTGAATTGCCATTATGGCATAACCACCGCAAGGTGCCCTAATTGTTGGGAACAAATTCTAGGCATGTATTACACACGACACATCATGAGTTTGATTTTTGATGTTGAGAATCATACGATAGTGGCCAGAAAAAGTTGAAATGTCTCTGTAAATCTTCACGGTCCTAAAAAAAATATGGACTACTGTGGTAGAGCCACTAGTTGGTTCTTAAAAAAAAAAAATAATAATAATAAAATAAAAATAAAAAAAAAGATTATGATTTATGATTTATGACATTGATAAAAAAAAATTAGTGTATAATAAAAAAGATTGGTGGGGTTATCGGTGACGTAAGGGATGATTTATTTGATTAAAATAAGCTAAGTATGTGTCATCATCTCGATCTCATTGGCTTGGACCCTCGACCCTCTGAAAGCTACCCTAAACCTTTTCAGTTTGGGTGAGGATTTTCCATCTAAGATTCCACTTGGAACTTGTGAGTACGCCCGATTCAAATTCTTTTGTATTCATTAAGGTTCCAACCATGAAATGTTCACCCTACCATTAGATGCTCTATAGGATTTCATGTATACTTTTTTCATGTTAGTTGGAACTTGGAAGGAATCTAGTTGGGGAGAAAATTTTTATTGTGCTCTGAACATTAGTAGTATATCACGTGTCATTATATAAGTGATAAAGCTAAGATTTTTTTTTTTTTTTTTTTTGTGTGTGTGGGAAGGCCCCTCAAATACGTAAGTACTTTGAGCTCAGAACATGAGAAAATGGACTTGCATAAAAATTGAAAAACACTAAATTCAACAAGAAGAACTAAAAACATTGCATAAAGTCAGAAGTCCGAATATGAGGTAAAAAGTAAGCAAGAAATTTTTTAAAGTATAAGTTAAAACCAAAGAAAAGTTGACAGAATAATGAGGAGAAGTGAAGATTGCACCTCAATAAGAGAGATGAAGAGAAAAAAATGAGGCTCGCTTGGAACGAATAAAGTTTAAACTGAGAACACACTTAAATTTTAAATATATTAGATCGATATGTTCAGGGACGGAGTTAGAAATTTCTCCTAGTGGGGGCATCCGAAAACAACTAAGAAAACCTTATTATAGTATGGTTATACGCAATATGATATTAAGGATGGTTTCAGATGATGATGTATCACAATTCCAATGTTACAAAAATTTCAATATAGTAGTGGAAAGTGGCAAAGTGATGAGAAAAATATAAGTATATGATAGGCGGGAGAGAGTTTTTTCGGTTTAAAAGACATAACAAGAGCACTATTGCTCATATAATATTTGATATGGAGTATAAGTAAAATGAATGTATGTTGGATATTAGATACATATATTTTCTTTAAAGATAATCCGTATATATTATATAATTATAGTCTACGACTAAACAAACAAATTACTTAAGTGGTGGCATCTGCCCCCAGTGAGCCTTCATTGGCCCTGTCCATGGATGTGTTACAGTAGCAAGAAGAAGAAAGAAAAAAAAAAAAACAGAATGGGTCAGGGACTATAATTCCGACCGAGCAAGGGCGTGGAAGCGATTAATTTGGATCAAATACAGGTTTTGCATTTTACAAGGCAAAGCTAAGTGTAGCATAATGTGTCAATAAGTCGATTAATTCCGACCGAGCGGTCAAGTCAAACATCAGGCAACCCAGAGAGAAAAAGGAAATGGCATTCTCGTTATTAACTCCCAAAATGAAGGGCAATAACCAACGAGCTTCACTTCAGAACTTGTGTCTTCATTGCGTTCCTATATAAACCCCAAAATACAAACCTCTTTTCTTCAGTCTTGAGTGTACCCCAAAACTAATCGGAAAAAGCTGTCAGTCCCCAAATGGCTTGCTCCTCCCACCTACCGCCGTTCACTGCCGCCGACGATGCCAGCTCCGCCTCAATCTCCGCCGTCCATCCGGACATAATCCAAACCCACATCCTCACCCGCCTCGACGCCCCCACGCTAGCCTCCGCCGCCTGCACCTCCTCCGAACTCCACGCTCTGGCCTCGCAACAGCTCCTCTGGGCCAACATCTGCCACTCCACATGGCCCTCCACCACCACGCCACGTGTCCACCAGGTCATCTCCACGTTCCCCGACGGGCCCATCTCCTTCTTCTCCGACTCCTTCCCGCTCCTCGGCGATCTGAACCCCACCACCACAACCGCAACCTCCTCTGGTCTCGCGCCAAAACACCATCAGGACCGTCCGTACGAATTAATCTCTGCGGTCGATATCTACCACCGCGGGAAGCTGATCCTGAGCAAGGTCATCGAGACGGAGACCGTGACCGGGTGGTTCCGGTGCTCGCCGTTCCGGATTGACCTGCTGGGCCCCAAGGACGTGGTCCCCACCCATATCAAGTACCCGGAAGGGCAGGAAGCCGACACGTGTCGCGAACTCGGAGACGATCTCACGCTGAGCTGGATCCTTATCGACCCTACCGGACGTCGGGCGTTGAACCTCTCGAGTCACGCGCCGGTGTCGGTGCAGCGGCACTGGCTGAGCGGTGAGTTGCACGCACAGTTCGCGTCGATTCTGGCCGGGGAGAAGGGGACGGCGTCGGAGGACGTGCAGTGCGGGATATTTGTCACGTGCGGGGGTTCGGAGGGAGGGGAGATGCAGGTGAGGGAGGTGAGCTTGCAGGTGGAGGACATGGATGGAATGCATCTGAATGGGAGGGAGGGTTTGGTAATTCTGGATAGGGCGTTGGAGGGCAGAAAGGGAAGAAAGGGCAGGAGGAGGGTGGGGGAAGGAAAGAAGAGGTACGAAGAGTATTTGCAGAGGACGAAGGAAAGGAAGGAAAGGAAGCTGAGGACTGAAGGGACATTAGATACTTTGTGTGTGGCTTTTGGGGTATTTGGATTTTTCATTTTTTGGTCATTTATTTTGTGCAGATGATCATTGTTTTTTCTCTTTTCAGCTATTTTCTTCCAACAAGTTAGGAAAAAAAATAGAGAAACCGAAAAACGGTTTTGTTATATCGAAACGTAAATTAATCTCAAAAGAAACACGTACTAAATTATGTTTTTTTTTTTTAATCGCAATAAATAATGTAACTGTCTTAACTTAAACGAGAAACTTGCACGAAACGAAAATATCTTTTTGGTAACCATCTTTCTTCAAGTATAAACACATTAGGGTCGGGTTAGCAAAATGAGTTATTCAACCAATTGTCTCTTAGGTTGGGTTAGATGAGAAAAATTAAGATTCAAATCTTATCCCATTCCCCTATATGATAGCCGACGACTCTATGGCTTTGTAGATGCCATGCGCATTTTGTCCAAATTAGTCCAAATTATACTTGTCCAAAAAAAAAAGTCCAAATTATAACAATAGCTCAATCTTCTTACAAGTAACAAGGGAAAGTGTTATCCACACACTTCTTTTTACATCTCACACACTCCTTGTTAATTTTTATTATTTGATCTTATTTAATTCATTCGATCTAACATTTGAAAATTAAAAGGTGTGTATAAAAAGTGAAAAAGATTATATAGATAGCATCACCCATAAGAAATTAGAAGAAAATAAGATGCATAAGAAAAATCCGTCATTACACCAATATTTCCATGAAAATATCTGTTTTTAAAATCACCAATATTGACAAACTAATTCACTTCCCATGCAGCCCAAGTACAGCTACATGAGACGGTTCACATTACGATTAAAATTTCAAGAACATGCATGCAATCGTGTGAGTGACACAAAATGTCCCATTTATAAGTTTGACATGGATATGCAACTCTACCAAACATGTATGGTTAATTTATGAATGCTTTAATTATTATTAATTTGTTTTTTTTTGAACAAACGATATTATCTACATTAAGGAAGATGAATGATTTAGCCTCACAATGGACTAACAATAATATGATTCAAACTTGCGTTTGGTGAGAATCGAACCTAACACATCTCATTTACAAGTGAGGAGGAATATTACTAGACCGTAGTACTAAGTGGCTGCTTTAATCATTTTAAATATCTATCAACACCAATATTTCCCCGCAAAACCGATATTTTTGTGACTAAATGTAGATTGTAGGGGATGAATTCAAGGAGCTGAGTTATGAAGAAAGGCATCTTAATCAAACATAAAAAGGCAAAAATAAGAGTCATTACTTCACCTAATTCAGCCTGCAATTAAGAATTGAGGGAATGGTTGGACTGTCGATCGAGGGCCTTGATTTGCCCTTTTATTGACTTGACAGAGAATGAATCGCCAACAAAGCTGGTGGGCTGTGAGGCGGCGTTAAACTTGGATTTTGCTTGTCCTCGAGCAAAACAAAAGAAAGTAAAACGTAACAAATTTTTAGTTAAATTTCCAAATTTTAATTTTAGAGAAAACACCAACCATGTGATAACTTTCAAGAAATAAGCAACAGTAGTTCAAGACATTATCTAAGAGTTAACCAAATTTAAATCGAACCAACTTGGAGTGTAGTGTGTGTGTGTAATAGCCATGCCAATACACTTTCAAGCTTCTTAAAGTCATCATATGCAAACAAGTAAACTTCTCACAAGGCATACACTCATTCACTCATATATGTGGGTTAACGTGTTTCACTTAAATGATCTCACAAAATATGTTGTCATATACTTGCTTGTCCACCTAACTCGGTATCAATATCGAGTAACTTATTGGATCAAAAGGACTTTTATCAGGTTGGAATGGGGTACAAGGATGATAGGCTAATGAAAGAAAGGTTATGGAAAAACAAAGATCTAAGGAACTTGTAGAGCGCTCCAAATTTTCCTTTTAGAGAGAAATTCAAATAACTTGAAAGCAATTAGAACTAAAGCACAACTTTACAATTTTTTTTTCTTCTTGCCGCATATAGCTTCTTTTTTTTTACAGCACTACTTTCTTTTTCAACTTCTTTTTTTTTTTTTTTACTTTTCACTTCACTATTTTTGCTTCATTAACCAATAACAATGAACAATGTTGAACTCCCTTTCTTTATAAAATTGGTGTACAAAATCGTTAGAAAAGGGTAAGAAAATTTTACATGAGACTAGGTAAGGAATATTTAGGTTTAAGAACAAAAAGGCTTATATAAAGGCTTAACGGGGCCAACTAGGGAAAATAATAACAAGGGTTGGCTAGAAAGGCTCAAACGAAAGAAAAAAAAAAGCCTAAATCACTTCCAAGTTTGTTACGTACGTGAATTGGTGAATGTAACGAGAGATATAAAGCAAGTTCTAGAGATACATATAATGTGAGATCATACGCACAAGAATAATGAGATTGATGCATAATGGTTCAATCATAAAATAGGCTCAAAAAAGCTCACAAGGATTACATATGAAGCTTTAAATCATGCTCTAGTTTCACATCAACAAGGCTATGTGCATTTGTTTTTTCAAGTCATGATCATAAAAAAAATATGGTTAAAACAAAAATAATGTAAAGAACTAATGCCAAGCTTAAATTTCTTGAAAGTTATGAGAAAATAAAGACCAAATCTCATAATTGAATTGGAAAGTAGCCAGTAAAATCAAGACTCAAAGAAAAAGAAAATGTTTTTGGATTTTTCAGAAATTTATATTTTTTATATGTATTTATTTATTTTATTTTTCTACAACTAAAATGAAGAAGACTAAAAAAAATGAAGAGAAGAGTAAAGAAAATAGACAACAAAGGTACATAAAGAAAAATTAATCAACAAAGCTCTTGGACAAATAAACTTTCCGGGTTTAGAGGAGACATGCAAGCGAAGATGTAAAAGGCAATCTAACCCCAAACTTGAATTTTGTATTGGCAAAAAGGTCAAGAGGCTCTATTTTTCTGCAAAAACAATAAAACAACGGGTAAGCTAACAAGAGACTTAGGAGAATAATTTTTTTATTGACAAAAAACTAAAAATAAACACTAGAGCTAAACCAACTAAAAAAAAATGTAACAATCCAATTAAGTAAAGAATACAATCAAATTCGATCCCTGGCAACGGCACCAGAAACTTGTTGCGTAAATTAGATAACAAAAGTTAACCTTATTAAGTCTTGAATTTAAGTGCTCGCAAGTATACGAATCGGATGATTGTATAGCATATAAGCACAGATATCGTTCCACAAAGATCGTATTGATTCTAAAAGTCTTACTAACTAAATTTGAACAAATTATAATTGGGAAGCTTTAACGGAAAAGATAGAAGATTTGAATTAAACTAAAAATGAAATATGACTTTAAAATAAAATACATGAAATAATAAAATTATAAATATAAGAAAATAAAACCTAGGGCATCCGAATTCACCGTAACCAATTCTACTTAATTCACTTAATATGTTATGCTCAAGTAGTTCTCCAATATTGTTGATCGATTTTCCCTAAATTATTCAACGGTCATGGCATTTGGTTGCGTCAAAAGTATCCTTATATGTTAACCCTATATATATGACATCTAGATGAATTTAAACTAGTAAGAACCCATTAAGCTCTATGGAAATCGTTGGAAAATCACACAAACCCTAATTGTATGGCATCTACAAATAGGTGGTTATGGTATCAATTGCAAGAAGCTAAACCCAAGTTAAGTATGGCATCTACTCTAACTTGCATCAAATCAACCTAATTTAAACCTAGATGGTGATCAAACATCTAAATAAAAATCAAGTGCATTACGAATAACAAAAGATACTCAATAAAGATGAAAAACTTGATAATAACAATGCCACAAGACAATTAAGTATTCATGATTAGGCAAAATCGTAGCCCTAGCAAAGAAAGACTCCAAAGTAGCTCTTCCTCTTGGCCTTCCTTGCCGCAGCCCCCTATGTAGAATAGATGATTTTTGGTTTTGTTTTTGTGGCTGACTTTTCACAAGGAGAATGGATCTCCTTAATATAAAACCCACGACAAGGGTATTAAAGGCTAATTGAAATCCATTTAAAACCCCACTAAAATCCTATCACTAATGGACTTGAAGTCCTTACTAAAGAAGATGAAAAATAAATGGAAATAATAAAAACTAGAGATAAATTTCTCTCCTAAATTCCATTGAATAGCATTCCCATCTTTATTTGATTCCAAAACTGCTCGGTTTCATCTTCTTGTTGTAATGCACATGTCTTTGCACAGCTAGTTAGCCTCTTGTTCCACTGAAATTACTGGAGACACCTGAAATCTCCAATTTTCACTTCTTTTTCACATAACTGCCATATTGAATACCTATAAATTAAAACAATATAAATTAGTGCATTTAAACCATTCATATAGACAAATCCAAAGGGAATCTATGATAATAATATATGAAAATATGCACCCATCATTTAACTTGCAACGAAAGCCATTTACAAATAGCCAACAACATCCTCTCCTGATTCTCTTTATAGGATTCCGAAAATTCGTGAATCGTGTATGTTCATCGTATATTGTGTAATTAGTTTTTGTCAGGTACTGTTTATGTTCAATTTAAAAAAAAAAATTAAAATGATTTCTGACCGCACGATGTACGATGAACGAACATGATTCATGGATCCCCGAAATTCGGATTAAAAAAAAAAAAAGGAAGGGTGATGTGTTTTGCTTTCTGAGAGGGTGTGGAGCGAAAATGGATCATCTTCGGATCCCTTCCACCTAATCCTCCTCATCAAACAATCTGGGCACTTGAAATTTGATCCAACGATTAAAAATAGGGGCTCACTTTAAAAATTATAATAACTTTAGCCGTTGAATCAAATTTCAAGAACCCGAATTATTTTATGAGAAGAATTTAATGAAAGAGATATGAAGATGATACATTTCCGTATGGAGCCACTTTGCAGTGGTCCTTTTCATTTGTCCTATGTATTCAACGACACGTCAAATTATTTTTCTATTAATTAGTTAGAATGGCGCAATGTTTAATATTTCTGTCCGGATCCCTTTCCCTATGGAGCCACTTTTCAATATTTCTCTTTCATTTGTCTTATATTTTCAACGACACTCCAAATTATTTTTCTATTAATTAGTTAGAATGGCGCAATGTTTAATATTTCTGTCCGGATCCCTTTCCCTATGGAGCCACTTTCCAATATTTCTCTTTCATTTGTCTTATATTTTCAACGACACTCCAAATTATTTTTCTATTAATTAGTTAGAATAGTGCAATGTTTAAAAAATTTTCGGATATTTTCATGAAAATATTCAAAAAATTAGAGAAATATAGGGGGTAAAGTCTAAACTTCATCTTATATCGGAGAAATTCTTAAATTTAGGCTGAAATTGGCATATATCGTCGATATTTCTTACACATTTTAAATATCAGAGAAACTCTTATATTTCATAAACAAATATTTGATAACCTCTGAAGTTTAATTCTAAATTTCCATTATTTTCATCGAAAGCAACCAATATCGATGTTCGATGTATCCGTCCATATTTTCATTAATTTTCATATCGAAATTTCCACCAATACCGATATTTTAAACATTGGAGTAGTGATAGTGATATCGTTTTAGAACATCTCCAACACCATTGGTTGTTGCATGTTTTTTTTTTCTTTTTTTCTTTTCCAAAAACGATAGAGATATTTCATTGATCAACCGACAACAAAAATAACTATACAAATCTAGTCCGAGAAAGAATGAAACCACTAATCAGCTCCATCATCAGATTCATCACAACGAATGATAAACGGGCATCGTCGCCACTAATGGAGAGATCTGCATAAATCACACGCCAAACAAGGTGTATAATAGGTAGGCTGGACCCAAGTGAAAAAGAATATGAAATCAAGGGTCTTATCTTCCCTCGATCCAACGATACTAGGGTTCAAGGTTGAGCTAAGCCGCATAATGAGTCAATACTGTTCGTATCAAACCCACCGTGTAGTAGAAGTTGAGCCATAGACCTCAAATAGGGGCCCATGGGGGCCAATTTGATCAATACACCCAACATTTAAATCGGTTGTCTCAACGAAAATGACACTTGAATGTCTGGTTCACTGGGCCTCCACTTTATTAGACGAGGTTTACGAGAAATTTTACAATGTACCAAGAACATTGAACATTGCCATACCAAAGAACTTTGCATATGTCAGTATATGCGAGAGAACATCGCATGGAAGGTCTCTCTCCCGGTTTAAGGTAGGGCGCATGAAAACAAAACAAACCAAAAAAGTTTAAGTTGGAGTATATCAGAGGTGTCTTACACAAGTTTGAATACTACTAATACAACCAAACCACCTAACGAACCAAAATTAATCATCCAAATTAAACATTGGAAATGTAATTAATTGAAGAAATAAACCTCAAATAAGTGTTACAAACATCAAAGTCCAGGGGGAGATACATACGGATTAACAAACCGGCCCAGTGAGTGCCACCCTTGCAACCCCCCCGAGTCTGTAAATTCCTCATGAACGTTGACCAGCTCGGAGCGGAGAGAAGTTTTAAACGGATGTTACACCTTATGCTGCTGTGCTGCCATTATTCTTGAGGAGCAAAGTAGAATAACTATATACACAACTTATTCTACACGATTTTGTACTCGATTGAATTAGCAGAGGATGACCGCACTGGTTCCACTATGTTATCATGTATGGTGCACTTTCAGCAATGCTTGGCATATCATGTCGATGAATTGATCGTCCTAGAGAATAACAATACACTGAGTCAGTCATGAGAACTTTAGATTGAGGATGCTTAAAACATCAGAGGGCAAATGCTCTACTGTCAACAACCAAGAGAGAGGTACACTCCACGGAAAACATAGTAAGATGCATCTATAGTTGATACACCTGGCTTCTTTTCTTTCTACATATCAATACATACATAACCAGACTAATGCCGCTAACATATGTACACAAATTCATAAAAATGTAAATACAATTTAAAAAAAAAAATGATTTTTATGAAGTAGCCGTGCTTTGGACCCAAAAATAGGTTAACTCTGCTCACTGTATGTTGTGTAATTATTTAATGAAATACAGGAGGTAAATCCAAGTATGAAAAAGACACAAAACATGAAAATACCTGAACAAGCATTACAAGTGCTTCTCGCACTTTTTCTCTGCTAACAAGAGGCCCATCACTGGGAGCAGGAGGAACAGAATTGGGTGTTAAAGATGGTGGGGGCGTTGGTGGTGGAAAGGGTTGAAGCATTGGGGTGCCATAAGGGCGTTGCAGGTTCAGGGGTGGATGAAGTGCAGCAGCAGATGGTACAGATGAAGAGGTAGGTGGTACGACCAAAGGAGGCGAGGAAGCAGGGAGAGGGAAGAAAGAAGAGGGCTTTATAAGATTAGCGACCCGATTGTTGCTGGTGGTTTGGTCAGAGGAGCCATGTAGGGGGGTTGGCGTAGATGGGACTGAATGGGAAAGTGGTGGTATTTGTGGAGTTGGTGCAGGAGGTGAAACAGCACTGGGTGCATAAGAAGGTGCAGGAACAGTTCCAGTAGACTGATAGGGCAGTCTTGAATTTGTTGCGTCTGAAGCATTATTTCCAATATTCATTGCTGCCTGCAGTAAAGATGAGAGGACAATATGATTAGCCATCAGTGGAGACAAGCTACAATGAGTAAGGAGATAAGGAGTAAAGACAACACGCCAGAAGAGAATGACATGCTAACATCCAGATACATCATTCTCTTGGGGTCTAAGCAAATACGTCATTCAAGTTTTTCAGAATGCTTATATCCCAAAAAATAAAAATAAAAAAAAAATAAAAAAATAAAAAAAGAAAAGTTTCTTTCGACCAATTTGGCTGAAACAATATGATTTGTAATAATTAGATCATCATCATGAACCGTAAACTCTACTTCAGTAAAGACAGTTTCTTAATTTTAAAGAAATAAGCTTTTATTCATTTCACATGGGCATTCACTATGAAACATCCCTTACGATTTCAATGTCGTTCGAGTACTTAATCTCACACTCAAACTCTTTCTATCATCAGTATAGCGTCTGAATCAGATTTTCGTTATTCAGGAATCCGACGGACAAAAACAACTGCCTTTGTTATCCCAAAATTTCCTCAACTAACTTCTCTGAGGAATAGGATTGAAATAAAGTCCACTCAACTTCGGCACCTCCAAATACTTTAGAGAGGAAAACGCTTAGGAACCGGGTGCAATTCATTCAAACAACCCAAACAGTGAGTTCTTCAAGTATGCCTATGACTTAAAGAATTTGCACCACAAAAGATTAGAGGGAGGGATTTAAAATGATTGGATGCAATACATTGAGAGGGATTTACAAATGACAACTTGAAAGGATTCATTTCTAGATCCTTTATCTAATGTTATGTAGTTCATACCTAACTAATTTATCCTACATCACTTGGTACTTTCAAATCCCTCATCCATAGGGAACATTTCCTACACGACAAAGTAAGCAGATCAGAAAACCACCATGCATGAAATCATACCAGGTAGTTTATAAAGGAAGAATCTTCAGGTGCATCAGTGACAGCAGGGGCATTCAATGATGGCTCCAACGGCCCTTCCATGACCAACATGGACTGGGACTGCTTCAAGTTCTTCAAACTCACTACAATTTAATAAGCAGAAAGTAAACTAGATGCAATAATGAAGACACAATTTACTCAATAAATAAACCCAAGATAATGATGCGACTCATGATATGCAGAAAAAAATGGTATTATATTGATATAAGAGAAGATGAAATATAGAAATATTAGAAATTACTTGAACTTGAGAAGACAAATCATACCAATG